>NC_139792.1:592433-984913 GCF_965231275.1 Zosterops lateralis
AATCACCCCAAAATATCCCCAAAATTCACCTCAAAATCACCCCAAAATATACCCCAAATTCATTTCCCAGTGACCCCCCTGTGACCCCCTGAGGGTTTGTGGGTTTGTCTCCCCCCCCATGACCCCCCTGTGACCCCCCATGATCCTCTGGGGGTCTGTCCCTCCCCGTGAACCCCTGTGACCCCATCATGACCCCCCGTGACCCCCTGTGACCCCCCATGTCCCCCCATGTCCCATCCCCAGATCCCCGGCGCGTTCCTGACGTCGCTGCTGGAGGCCCTGGAGAGCGGCTACGGAAAGTTCCGGAACCCGTATCACAACCAGGTGCACGCGGCCGACGTCACCCAGACCGTGCACTGCTTCCTGCTGCGCACGGGGATGCTGGTACGGGACAGGGGACATTGATGTCACCCGGGGTGGCACCAGAGCCTGAGGGGGACCAGGGGATGGGGACAGGGACAGGGGACACTGATGTCACCAGGGGTGGCACCAGAGCCTGAGGGGGACCAGGGGATGCTGGTACAGGACAGGGACACTGATGTCACCAAGGGTGGCACCACAGCCTGAGGAGGACAGGAGTGTGCCTGATTGTCCCCACCCAGCTGTCACACATGTGGTGGCATCTGGTACATGTGTTGCCCGTTGTCCCCAAGTGTGCACGGCGCACCCGGT
Organism: Zosterops lateralis; assembly: GCF_965231275.1. Lineage (NCBI taxonomy): Eukaryota > Metazoa > Chordata > Aves > Passeriformes > Zosteropidae > Zosterops > Zosterops lateralis. Next base: position 593,106 of record NC_139792.1, read on the forward strand.
GGATGTCGCACTCCTGGCAGGGGTGGCCCTGCCCCCTCCCTGTCCTGAGACACTGTCCCCTTCCTGTCCCTGTCCCCTCCGTGTCCCCTCCGTGTCCCCAGCACTGCCTGTCCGAGATCGAGGTCCTGGCCATCATCTTCGCCGCCGCCATCCACGACTTTGAGCACACGGGGACAACCAACAGCTTCCACATCCAGACCAAGTGAGGGCACGGGGACATGGGGACAGGGGGACACGGGGACACGGGGACAACCAACAGCTTCCACATCCAGACCAAGTGAGGGCACGGGGACATGGGGACAGGGGGACAGGGGGACACAGGGACAGGGCATGGCATAGGGACACAGGGACATGGGGGCATTGGGGACACAGGGACACAGGTGACACGGCATGGCACAGGGGACACAGCACAGGTCACCCAGCACAGGTGACACAGCATGGCACAGGTGGCACGTCACACTGCATAGTGTGTCCTGGTCAAACCTGCACACCTTGGAGACACTTTGGGGACACTCTGGGGACACCCAGATCCACCAACCTGGGACACTGCCCCCCCGGGGCCATCCCTCCCTCTGGCAATGGCACAGCCCGTCCCCGTGGCCACTGTCCCCGTGTCCCCGTGTCCCCAGGTCGGACACGGCCATCCTGTACAACGACCGCTCGGTGCTGGAGAACCACCACATCAGCGCCGTGTTCCGCCTGATGCAGGACGAGGAGCTCAACATCTTTGTCAACCTCACCAAGGACGAGTTCGCGTAAGGGCCCTGCGCTGTCTCCCTGCTGTCCCCAAACTGACCCCAAACTGTCTTCTCGCTGTCCACCTGCTGTCCCCAAACTGTCCTCTCGCTGTCCCCCTGCTGTCCCCAAACTGTCCCCAAACTGTCCTCTCGCTGTCCCCAAACTGTCCCCCTGCTGTCTTCCCACAGGCCCTGCTGCTCTCACCACTGCTGTCCCTCCACTGTCCCCCCACTGTCCCTACACTGTCCCCCTGCTGTCCCCACACTGTCCCCACTGCTGTCTTGGCACTGTCCCCACCATTGTCCTCCCACTGTCCTTCCACAGTCCCCCTGATGTCCCCACCACTGTCCCCCTGCTGTCCCTCCACTCTCCCACCGCTGTCTGACTGTCCCTGCCACTGTCCCTGTGTTGTCCCCGCTGCTGTTTCCCCACTGTCCCCATTGCTGTCCCTGCACTGTCCCCACACTGTCCCCCCTCTGTCCCCCCACTGTCCCCCCGCTGTCCCCGTGTCCCCTGACCCCGTGTCCCCTCCCTCAGGGAGCTGCGGGCGCTGGTCATCGAGATGGTCCTGGCCACCGACATGTCCTGCCACTTCCAGCAGGTCAAGTCCATGAAGACGGCGCTGCAGCAGCTCGAGAGGTGGGTGGAGGTGGCGGCGGCAGGGGAGGGGACACCGGGGTGGCTTTGGGGACAACGCGGTGCTGTCCCCAAAGGCTGGACAAGTCCAAGGTGCTGTCGCTGCTGCTGCACGCGGCCGACATCAGCCACCCCACCAAGCAGTGGGCCGTGCACAGCCGCTGGACCAAGGCGCTGATGGAGGAGTTCTTCCGGCAGGTAGGGCCGGGGCGGGGCGGGGGGACACTGGGGACACCCCGTGGGGACACCACGCCTGTCCCTTGCCTTGCCAGGGGGACAAAGAGGCCGAGCTGGGGCTGCCCTTCTCACCCCTGTGTGACCGCACCTCCACGCTGGTGGCCCAGTCACAGATCGGTGAGTCCTGGGGGATGTCCCCTGTCCCTGTGCTGTCCCCGCGCTGTCCCCACAGTGTCCCCAGCGTGTCCCCTGCTGTCCCCAGGCTTCATCGACTTCATCGTGGAGCCGACCTTCTCGGTGCTCACCGACGTGGCCGAGAAGTTGGTGACGCCGCTGGCTGAGGACGGCTCCAAGGGCAAGGGCAACCCCGCGGGCGGCCAGCAGCCCAGGTGGGGCTGGCCCTCTGTCCTTGTCCCTGTCCCTGTGTCCTTGTCCCTGTCCCTGTGTCCCTGTCCCTATGTCTTTGTCCTTGTCCCTGTCCTTGTCCCTCTGTCCCTGTCCCTGTCCCTCTGTCTTTGTCCCTGTCCCTGTCCCCGTCCCTGTGTCCTTGTCCCTGTCCAGTCCCCACGGTGGCAGCAGTGGCGCTGTCCCCCCGCCGCCAGCTGAGCTGTCCCCGCTGTCCCCGCTGTCCCCAGCTCGCAGTGGCGACAGCCGTCCCTGGACGAGCACCTGGAGCTGGGGGACATCAAAGCCGACCTGGCCGGGTTCCGCTCCACCTGGACCAAACACATCCAGGAGAACAAGCAGAAGTGGAAGGAGAGGGCGGCCAGCGGTAGGGGACGGCCACCAAGGCCACCACGGCCACCAAGGCCACCAAGGCCACCACGGCCACCACGGGGAGGGGTTGGGGACCACTGCGAACCGTGCGGGGCCACCTCTGTGCCACCATTGTCCCAGCTCTGTCCCCACCTCTGTCCCACCTCTGTCCCACCACTGTCCCACCTCAATCCCATCCCTGTCCCATCCCTGTCCCACCTCAATCCCACCACTGTCCCATCCCTGTCCCACCTCAATCCCAGCTCTGTCCCCACTCTGTCCCACCACTGTCCCTCCTCTGTCCCCACACACCGGGAGGTGACCCAAGCGCCACCGCGGGTGTCCCCGGGAGGTGACAGGAGTCCCGGGGCGTGGCGGTGACCGCTGTCCCCGTGTCCCCTCCCCAGGGATCACCAACCAGGCGTCCATCGATGAGTTGTCACCGAGCGAGGAGCCCCCGCCCGCCGCCGCCCACAGGGAGAACGGGGACGTGGAATAACAGCGGGGGGAGCCAGGTGAGGGTGGGCAGGGCGGGGACACGGCGGGGACTGTCCCTCCCCACAGGTGACTGTCCCCCCCCGCAGGTGACTGTCCCCCCCCCACAGGTGACTGTCCCCCCCCACAGGTGACTGTCCCCCCCCACAGGTGACAACGTCTCGTCCCAAATTGTTTCGATGCCATCGAGTTCAGCACCATCCGCAGGGCAGGAGCCGCCCCCGGGGCCGGGCTCGGTGTCACCTCAGTGCCACCCCCCCCGCCCCCCCGGGGCTGTCCCCTCTGTCGCCGGTGTCGCCGGTCCCTCACTGCCACCCCCGGCCCCTCCTCGCCGGGCTCGGGCCTTTTGGGATTTTTAAAAACGCTTTTCCCGCCCCCGCCGGGCGCTCGGGAGGGGCCGGGACTGGGGGGGGGGGGGGGGGTGGGGGGTGGTGGCGTTGGGGACAGGCGGGTGGGGACACGGTGGCACCGCCGGGGTCACTGTGATCCTCCTCTCTCTGTGCCCGCGGGGGCCGGGCGGTGACACCGGGAGGGGGCCCGGGGACAGGACAGGGACAGGGATGGGACAGGGACAGGACAAGGACAGGGATGGGGACAGGGATGGGACAGGGACAAGGATGGGACAGGGACAGACGGGGACAGGGATGGGGACAGTGATGGGGACAGGGACAGGGATGGGACAAGGACAGGGATGTCCCTGCACGGTCCCACGCGGCACGGCGCGGGTGGCACTGGGGACAAGGACAAGGGACAGGGACAAGGACAGGGACAGGGACAGGTCCCACTCCGGTGTCCCTCCCTGGCTCCGGGGCTCTCCCGCTGTCCCTGGAATGTCCCAGAACTCCTGCGACATCCCGGGAATGCTCCAAAACCCCGGCCCAGCCGCCTCCTGCAGCATCCCTGGGAGCCTCGGGAATCCCGGAGTGTTTGGGGTATCCTTGGGAATCCCGGGGTGATCTTGGGAATCCCGGAATGTTTGGGGCATCCCGCAGCCCCCGCGTGCCTTGGGGATCTTCCAAGACCTGGATCCAGCCCCAGAATCCCAGATCCAGCTCTGGGGACCTTCCAGGATCTGGGATCCGGCCTTGGGAATATTCCAGGATCTGGGATTCAGCCTTGGGGACCTTCCAGGATCCCGGATCCAGCCTTAGGAATATTCCAGAATCCCAGATCTGGCCTTAGGGACCTTCCAGGACCCTGGATCCAGTCCCAGAATCCCAGATCCAGCTTTGGGGACCTTCCAGGATCTGGGATCTGGCCTTAGGAATATTCCAGAACCCCAAATCTGGCCTTGGGAATATTCCAGGATCTGGGATCCTTGAGCATCCCCTGACATCCCTGATTCCCTCATGCCTTGGGGACCCTTTGGGATCCTGGATCCAGCCTTAGGAATATTCCAGGCTCCCAAATCTGGCCTTGGGAATATTCCAGGATCCCGGATCTGACCTTGGGAATATTCCAGGATCCTGGATTTGGCCTTAGGAATATTCCAGGATCACAGAGCCCACCTTGGGAATATTCCAGGATCCTGGATCCAGCCTTAGGGATCTTCCAGAATCCCAGATCTGGCCTCGGGAATATTCGAGGATCCCGGATCTGACTCTGGGAATATTCCAGGATCCTGGATTTGGCCTTGGGAATATTCCAGGGTCCTGGATCCAGCCTTAGGGACCTTCCAGAACCCCAGATCCGGCCTTGGGGATTTTCCAGGATCCTAGATCCCATCTTGGGAACCTTCCAGGATCCTGGATCCCAGATCCTTGAGCATCCCCTGATATCCTGGATTCCCTCGTGTCTTGGGAACATTCCAGAGTCTGGGATCTGGCCTTGGGGGACCTTCCAGGATCCCGGATCCAGTCTTGGGAACATTCCAGAATCTGGGTGTTCCTTGAGCATCCTCCGGCATCCCGGGAATGCCCCAAAGCCCCGGGAATGTCCCAGAATGTCTGGGAATGTCCCGGAATGTTCGGGAATGTTCAGAAATGTCCTGCAATGTTCGGGAATGTTCGGGAATCTCCGTCCCGGCCCCTCCTGCTCCAGCCCCGGCTCCGCGCCCCCCCCTCCCCACACCCCGTGTTTGTATTTTCTACCCCGTGTCCCCCCCCATGTCCCCCCAGTGTCCCCCCCGTGTCCCCTCCCCTCTGCCGGACCTCCCCCCCCGCATGTGTCTCCCCCCCCCCCCCGCGCCGCCGCTAATGAGCAATTAATTAATTAACGAGTTAATTAATAAACGCCGCCGCCACCACCACGGCCACGCTCCCGGCACTGGGGGGGGACACTGGGGGGCACTGGGGGGGCTGAATTAGGGGATGGGGGTGAACCCTCAGTGCCCAAAGGGGGTCCTGGAGCCCCCTCCCAGCATCCAAAGGTGGTTTGGGACCCCCTCACAACCCAAATGGGGGTCCTGGAACCCCCCTCCAGCACTCAAAGGGGGTCTCAGGTTCTCCCAGCACCCAAAAAGGGGGTCCTGGAGCCCCTCCAGCACCCAAATGGGAGTTCTGGAGCCCCACCCAGCACCCAAAAGGGGGTCCTGACCCTCCCCAGCACCTATGGGGGGGTCCTGGAGGGGGTCTCAGGTCCCCCCAGCACCTAAAGGGGTCTTGGGTCCCCCAGCACCCGAATGAGGGTCCTGGACCCCCCCTCCACAGCGCCTATGGGGGGGTCCCGACCCCCCCCCCAGCACCCAAAAAGGGGACCCACCCCCCTTTCCGCCCCCGGCGCGGCCCAAGGAGGAGGCGGGGGGGGGAGGGGGGGAAGGATCCCTTTAATTCCGGCTGAGGGGGGAGGGGCGGGGGGTCTCCACGCCCCCTCCCCCTCCCCCGTGTCCCCTCCCCCCCCGTGTCCGTGCGCACGCGCGTGTCCCTGTCCCCTCCCCTCCCCCTCCCCCCCCGTGTCCGCGTGTCCAGGTGAGCACAGGTGAGGGGTGGGGGAGGGGCTCAGGGGACACCCCCCGAGGGTGGCAGTGATGGGGGGAGGGGTCTGTGAGTGTCCCCAATGTCACCTGTCCTGGGGACACCCCTGGGTGGCACTTGTCACCCGCTCTGGGGACTCCGGGTGTGTCCCCAGTGTCACCCAAGGGTGGCATTGCTGGGGGGGTGGGGGTGGGGCAGGTGTCACCCACCCTGAGGTCCCCACAAGGGGAGGGGACAGTCCTGGCCTTGTCCCCAGGGTGGGGACCTGCCTGTGACAGTAAAAAAAAACCAAAAAACAAACAAACAAAAAAAAAATCAAAATAATTCTGGGCAGCCCCAAAATCTTAGAAAATGGAATTAAAAAAAAAAAATCTCCGCTGAAGTCCGGCTGGAGCGGCCACACCTGGGGACAAGGGACAGCCATGGGGACAGGGCTGGGGACAGGGGACAGGGCTGCGGACAGGGCTGGGGACAGGGCTGGGGACAAGGGACAGCACTGGGGACACACGTGGAGGGGACACCCCCAGTCCCTGTCACTGTCCCCCCCTGTCCCGGCAAGGCCACCCCGCCCCTGTCACTGTCACCGTCACTGGAGAATGGCCGGGAGTGCCCCAGTGACATCCCAGGGACATCCCAGTGTCCCAGTGCCCCCCAGGTGTCCCAGTCTGGTGTCCCATTGTCCCCCAGTGCTCCCATTGTCCCCACTGCCCCCAGTATTCCATGTCCCCGGTGTCTCCATTATCCCCATTGTCCCCATGTCCCCAGTGTCCCCAGCCGTACCTAGTGCCCGCTGTCCCCATGTCCCCATGTCCCCCTGTCCCCAGCCATACCTAGTGCCCGCTGTCCCCAGGCTCTATATGGGTCCCGTCCTCAGCCCGGCCACGCCGGGGGGTCCCGGGGGTCCCGGCCCGGGGGGGGGTCCCGGCCCGGGCTGTCCCATCCTGCGCTGTCCCGTCCTGCGGGGGGCCACCCCCGGCTGTCCCTGCGGGTGTCACATCACATCGAGGTCACCTCATTTCCCCCCCCATGTCCCCAAAACCCCCCAAACCCCCAAACTCACGGTGGGCGCCCTGGGGGGCTCCCAGCGGGCAGGACCCCCCGGGGCTGTGGCGGTGCTCGATGTCACTGCGGTGACAAGGCGCGGTGGTGGCGGCCGCCGCCTCCTCGCCGTTGTTGTCGCCGTTGTTGTCGCCGTTGTCGCCGCTGTTGTCGCCGCCCTGGGCCTGCTTGCACAGGTGATGCTCCACCATCATCTGCAGCTCTGCCGGGCAGGGAGCGGCGCTGGGGGGGCACGGGGGACACGCGGGGGGTGGCCCTGGGGACCGTCCCCAACGCTCCCGGCAAGTGACACCGCCTGGGGGGGCTCGTGGTGGCCTTTGTCACACCCGGGGATGGGTTGGGGCGGGTTGTCGCCTCGTTGTGGACCCCCCGTGTCCCTTCGTGTCCCCCTTGTGTCCCTCCCGTGTCCCCTCCATGTCCCCCTGTGTCCCCTTAGTGTCCCCCCATGTCTCCTCCATGTCCCCCCATATTCCCTCCATGTCCCCTCCATGTCCCCCCATGTGCCCCTGTGTCCCCTCAGTGTCCCCCCATGTCCCCCCATGTTCCAGCTATGTCCCCCCATGTCCCCTCCTGTCCCCCCCATGTCCCTCCATGTCCCCCCCATGTCCCCCCAGTGTCCCTGGGTGTCCCCCCATGTCCCTCCCATGTCCCCTCCATGTCCCCCATGTCCCCCCGTGTCCCCCCATGTCCCCCCGTACCTTTCATTGTTGGGGTTGTGCGGGAAACTTTCTTCCTCTGCCTTGGGGACATGGCCAAGCCCGACTGTGGGGACAGGGGGTCAGGGGGGGTCCCCGGGGCTTTGGGGTGTCCCCGGGGTGTCCCCGGGGTTTTGGGGTGTCCCCAGATGTCCCCACACCCCCCGGGCAGTGTCACCCACCTTCAGGAGGGGGTTGGGCAGCCGATCCTCATCGATCTCTATGGGAGGGGACACAAATTGGGGGGGTCAGCAGGAGGGTGGGGGGGGTCCACCCTGAGCCCCCCCCGGTCAATCCGGGCCCCCCCCCCCCCGGGGGTGTCTGTGTCCCCTGGGGGTGTCGTGGGGACAGTGCCACCCCCCCCCGCATTGTCACCCAGCATTGGGGTCACCCCCCCCAACATTGTCCCAAAGGGGGGATTGGGGTCCCACCCCCTCCCCCCCTCCTGGGGGTCCTGAACATCGGGGGGGGTTCTGGAATGTGGGAGGGGTCCCTGAGTGTCTTGTGGGGGTCCCTGAGCATTTTTGGGGGTCCCTGAGTGTCATTTAGGGGGTCCCTGAGCATTTTTGGGGGGTCCCTGAGCATTGTGGGGTCCCTTACTGTCATTTAGGGGGTCCCTGATGGTGTGTGTGGGGTCTCTCCATACAATGGGAGGATCCCTGACCATTTTTGGGGAGGCCCTGAGCACCCTGGGGTGTCCCTGGTGTGTGCCGGGCCTTGAGGTGACACCGGGGTGACCCGGGGACACCCCCAGACCCACCTGGGGACGATTGGTCGCTGCTCAGGACCAGGTTGGCCGGGGTGGGCCGGCGCCTCCGGATCTGGGGGGGACAAGGGACACATTTGGGACCCCCCGCTGGGCCCCGCGATGTCCCCGCAATGTCCCCACGATGTCCCCGTGGCCGGGGCGGTGGTGGCCCCGCGGGGACAGCGGTGACCGGACACACAAGTGGCTTTTCCATCACCTGGAGGAGGGTGGGGACAGTGACAGGGGACAGTGACAGGGGACAGTGACAGGGGACACGACGGGGCCCGGCCCTTCCTCTGTCCTTGCCCAAGGTCACCTCAAGCCACTCCAGCCTCGCTGGGGACATTTTGGGAGGGGGGGATTGGTGGCTGCAGTGTGGGGACAGTGGGGGCAGTTGGGGACAATGGGGGACAATGGGGGTCAATGGGGACAATGGGGGACAATGGGGACAATGGGGACAATGGGAGACAATGGGGACAGTAGGGGACAATGGGGGACAATGGGGGACAATGGGGACAATGGGGACACTGGGGACAATGGGGGAAAATGGGGACAATGGGGGACAATGGTGACAATGGTGACAATGGGGACAATGGGGACAATGGGGGACAATGGGGACAATGGGGGACAATGGGGACACTGGGGACAATGGGGACAATGGTAACAATGGGTGACAATGGGGACAATGGGGGACAATGGGGACAATGGGTGACAATGGGGACAATGGGGGACAATGGGGACAATGGGGGACAATGGGGACAGTGGGGGACATGGGGACACTGGTGACAATGGTGAAAATGGGGACAACGATGGCGGTGGCCGCAGCGCTGACCCCTCGCCCCCTTTCCCCGCTGACCCAGTAACTGAATCAGCTCCCAAAAATAAAAATCCCGAATTTCCCAGCGAGGATTCCCTAATGAGGCGGGCTGCCTAATGAGATGTTAATGAGGCGGGCTGCCTAATGAGATGTTAATGAGGCGGGAGATCCCCCCTCCCCCCCCTCCATCCCGCCCCTCCCCCTCCCCCTGCCCACCCCCCGCCCCCCCCGTGCCGGCCCCGTTGCCATGGAAACGCCATCGGGATTTTAAACGGAGATTAGACAGACCCGGGAACCGCCGGGAACGCCGGGAATCGCCCCCCGACCCCCGGAGAGACCCCCGCCCACCGCCTTGGGGGGGGGAGTCCCACCGCCCCCTCCCGGCCCCCCCGCTGTGGGGTGGGAGGGTTTGGGGTCTCCCCCTTTGGGTGGGGAGGGTCCCCTGGAAGCCGCAGCCCCCCCTGGGCTGTTCTGGGGTGGGGGGCTCGGCTGTGTGTCCCCCCCCGGCCCAGGGTGGGGATGGGGACAGGGAGGGGACAGGGAGGGGACAGGGAGGGGACAGGGAGGGGACAGCGCCGCCACCGGCTCAAGGTCACCCGGGTGGGGCCGAGCTGAGCCCCCTCCCCACCCACCTCCCCCCTCATTGCCGGGGGGTCCCGGGGGGATCCTGGGGATGCTCCGGGGAGGGGCTGGGCTGGCCCTCCCCCTCCCTCCCTCCGGTGCCTCCTCCCTGCTCCATCCCCCACCCCTCCCTCCCTCCATCCTTTTCCCTCCCCAAAAACCCACCAGGAAAACTCCGGGGCGGGGGGCGACACGGCCGAGCCCCCCCGTCACCGCTCAGGGACCCCCCAAAAGCGGGGCAGGGGAGGGGACACCGGCAGTGTCACCTGCTGCCACCACCCCTCCCTCTCCCTCCTCCCTCCCTCCTCCCTCCGCTCCCGCCGCTATTTTTAGATCAATCTCCAACATCGATTAAGGAGAAGCGGAACCAGCCGGGGAAAACCGGGACCGGGCCGGGGGTGGGCTCTGGGAGCCGGGACCGGGCCGGGGGTGGGCTCTGGGAGCCGGGAGGGGTCCAGGATGGACCCTGAAAACCGGGACCGGGCCAGGGATGGACCCTGAGAACCAGGACCGGGTCCTGGATGAGCCCCTGGAGCCGAGACTGGGCCGGGGATGGACCCTGAGAGCCGGGAGGGGTCCGGGATGGACCCCAGGAACCGGGACCGGGCCAGAGATGAGTCCCCGGGAATCGGGAGGGGTCCAGGATGGGCTCCAGGAACTGGGACCGAGCTGGGGATGGGCTCCAGGAGCCGGGAGGGGTCCGGGATGGGCCCTGAGAGCCGGGACTGGGGTGGGAATGGACCCCAGGAACCGGGACTGGGCTCTGGGAACCGGGACAGGGCCAGGGATGAGCTCCAGGAACCGGGACTGGGCTCTGGGAACCGGAACCGGGCCCGGGGGCAGCGGGGGCAGCGGGAGGGGTCCAGCTCAGCCCCGGTCCCACCCGGTAAAACCCCCCGGGACGGTCCCGGTGACCTCGGGGACACGGGGGGGGGACTTGGCGACACGGGGGGGGACTTGGGGACACGGCGGGGGGGGAGGGACACAGCCCCGGGCCGGGCCTGGCACCAGGGGGGCACCGGGGGGTCACTCAGGGTGGGGGTCACTCAGGGTGGGGGGCAGCAGAGATGGGGCTCAGCAGAGATGGGGCTCAGGGAGCTGCCGGAGCTTTGGGGACACCGGGGGGACCCGGGGACAAGGCCCTTGGGGAGGGGGCGCTGGGCAGGGGGGGGAGGACCCTGCAGGACACGGTGGGGACACCCGGGGGGGTGACAGGGCCGAGCCCCCCGGGACCACCAGGGGACACCCCGAAAGGAGCAACAGGGGAGGGGACACCAGTGTCACCTGCTGTCACCTCTCAGGGCTCTGACAGGAGCTGGGGAGACCCCCCGGGAGGGGAAACTGAGGCAGGGCAGGGCAGGGGGGTCCCGGGGCTGAGATGGGGAGGGGGCTGTGGGTGCTGGGGGGTCCTGTCCCCCTTCCCCAGCAGCCCCCCCGTCCTCCCCCTCCCTCCAGGGCCCCCCAGCTCTGTCCCTCCCCCCGGGGCCCCCCACGCTGCTGTCACCCAGCCGGGTGGTGGCACCAGATGTCGCACTCGGTGACAGCGCCACTCTCGCCCCCTCTCCGCTGTCACCGGGGGGGTCCGAGCCCCCCACCCACCCCCAGGACCCCCGGCTGGGGGGACACGGCAGGACCCCTCCCTTCCTCCTCCTCCTCCTCCTCCTCCTCCTCCTCCTCATCATCCCCAAACCCCCGCGATGGGGCCGTGGGGACCCCCAGACCCCCCACCTTGTCCCCTGCAGCCCCCGGGGCGGGGGCGGTGACAGGAGGGGGTGCCCGGGTGGGGGTCCCGGTGATGTCCCCTCGCTGTCCCCGTGCCCGGGGCTGTGCCGGGACAGGAGCCGGGGCTGAGCCGAGCCTGGGGGTCCCCAGGGGGTCCCCAGGGGGGCTCCAGGCTGTCCCCACCCCAGGGGCGTCGCGCAGAGCGGCCACATGGCCCTGTCACTGTCCGGCCCTGTCACTGTCACCCCCTCGGCCAATGGCCCTGTCACTGTCACCCCCCGCCCTGTCCCCGCCACTGTCACCCCCCTCAGCCCCATGGCCCTGTCACTGTCACCCCCTCACTGTCCCCGCGGGGCTCTGGGGACAGCGGGGGCCGCTCCGTGCGGGTGTCCCCAAAACCGGGGGGGCTCCCCTGTGCTGTCCCCGCGTCACCCCCGACCCCAGGGTGTCACCCCCAGCCCGGGCCGTGCCCGCAGCCCCCCGGAGCCCCCCCCGGTTCTGTTCTCCGCGCCCCCCCGCTGTCCCCGGTGTCCCCGCTGTCCCCGCTGTCCCCGGTGTCCCCGCTGTCCCCGCTGTCCCCGGTGTCCCCGCTGTCCCCGCTGTCCCCGGTGTCCCCGCTGTCCCCGCTGTCCCCGGTGTCCCCGCTGTCCCCGCACCTGCTCGGCCGCCTCGGGGTCCAGGTGCGGCTCCAGCAGCGGGACCGTGAACTGGATCTTGCGGGGGCTGTTGGGCTCCATCGCGGGCGCGGCGGCTCCGGCGGCTCCGGCGGCTCCCGAGGACACGCCCCGGACACGCCCATGTGGCCACGCCCACGTGGCCACGCCCATTTGAGGACACGCCCTAAAGGACACGCCCCGCCCCCCGGCCCCGCGCGCGGAGGGACAGAGGGACAAGGGGATGGACACGGGGACAGGGGTGGGGACACCGGGAGGGGCGCGGGGACACGGGGACACGGGGACAGACACAGGGACAGACACAGGGACGTGGGGACAGACACAGGGACAGACACAAAGACACGGGGACACGGGGACAGACACAGGGACAGACACAGGGACAGACACAGGGACGTGGGGACAGACACAGGGACAGACACAAAGACACGGGGACACGGGGACAGACACAGGGACGTGGGGACAGACACAGGGACACAGGGACGGATGCACTGAGCTGGGACACGGTGACAGACACAGGGACACAGGGACACAGGGACAGCCACAGGGATGAGGGGACAGACCTAGAGACACAAGGACACGGGGACAGACATGGGGACTCAGGGACAGACACACAGATGGACCCCGGGACATGGGGACAAACGTGTGGACTGAGCCAGGACTGGGGGACAAACAGAGGGACACAGGGACACACACAGGGACAGACACGGGGACAGACACGGGGACAGACACGGGGACAGACACGGGGACACAGGACCGGACACAGGAAAGGAACGGGGACACGAGGACAGACACAGGGACAGACACAGGGACACAGGAAGGGAACTGGAACCCGAGGACAGACACAGGGACACAGGGACGGACACACAGGGACAGAAAAACAGACACAAGGACACACTCGGGGACACAGGGACAGACACAGGGACATGAGGACACACACAGGGACACGGGGATGGACACACAGGGTGACACAGGGACAGAAAAACAGACACTGGACAGACACGGGAAGGTGAGGACAGACACACAGGCCCTGGGACAGACACACGGACAGTGGGAGGGACGTGGGGACAGGGACACCCTGGAGGTCAGAGGCCCCTGGAGTGACAGGGACAGGGACAGGGACAGGGACAGGGACAGGGACAGGGATGGAGACAGGGACAAAGGGAAAAAGGGACAGGGACAGACACAGGGACAGGACAGGGGACAGGGAAGGCGACAGGGACAGGGACAGGGATGGGGAAGTTGTGGGGCCGGGGGGCGGTTTATGGGGCCAGGGGGGGTTTCAGGCCCTGGGATTGGCTTATGGGCCCAGGACAGTTCTGGGCCAGGGGGTGGCTTATGGGGCCGGGTGGGGTTTATGGGGCTGGAGGGGGTTTATGGGGCTGGGGGTGGTTTATAGGGCTGGGGATGGTTTATAGGGCTGGGGATGGTTTATGGGGCCGGGGTGGGGGTTATAGGGGCCGGGGCTGGTTCGTGGATCTGGGGGTGGTTTATGGGGCCGGGGGTGGTTTATGGGGCTGGGGGGGTTCCAGATCCGGGGAGTTTGTAGGACTGGGGGGGGGGTTCCAGACCCGGGATGGGGTTATGGGTCCGGGTGGGGTTTATGGGGCCAGGACATGTTTGCAGGGCCGTGCCCCCCCTCCCCAGCCCGCCGCAGCCACCAGCGCGGTCCCATCACTTATTCATGGAGCGGGAGCCGGGCGGGATCCGCCGGCGGATCCGCAAAGTAGGTCAGGCCGGGGGGGGGCCCGGGGGGCGGCCCAGCCCCGCAGTGTCCCCTCTGTGCCCCCCCTGTGCCCCCCCTGTGTCCCCCCTGTGCCCCCCCTGTGCCCCCCTGTGTCCCCCTGTGTCCCCTGTGCCCCCCCTGTGTCCCCCCTGTGCCCCCCTGTGTCCCCTCTGTGTCCCCCCTGTGCCCCCCCCTGTGCCCCCCCTGTGTCCCCCCGTGTCCCCCCTGTCCACCCCCTGTGCCCCCCTGTGTCCCCCTGTGTCCCCCCTGTGCCCCCCGCCACCACCAGGGCTCCCAGGGGGGCTCCTGGGGCAGATTTGGGGGTTGGAGGGGCACATTTAGGGATTTCCGGGGGTCCCAATTAAAGTGCTGGTGGCTTTGGGGGAGGGGCAGTCCCTAATTCTGAGGGGGGGGGCGGGGGAAAGGCACAGGGACCCCCCAAAGTCCGGTGTGACCCCCCCCAGACCCTTCCCGAGGCTTCCAGGGAATTGTTTTGGGGGTGGGGGGGAAATGCTCTGGCTGTGGCTGAACTGGGAATGTCAACAGCCAGGCCCTGGTGGCACTGCAGGGACACTGTCCTTGTCCTTGTCCTTTGGGGACATCCCTGGGGACATCCTTGGGGACACCCCTGGGGACACCCTGGGGACCCCCCTGGGGAAATCCTTGGGATATCCTTGGGGACACCCCTGGGGACATCCTTGGGGACAGGGATGTGACAGGGCCACCAAAGGGTGAGGCCAGAGGGATCTGCTGGGGTTGTGTCCATCTGTCCTGGGGATGTGTCCGTCCCTCCTAAGGGACTGTCCATCCTTACAGGAATATTCCCCTCCTTCCAGGGGTATTCTCATCCTTCCCAGTGATATTCCGGTCCTTCCAGGGGTGTTCCCGCCCTTCCAAGGACATTCCCAGGGATATTCCTGTCCTTTCAGGGATATTCCCATCCTTTCCAGGGCTCTTTCTATCCTTCACGGGGATGTTCCCCTCCCTCCCAGGGGTGTTCCCGTTCTTCCAAGGGATTATCCCATCCTTTCAAGGCTATTCCCATCCTTCCTGGGGTATCCCCGCCCTTCCAAGGGCTCTTTCCATCCTTCCAGGGCTATTCCCATCCCTCCCGGGGATGTTCCCGTCCTTCCAGGGACATTCCCATCCTTTCCAGGGCTATTCTCCTCCCTCCCAGGGCTATTCTCGTCCTTCCAAGGGCATTCCCATCCTTTCCAGGGACATCCCCATCCTTCCCAGGGCTATTCCCGTCCCTCAGGGGGTGTTCCCGTCCTTCCAGGGACATTCCCATCCTTTCCAGGGCCATTCCCATCCCTCCAGGGCTTTTCCCGTCCCTGGGGGGGTGTTCCCTCTCCCGGCCCCCCCTCCCCGCCCGGGCCGGGCTCAGGGAACGGTTCATTCGGGGCTTTATCCACAAACACTCCCGGGCTAAAAATATCCCTGCGGGGCGTTCCCGGCCCCGCTCCCGGAGCTTTCCTTTGCCTTTTTTGACGGGATCCCGCCCGGGGCAGCGCCCGGGGCTCCCGGGGACTGGCACTGCTGGGGACACGGCCCTGGGGACACGGCCCTGGGGACACAACAGCCCTCGGGGACACGGCCCTGGGGACACAGGTCCTGCGGTGTCCCCAAATTCCAGCTCTTTGGGGACCCGTTGGAATGGATGTGGTGGCACCTCAGTGGCCGTGAGGTGAGTGTTGATGTCCCTTGTCACCCCCCTGGGCTGGGAATGTCCCTTGTCACCCTCCTGGATGTCCCTTGTCACCTCCCTAGGCTGGAGATGTCCCTTGTCACCCCCCTGGGCTGGGAATGTCCCTTGTCACCCTCCTGGATGTCCCTTGTCACCTCCATAGGCTGGAGATGTCCCTTGTCACCCCCCTGGGGTGGGGATTTCCCTTGTCACCCCCCTGGGGTGGGGATTTCCCTTGTCACCCCTCGAGAAGATCAGGGACCCTTTAGGAAGGATGGGGACACCTCAGGAAAGTCGGGGGCACTTCAGGAAGGTTGGGGACCCTTTAGGAAGATCAGGAACCTTTTAGGAAGGTCGGGGACCCCCTCCAGAAGGTCAGAGACCCCTCGGGAAGGTGAAGGACCCCCCGGGAAGGCCCCAGGGGGTCCCCAGGCCGTTCTCAGCCCCCTCTGGCGCCGCACGGAGCTTTTCCCTCGGCCCTGGCGGATGTGGGGCAACGTCTGAGGTTTTGGGCCGCCGATTTTGTATTTTGTATTTTTTTTTTTTAATTTCCTCTTCCCAGGCGATGAGTTTCCTCCCGCTGGGCTGAGCACGGATGGGGCCCGGGCGGGGCCCGGGGGCGGCAGGAGGAGGTGGCGGCCCCAGGGAGGTGCCCACCTGCCCCCCGTGCTGGTCAGTGGGGGGGGGTTTGGGGGGATTTGGGGGGATTTGGGGGGGGGTTGGGGGGATTTGGGGGGGCTCAGGGGATGGAGGGAGGGATGAGGAGTTGGGGGGCGAAGGGACAAAGCCGTGGGGGCGATGGGGAGGATCCAGGGGGTGATCCCACCACCCGGAGCTGATGGAAACCCAAAGGGATGGGGAGAGGAGGGAGAAGATTTGGGCTGAGCGGGCGGGGGGCGCTCTGGAGGGGATCCCCACCCACATCCCCCGGGCCGGGAGGGGGGCCGGGATGAGCACAGGGGGGTCCCGGCACCTCCTGGATCCCGGGGGGACCCCCAGGGAATTCCCGGCCCTGGGGGGGATGGAGGTGACCACCGAGGGCTGGGCTGGGGCGTTCCCAGAGGGAATTCTGGGCTGGGGGGGTCCGGGAGACCCCAATCCCCCCGTGGGGCAGAGGGGAGACCCCAATGCCCAGAGCCCACCCAGGGATGCCCCAAATCACCCTGAACTGCCCCGAGCCCACCCTGGGGTGTCCCCGGACCACCCTGAGACCCCAGAGCCCCACCCATGAAAACCCTGGCGGGTCCCACCACCCCTGACACCCCTCGGGTCCCCTCAGGGCTCCCCCCGGCCCCCCCGGCCATGGAGGAGGAGGAGGAGGAGGAGGAGGAGGAGCAGGAAGCCCCCTCTGTCCCCTGGGAGTCACCGCCACCACCTCACCTGCACAGCGTTGTCCCCAAAGGTCAGGGGTCACCCCGGGGACAGGGATGGGGACAGGGGGATGGGGACAGGGGGATGGGGACAGAGGGGACAGAGGGGATGGGGACAGGGATGGGGACAGAGGGATGGGGACAGGGGATGGGGACAGGGGTGGGGACAGAGGGATGGGGACAGGGGATGGGGACAGCCACCACCGGTCCTCCAGGGGGGTTTGGTGACACAGGACTGTCCCCAAGCTCTGCCCCCGCCCGGGGCTGTGGCCACCAAGGCAAACGTGGCAGGAGCAGGACATGTCCCCAACCCTGTTGTCCCCTCACTCCCTTTTTCCAGCTCCTCTGTCCCCGGAGAGCCTCCAGGCCTCGGCCAGGTGAGATTTGGGGTCCTGGGGTGAGGTGGGGGGGCTGGAGGGGGACACTGTCCCCGTGTGTCCTACTGCCAGTGTCCCTCTGCTGTCCCCACCAGTGTCCCTCTGCTGTCCCCTCCAGTGTCCCCTCCCCATGTAGAGCTCGGCAGGACTGGCACCTGAACCTTGGGGACAACATGACCTCCGCTGTCCCCTCTGCTGTCCCCACCTGCCCCAGGTAGGCCCGGGGTGTCTCGGGGGTGGCCGTGTCCCCTGTCCCCTCCCGTGTCCCCGCGGGGCTGAGCGCTGTCCCCTGTGCTGTCGCAGCCCGCGCCCGGCGCTGTCCTGGTGCCATCAGGACCCCGAGGAGATCCTGCTCGAGCTCGGCTTCGCGGGGCCAGAGCCGGGGGTCGCGTCCCGGGTCCCCCCCCGGTTCTTCTCGGCGCCGTCCCGGGCCAGCGGCATCGACCTGGGGCTGTTCCTGCGGGCACAGGCGCGGCGCCTGCACACCGAGGATCCCTGCCTGCTGCTGGCCGGTGCGTCACACCGCTGGCCCCTGTCCCCTCTGTCCCCCTGTCCCCCTGTCCCCGCTGTCCCCCTGTCCCCCTGTCCCCTGTGTCCCCGCTGTCCCCGCTGTCCCCGATGTCCCCGCTGTCCCCGCTGGGGGCCCGACCCGCCACCGGAACTCCTGGGGGGGTGGGATATTCTCCCGTGCCTCAGTTTCCCTGGGTGGGAATGGGGGGATCATCCCCAGCTGTGGGGTGGGACTCATTAGGTGATTTTATAGGGGTGGGAAACTCTCCCGTGCCTCAGTTTCCCCGGGGTGGGAACTGGGGGATCATCTCCACCCCCTGAGCTCTGGGATGGGACCCACAAGGTGACCTTAGTGGGGCTGGGAAATGCTCCTGTGCCTCAGTTTCCCCGGGGAAAAAAAAATTGGGGGATCATCCTGACCCCCCTCCAGCTGCCCCTATTGGGGCTGGGAAATGCTCCCGTGCCTCAGTTTCCCCGGGCTGGAGCCGGGGGACCCCCCCTGACCCCCGGTGTCGCCCCCAGGTCGGTTCCAGCAGGTCCGGGCCTTGGCCGCCACCGCCGACGCTTTTTTCTGCCTCTACTCCTTCGTGTCGCGGAGCCCCGTGCGGCGCATCGCCCCCCCCCGCGCCTGTCGCGACATCCCCGACACGGCCCCGCCCGGCGGGTCCCGCCTGAGGCGCGCGGTGTCCTCGCTGTGCCTGCACACGGCGGGGGGGGGACACGGGGACACCCCCCGGGGGGACACCCCGGGGACAGGGGGGGCTCACAGGGTGCCCGGTGTCACCCAGGGGTGCCAGAGGGACACGGGGACAGCGTGGGGACACCTGGAGCGGTGCTGTCACCAGTGTCCCCACTGTCCCCAGTGTCTCCCTTGTCCCCACTGTCCCCACTGTCCCCAGTGTCCCCCTTGTCCCCACTGTCCCCACTGTCCCCAGTGTCCTCACTGTCCCCACCCCCGGGGGGTCTGCGGGCTCAGGGGGGTGACAGCGGGACAGGGGGACACAAAGTGCCCCAGCCCTGTCCCCTGGGGCGGTGTCACCGTGTCCCCAGGGCAGGGAGGTGGCCTGTCCCCAGGGCACGGGGGTGGCCTGTCCCCAGAGCGGGGGGGTGGCCTGTCCCCAGGGCAGGGGGGTGGCCTGTCCCCAGGGCACGGGGGTGGCCTGTCCCCAGGGCACGGGGGTGGCCTGTCCCCAAGGCAGGGGGGTGGCCTGTCCCCAGGGCACGGGGGTGGCCTGTCCCCAGGGCAGGGGGGTGGCCTGTCCCCAGAGCGGGGGGGTGGCCTGTCCCCAGGGCAGGGGGGTGGCCTGTCCCCAAGGCAGGGGGGTGGCCTGTCCCCAGGGCACGGGGGTGGCCTGTCCCCAAAGGCCACCAGGGCGCGGCTCCCGGGTCTCCTGTCGCCGCAGGGTGACGCCGCTCTCGGCTCTCGGTGTCACCCGGGTGTCACCGCCAGGGCCGGGGGTCACCGGGGCAGAGCCCCCCGAGGAGGAGCAGAGGAGCCCCGCGAGATGGAGGAGGTGAGGGGGAGGAGGGGGAGGAGATGATGATGAGGAGAAGGAAGAGGAGGAGGAGGAGGAAGAGGAGGAGGAGGAGAAGATGATGATGAGGGGGAGGAGATGAGGAGATGAAGAGGAGGATGAGGAGGAGGAAATGAGGAGGAGATGAGGAAGAGGATGAGGAGGAGAATGAGGAGGAGGGGAGGAGGAGATGAAGGAGAGGAAGAGAAGAGGAGGAGGAGATGAAGAGGAGGATGAGGAGGAAGAAGAAGAAGAGAAAGAAGAGAGGAGGAGGAGGAGATGAGGATGATGATGATGAGGAGGAGGAGGACAAGAGGATGAGGAGGAGGAGATGAGGATGAGGAGGAGATTAAGAGTAGGATGAGGAGGACGGAGAAGAGGAGATGAGGAGGGAGATGATGAGGAGATGAAGATGAGGAGGAGATGAAGATGAGGAGGAGATGAGGAAGAGGGAGATGATGAGGATGATGAGGAGGAGGAGATGAAGATGAGGAGGAGGGGGAGGGGGAGGAGGAGGGGGAGGAAGGCCCCCCCGGCCGGCGCCGGGAAGGAGCTGGAGCGGGAAATGTCCCCGGAGCTCCCGAGGCTTTTAAGGTTTAAATGATTCAGGGGCCGGGGCGGGGCCGGGGCGGGGCCGGGCGGTCACTCTGTCCCCCCCCCCCGGGCTCAGGCACGCACAGGGCGGGCCGGGTCACCCTGGGGACACCAGGGACACGCGGGGGGTGGCACAGCCCTGTCACCGCAGCGGGGACACGCTCAGGGGTGACACTGCACCAATTCCCCCCGCGCAGGTGCTGAGCCAGGAGGAGGAGGAGGAGGAGGAGGAGGGTGACGGTGATGATGATGATGATGAGGATGATGATGAGGATGATGATGATGAGGATGATGGTGATGATGATGAAGGAGCGGCCCTGTCAGCCCATCCCCCTGTCAGGAGTGAGTTGGGGGCTTGCCCAACCTCCTGGGGGACACGGGGTGTGGCCGGTGCCAGTGTGTCCCCTCCGTGTCCCCTCCGTGTCCCCACCATGTCCCTGCCCTGTGCCCTCCATGTCCCCTCTCTACAGGCCCCATCTCCCCTCCATGTCTCCCTTCAATGTCCCCTCCCTGTCCCCTCTCTGTCCCCTCCAATGTCCCCTCTGTGTCTCCTCTCCTCAGGCTCTCTGTCCCCTCCCTGTCCCCTCCTGTCTCCTCATGTCCCCACTGTCCCCTCACATCCCCTCACATCCCCTCCTGTCCCCTCCTGCAGGCTCTCTGTCCCCACCTGTCCCCTCCCTGTCCCCTCCTGTCCCCTCACATCCCCTCCTGTCCCCGCCACAGGCTCCCTGTCCCACAGAGGCTCCGACAGCAGCGGCTTCGGGGAGGAGCCACTCCCGCCCTGGTCACCCCATTGTCCCCACTGGGTGACCTGAGGCCACCCCAGGAGGACGTGGGGACCTTTGGGTGTCCCCGGGGACGTTTTGGACACGCGTGTGACACTGGTGTGTGTGTGTGTGGCTGTGTGGGTGCACGAGTGGGTGTTTGGCACAAAAAACTCAGGATTTTACCCCATTTTTTTGTCCCTTCCATCCCTTGTCCCCCAGGCCCAGACTCGGGGCCTGCGGCAGGGACATGTCCCCAGCCCCTGGGGTCATGTCCCCAACCCCTGGGGACGTGTCCCCAACCCCTGGGGACGTGTCCCCAACCCCTGGGGATGTGTCCCCAACCCTCAGGGACGTATCCCCAACCCCCGGGGATGTGTCCCCAACCCCTGGGGACGTCACTTGCACTTTGTTGGTTACACTAGAGGAGGGGTTGGGGACACAATAAAGTCCCCAAAGGGGTGACAGTGGCCGTGTCCCTGCCTGGATCTGCTGTGGGGGGTGTGGGATGACGGGGACAGGTTTTGTGTCACCCCCGGGAGGAGCCACCGCTGTCCCTTTGTCCCTGTCCCCTCCAATGTCCCCCCCTGTGTGTCAACAGCCCCGGGGCTTCCCCATGGAGAGCAGCCAGGGAAGGGTGGGGTGGGATGATCCGGGATTATCCCTCGGGATCTGGGACAGGATCCCAAAACCCTGGGGAGGGAGGAGGGAATGGTTCCGTCCCATCGGGGCTCCGGGATGGATCCGGCTGGTCTGGGATTCCTGGGATGGTGGGGGACCCCGAATAGGGGTGTGGTTGAGACCCCCCCCAGTGCCATCCCAATCCTGTTCCCATTCCCCATTCCCATTCCCCATCCCCATTCCCCATTCCCATTCCCCATTCCCATTCCCATTCCCATTCCCCATTCCCCATTCCCATTCCCCATCCCCATTCCCCATTCCCCATTCCCATTCCCCATTCCCATTCCCCATTCCCCATCCCCATTCCCCATTCCCATTCCCATTCCCATTCCCCATTCCCCATTCCCATTCCCCATCCCCATTCCCCATTCCCCATTCCCATTCCCCATTCCCATTCCCCATTCCCCATTCCCCATTCCCATTCCCATTCCCATTCCCCATTCCCATTCCCATTCCCCATTCCCATTCCCCATTCCCCATTCCCCATTCCCCATTCCCATTCCCATTCCCCATTCCCATTCCCCATTCCCCATTCCCATTCCCTATTCCCATCCCAATCCCATTCCCCATATCAACCCTCC
Source organism: Zosterops lateralis (assembly GCF_965231275.1). Classification (NCBI taxonomy): domain Eukaryota; kingdom Metazoa; phylum Chordata; class Aves; order Passeriformes; family Zosteropidae; genus Zosterops; species Zosterops lateralis. Next base: position 614,957 of record NC_139792.1, read on the forward strand.
CTAGTGGATGTCACCAGCCCCTGGTGAATGTCACCAACCCCTGGGAGATGTCACCAAGCCCTGGTGAATGTCACCAACCCCTTACAGGTGTCACCAACCCCTGGGACACCCGGGGCCGGTCCCGTCCCTTTGGGAACCAGACTGGGACAGGGCTGGGGACACACTGGGACATCTCCAGGGAGAGCAGAGCGACATCCCCAGCCCATTCCATGGACACCTCGGTGCTTCCCAGGAGGGTTTTAGGGAGATTTTGGGGCCATTTGGGATGAGAGGGTTTCAGGGGGATTTTGGGGCCATTTGGGATGAGAAGGTTTCAGAGGGATTTTGGGGCCATTTGGGATGAATCCACCCTCTGGGATGGGGAATTTTCCCACCGTGGAGCAGCACAATGAGGCTCCTCTCGCCCTGAGGGATTTCTCCCTCCCCAAAAGGACATTTAGGGATTAAATCCCTGATCCAGGATCCCAATTCCCTCCCTGGGGGGGACTCCGGCTCTGCCTCCCGGATCCCGCTGCCCCAAATCCCTGCCCGGGGCTGGGCCGAGCTCTCCCCACCCTCCTCTTCCCACCGGGAATGAACGGGACGCTCTGAACCGCCAGGAACAGGCAGGGAAGTGGCACAAATCCTCCCTCGGGCGCTGGCAGGATGGAAAACACCCAGGATTCATCCCCCGGCTCGGCAGCCAAGAGGAAGGACTGGGCCAAGCCGTGGGAGCCGCTTCCCACGGGGAGCAGGAGCTGCTGGGGGGGCTGGGAAGGGGTTTGGAGCTGCAGGCAGAGCTCTGAGTGTGATATTTGGGGCAGGGAAGGGATGGGGGGCTGCAGGCAGAGCTCTGAGTGCAATATTTGGGGCTGGGTTTGGTGTGGGGTGTCCTCTGTCCCTGCTGGCAGCACATCCAACCCTGTCCTGGTGCACATCCAGCCCCAATTCCTGCCCCAAATCCAGCCCCAAATCCAGCCCCATCCACATCCAGCCCCAAATCCATCTCCATCCCCAATCCCATCCCCAGTTCTAGCCTCATCCACATCCAGCCACAATTCATCCACATCCTCATCCCCAGGTCTATCCACATCCATCCCAAATCCCAGCCCCAATTCCAGCCCCATTCCAATCCCTATCCACATCCAGCCCCATCCCACCCCCAAATCCATCTCCAGTCCCATCCCAATCCCATTCCCAGTCCCATCCTCAAATCCATCTCCAATCCCACTCCCAAATCCATCTCCAATCCCATCCCCAAATCCCATTCCCAATCCCAATCCCATCCCATTCCCCCCTCATCCCCCACCCCATTCCTCACCCCCATTCCCACCCCAGATCCACCCTAGACCCTCTCCAGGGACAGACACACCCCTGAACCCCCCAGCCAGCCCTGGGAGCTGCTGTCAATCAATCAATCAATCAATCAATCCCTAAAATTCCTCCTCAACCTTTTCCCAGGGTCACCGCTGGGCTGGGGACGGGAATTATTCCCCAGCAGCTCCTAGGGAATGATTTATCGGGATTGTCTGCGGGTCCTGGTGCTCCCTGTGGGGTCATGGATGTGCCCAGCCTGTGGTCACTCTGTGTCTTGGCTGTGTCCAGTCCCTGGACACTCACTGTGCTCACTGTGTCCAGCCCGAGGTCACTCCCATGTCCAGTCCCAGGACACTCACTGTGCTCACTGTGTCCAGCCCACGGTCACTCTCATGTCCAGCCTGTGGTCACTCACTGTCCTGGCCATGTCCCTCCCCATGTCCCCTCACCCCCATGTCCTCCATCCCACCCTCCATCTCCTCATCCCCTGTGTCGCTCCATGTCCCCAGACACTCCCAAATGTCCCCTCCTGTCCCTTTTCCACCGAGTGCTGGACAGTGTGGGGGCCTGGGAGGGCGTGTGGGGTGACCAGGGGGGCACTGGGGGACCCTGGGCTGTCCCTGGGGGTCTCTGGGCTGTCCCGGGGGGGGTCTCTGGGGTGCACTGTGATGCTCTGGGTACACCGGGGGTCTCTGGGGGGGGCTCTGAGCACCCAGGACCTGCTCAAGGCTGGGGCTGGGCTGCCCCTGGGGGTCTCTGGGCTGCCCCTGGGGGTCTCTGGGTACACTGGGGGACCCTGGAGGGGCTCTGGGGGATCAGGAACCACTCCAGGCTGGGGCCGGGCTGTCCCGGGGGTCTCTGTGGGTACTCTGAGCACTCAGGAACCGCTCCAGGCTGTCCCGGGGGGGTCTCTGGGTACACTGGGGGACCCTAGAGGGACTCTGAGGGATCAGGAACGGCTCCAGGCTGGGGCTGGGCTGTCCCGGGGGTCTCTGTGAGGACTCTGAGCACTCAGGAACCGCTCCAGGCTGTCCCGGGGGGTGCTGCGGGACTAATCCGGGTTAATCCCGTCCTGGCACCGGCTCCTGCCCACACCTGGAAAATCCCACAGGCCCCGGTCCCTTGATAAGGAGCCCAGGCCGGTCCCGGCTCATCCCCGAGCCCTCCCGGCCCCATCCGTGCCCGAAATCCCGACCGGCCGCGAGGATGAGGCTCCTGAGCGCTCTGCTGCTGGCCGGGCTGCTGGCCAGCCTGGCCACTGCCCGTGAGCTGGACATGGGGGGCACCGGGGGGTCCTGGGGGGCAGGAGGGGGTTCCCCAGGGTGTCCTCAGAATGGGTGGGGGGTCCTGGTGGGGCAGGAGGGGGTTCCCTAGGGGGCTCTGGGTGTCCCCAGAATGGGTGGGGGGTCCTGGTGGGGCAGGAGGGGGTTCCCCAGGGGGCTCAGGGTGTCCCTAGACTGGGTGGCGGGTCCTGGGGGGCAGAAGGAGGTTCCCCAGGGTCCTCAGGGTGTCCCCAGAATGGGTAGGGGGTCCTGGGTCCCAGGTGGGCGATGCCATCTCTGCTCTTCCTCCCGCAGGTCCTGTGGAGGATCTGAGTCCGAGGGGCCTCCTGAGGGAGCTCGGGAACCTGCTGGACCCCAATGAGGAACCCCTGGACCTGCTGGACCCCAATGAGGAACCCCTGGACCTGCTGGACCCCAAAGAAGAGCCCCTGGACCTCCTGGACCCCAATGAGGAACTCGTGGACCTGCTGGACCCCAATGAGGACACCGTGGACCTGCTGGACCCCCACGCCAGTGCCCCGGAGCCCGAGCACCCCGAAGGCAGCCCTGAGGAGGCTGAGGACCCCCACGAGAGCGCTGAAGAGTCCGAGGATCCCGTAGCCAGCCCCGAAGAATCCGAGGATCCCGAAGAGAACCCTGAGGAGGCTGAGGAAGCTGAGGCCAGCCCCGAGGAGTCTGAGGACCCCCACGAGAGCCCCGAGGAGGCTGAGGAGAACCCTGAGGAGTCTGAGGAAGCTGAAGCCAGTCCTGAGGAGTCCGAGGATCCTGAGGAGAGCCCTGAGGAGTCCGAGGATCCTGAGGAGAGCCCTGAGGAGTCTGAGGAAGCTGAGGCCAGTCCTGAGGAGTCCGAGGATCCCGAAGAGAGCCCCGAAGAATCCGAGGATCCTGAAGAGAACCCTGAGGAATCTGAGGATCCTGAAGAGAGCCCTGAGGAGTCTGAGGAAGCTGAGGCCAGTCCTGAGGAGTCCGAGGATCCTGAAGAGAGCCCTGAGGAGTCCGAGGATCCCGAAGAGAGCCCCGAAGAATCCGAGGATCCTGAAGAGAACCCTGAGGAATCTGAGGAAGCTGAAGCCAGTCCTGAGGAGTCCGAGGATCCTGAAGAGAGCCCTGAGGAGTCTGAGGAAGCTGAAGCCAGTCCTGAGGAGTCCGAGGATCCCGAAGAGAGCCCTGAGGAGGCTGAGGAAGCTGAGGCCAGCCCTGAAGAGTCTGAGGATCCCGAAGAGAGCCCTGAGGAGGCTGAGGATCCTGAGGAGAACCCTGAGGAGTCTGAGGAAGCTGAGGCCAGTCCTGAGGAGTCCGAGGATCCTGAAGAGAGCCCCGAAGAATCCGAGGATCCTGAAGAGAACCCTGAGGAATCTGAGGAAGCTGAGGCCAGCCCTGAGGAGGCTGAGGAGCCTGAGGAGAGCCCTGAGGAGTCTGAGGATTTCGTAGCCAGCCCCGAGGAGTCCGAGGATCCCGAAGAGAACCCTGAGGAATCTGAGGAAGCTGAGGAAGCTGAGGCCAGCCCTGAGGAGGCTGAGGATTCTGTAGCCAGCCCCGAGGAATCTGAGGATCCCCACGAGAGCCCTGAGGAGTCCGAGGATTTCGTAGCCAACCCTGAGGAGTCTGAGGATCCTGAAGAGAACCCTGAGGAGGCTGAGGAAGCTGAGGCCAGCCCCGAGGAGTCCGAGGATCTTGAGGAGAGCCCTGAGGAGGCTGAGGATCCCATAGAGAGCCCCGAAGAATCCGAGGATCCTGAAGAGAACCCTGAGGAGTCCGAGGAAGCTGAGGCCAGCCCTGAAGAGTCTGAGGATCTTGAGGAGAGCCCTGAGGAGTCTGAGGATCCTGAAGAAAACCCTGAGGAGTCCGAGGAAGCTGAGGCCAGTCCTGAGGAGTCTGGGGACCCACATGAGAGCCCTGAGGAGGCTAAGGAGCCTGAGGAGAACCCTGAAGAATCTGAAGAGGGCCTTGAAGAGTCTGAGGATCCTGCTGAGAGCCCTGAAGAGTCTGAGGATCCTGCTGAGAGCCCTGAGGAGTCCGAGGACCCCCATGAGGAGGAGTCTGAGGATGCCGAAGCCAGTCCCGCAGAATCTGAAGATGCTGAAGCCAGCCCTGAGGAGGTTGAAGACCTTGAAGCCAGCCCTGAAGAGTCTGAGGACCCCCAAGAGGAGGCTGAGGAGGCCGAGGAGAGCGTTGAGGAGTCTGCACAGCTCAACATAGATCCAAGCGTCCTCGTGGAACTGATAACCAAACTGAAAGGTTTGGAAAACCCCAAAACCCCCCCCCCAGGCCCCTCAGGGGAGGGCAGATCCTTGGGTTCTGTCTGTTCCAAGGTGGGGTTGGTGCTGTCTCGGGTGTTCCTGAGGGTTGGGGATGATCCCACATCCCTATCCCGACTCTGAGGAGGGGACAGGAGGCACAGGCAGGGCCGGGAGAGGTGACAGTGACAGCACTGGGGTGTCACACGGGGGTCGGGATGTGCCAAACGTCAATGTCACCGTTTTGGGTGGGTGGGAGGACCCCGAGGAGGGGCCGATGAGCCCCTAGGGGTGCTGGAGACCCCCTGGTTTTCCCCCCGCAGAGGCCGAGGCAGGCGACAGCAACGAGGGGATCCTGTCTCATCTCATGGATGCGCTGAACTGGGTGCTGACCCATCTGAGCAACCACCTCTTCGGGTGCGCACGGGGGCTCGGGCTGCGGCCCCCAGGTCAGCGCCCCTAAAGGGTCCCGGCCTGGGGAGGGGCTGGGGGGGCTTTGGGGGTCTTTGGGGGGTCCCAGGTTGGGTTGGGGGGTCCCAGTTGGGTTGGGGGGCTGAGCTCTGATGTGTTTTCTCTCTTGCAGGTGAGGAGGAAGCACCTCAAGGGTTGGATTCTGATGTCCCCGCCGAGCTCCCGGTTCTTCCAGAGCTTCTCCCCATTCCTGGACTCCCGTAAATCCCGAATAAATCCGACCCCAAAAGCTGCTCTGCAAATCCCAAGTAGAGTCGATCCCAAACGCCGCCCCTGCCCCAAAAAATCCCGAGTAGAGTTGACCCCAAACGCCGTTCCCACCCCAAAAATCCCAAATAAACCCGGCCTCAAACGCTGCTCTGCAAATCCCAAATAAACTGATCCCAAACTGCCCCATTGTGTCCTGGCTGTTCCAGGGATGGGGGGAAATGGGGCTGGGGGCTGTCCTGGGCTCCAGCACGATGAACTGAAGACCCCCAACCCCATTTTTGGGGTCTCCTTCAGCCTCAATCCAATCCAGAGACCCCTCCCAGGGGTGCAGGGACCCCTCCAGCTGTGCCCAGATGTGTCTGGGTGTCCTAAAAACCCTCCCATCCCAAATTTGTTATTTTTTCCTCCTCCTTAAAAAGGGGAACATCCCAAAATTATGTTTTTTCCCTCGTTGAATAGAGGAGCATCCCAAAATTATTATTTTTCCCCTCAATAAAAAGGAGAACACTCCAAATTTATATTTTTCCCCCCAATAGAAAGGAGAACACCCCAAAATTATTATTTTTTCCTCATTATAAAGGAGAACAACCCAAATTTATGATTTTTCCCCTCAATAAAAAGGACAACACCCCAAATTTATGATTTTTTTCCCTCATTGAATAGAGGAACATCCCAAAATTATTATTTTTTCCCCCTCAATAAAAGGAGGCAACACCCCAATTTTTTTTTTCCTTTAATAAAAAGGGGAACACTTCAAAATTATGATTTTCCCCTCAATAAAAAGGAGAACACTCCAAATTTATATTTTTCCCCCCAATAGAAAGGGGAACACCCCAAATTTATGATTTTTCCCCTCATTGAATAGGGGAACACCTCAAATTTATGAATTTTTCCTTCAATAAAAAGGAGGAACACCCCAAAATTATGATTTTTTCCTCATTATAAAGGGGAACATTTATGATTTTCCCGTCAATAAAAAGGGAAAACACCAAAATTACGATTTTCCCCTTCAATAAATCCCTTGTAAGAACCACCGCAGCCCTTCCCGGCGCAGGGAAATGTCTCATCTCGGTGTGAGGAGCTGCCTCATCCCCATCCTCCTCCTCCTCCTCCTCCCTGGCAGACTCCTCACCGCACCTCCTCCCACAGCTGCCGGCCACGTTTATTTTGGCTTTTTTTTGGGTTTTTTTTCCCCCAAAATCGGCGGGTTTTGGGCCGTTTTACCCCGGGAAAAAAGCTCCGGGAGGTTCGGGATGAGGAGGGGGCGGAAATAAATGAATTCGGTGCGAGCTGCCGGCGCAGGTGAGAGAATTCACAGCTTCACACACACATGAAAAAAAATATATATAAAAAAATGAAAAATCAGCTTTTCCGGCTTTTTTTTTTTTTTTTTTTTTTTTTTTCCCCCAGGTTTTTTTTGGGTTTTTTTTTTTGTGGTTTTTTGTTTTTTTTTTGTTTTTTTTTGTTTTTTTTTTTTTTGGTTTTAATTTTTTTTTCCCTTCTGCCGCAGAGTGGGATGTCCCCAAGGAGGTGACACAAGTTGTCACTGTCATTGTCCCCCCAGGGGGGTCCAGGGATGGATTTGGGGTTTTTGGGGGTCGGGGACGGGGGGTGTCCCTAAATTGAAGGATTTGGCCTCAAATAAAGGAAAATGGGGAGGGGGAGTTTTGGGGATGGGCAGGTGCCTGGTGGTGACGTCATCAGCGCGCAGGTGGTGAGGTCATCAGCGCGCAAGTGGTGACGTCATCAGCTCCAACGACACTGGGGATATTGGGGACGCTGGTGGCACTGGGAGGACAATGAGGACACTGGGGGACACTGAGGGACACTGGGGGGACACTGGGGGGACACTGGGGACATCCCGGTGAGGGTGAGGATGAAGATGAAAATGAAGATGAGGATGAAGAAGAGGATGAAGAAGAGGATGAGGATGGGGTGCACAGGGCTGGGGGTGGTGGCTCTGGGCTCCCTCAGCAGGAACAGAGACCCACAGCCCCCCGGGCTGTGCCCCCCCAGCCCGGCCCCCCCAGGACCCCCCAGGACAGTCCGGATGTTACTCTGGAGCTCCAGCCGGACCTCGGGACCCACAACAGCCCTAATTAACTCCAGTTCATTGACTAATTAACGGATTTGCCCGTGAAATCCACATTCCCTGCCCGGAGCCGCCCCTCCCGCTCGGGCTCCCCCAGGAATTCTCTGTCCTGACCCCAAAAACCCCCCAAATCCCCCAAAACCCCCCAAAACCCCCCCGGACCGCGATGTCCGCTCATCCCAAGGGATTTTTCCCTGAGCTGGCCCGGATCCCGCCTTCCCTGCGGGACTCCCGGCTCGGCTCCACGCCTGGGTCGGGGCCAGGCCGGCCCAGGTGTCTCCGGGGGTCCCGGGGGGCCATCCCGGGGCCGTTCCGGGCCGGGGAGGGGAGGGGGGTCCGGGCAGCCCCGGCTGAGGAGCCGCGGGACAAGGGGCGGCAGCTGGACGGGGACGGTGCCAAACGTGCCCGCAGCTCAACATCTGGGGCGGCCAGCAGTGCCCGGGCCCGTGCCAGGGTCCTCCTCCTGCTCTTCTCCTCCTCCTTTGCCTCATCCTTTTCCTCATCCTCATCCTTCTCCTCCTTCTCCTTTTCCTCATCCTTCTTCTTCTCCTTCTCCTTCTCATCTTTCTCCTCCTTCTCCTTTTCTCCTTCTCCTCCTTCTCCTCCTTTTCTCCTTCTCCTCCTTTTCTCCTTCTCCTCATTTTCTCCTTCTCCTCCTTTTCTTCATCCTTCTCTCCCTTCTCCTTTGCCTTTTCTTCATCCTTCTCCTACTTCTCCTTCACCTTCTCCTCCTTTTCCTCCTTTTCTCCTTCTCTTTTTCTTCTTTTCCTCCTTCTCTCCTTCTCCTCCTTCTCCTTCTCATCCTTCTCATCCTCCTCCTTTACTCCTCATTCTCCTCCTCCCTCTCCTCCTCTTCTCCTTTTCTCCCCCTTCTCCTTCTCCTCTCGGGGTCCCCGTTGTGACCTCCGGGGCTGTGGGGGGTGGTCGTGGCTGTGAATAACAGAAGGAGGACCCTGGGGTGACACCCGGGGGTGCGGGGTGTGCCTGTCCCAGGGGGCTGGGACCCCCCCACCCAGGGCTGGGCTGTGTCCCCTGTCCTGGCACCCCAAATCCCCCCAGCCCCCCTGGGCTGTGCTGAACCCCAAATCTTGACTCTGCAAATCCCCTCAAGGAACTGCCAAATCCCAAACCCTGGGACCCCAAATCAGTCCTGTGACCCCCTGGGCTGTGCCAAACCCCAAATCCTGGGACCCCAAATCCCCCCAGCACCCCCTGGGCTGTGCCAAACCCCAAATCCTGGGATGCTGCCGGGATGGGGACCCTGGGGGGACACCCCTCGGGCCCTGGGGACACCCGGGGGGCCCGGCCCCTGAAGGCTCCGGCCAGCAGGGGTCAGCTCCGGCCCGGGGATGCGGGAGCCGCTCGCGTGTGGCTCCATGTGAGATTCCCGGTGAGATTCCCGGTGAGATTCCCGGTCCAGTTCCATGTGATTCCCCGTGATTCCCCTGTGGGATTCCCCGTGCGGCTCCATGTGAAATTCCATGTGCGATTCCCGGCCTAATTCCATGTGCCAATTCCGGTCTGATTCCCCGGGCAATTCCATGTGGGATTCAATGTGCAATTCCCAGTCTGATTTAATGCCATTTCCTGTGATTCCCTGTGAGATTCCATGTGCCATTTCCAGTCCAATTCCCTGTGATTCCCTATGAGATTCCATGTGCAATTCCATGTGCAGTTCCTGGTCTGATTCCCTCTGATTCCCCATGAGAATCCTGGTCTGATTCCCTTGATTCCCTGTGAGATTCCATGTGAGATTCCCAGTCTGATTCCCTATGCGATTTCATGTGGAATTCCATATGCAATTCCTGGCCTGATCCCCTGTGGGATCCCATGAATGATTCCCAGTCTGATTCCCAGTGCAATTCCCTGTGTAATTCCCTGTGTGATTCCTGGCCTGATTCCCTGTGATTCCCTGTGAGATCCCATGTGCAATTCCATGTGTGATTTCCAGTCCAATTCCCTGGGATTACCCATGAGATCCCATGTGCAATTCCATGTGTGATTTCCAGTCCAATTCCCTGGGATTACCCATGAGATCCCATGTGGAATTCCATGTGCAATTCCTGCTCTGATTTCGTGTGATTCCCTGTGATTCCCTGTGAGATTCCCTGTGCGACTCCATGTGCCATTTCCAGCCTAATTCCCTGTGATTCCCTGTGAGATTCCATGTGCAATTCCATGTGCAATTCCTGCTCTGGTTCTGTGTTATTTCCTGTAATTCCCTGTAGGATTCCCTGTGTGGTTCCATGGATGATTCCCTATGGGATTCCCTGTGCGCCACCACCTCCCTTTAGCGGGGGGTGACACAAAGGGACCCCAACCCACCCAGGAGCCCCCAAGAGCCTCATTCCCACCAGGAAAAAAATCCCTCTGGGGGAGTTCCCAACAAGAAAAATTCCCTCTGGGGGGGTTCCTGCCAGGAAAAATTCCTCTTGGGGGGTTCCTGGGGGTATTTTGGGCAGGAAAACCCCTCTGAAGGGGGTCCCAAGCAGGAAAAATTCCCTCTGGGGGGTTCCTGGGGGTGTTTTTCGAGCAGGAAAACCCCTCTGAAGGGGGTTCCTGGCAGAAAAAGTCCCTCTGGACAAGTTTCAAGCAGGAAAATTTCCTTCTGGGGGGTTCCTGGGGGTGTTTTTGGGCAGGAAAAGCCCCTCTCAAGGGGATTCTGCTCCAAAAAGTTCTTTTTTCCCTCTTCCTTCCTGGGTGGGATGAGCCCCCCACTCACTCCCAGCTCCAGCACCCGGGAAACCTGAGCGGGAAAAGGGGGAAGGGGAACTGAGGCAGGGGAAACTGAGGCAGGGGAATTCCACCCCCGGGGAGGGTTTGGAGACCCCAAAACCGAGGCAGAGGACCCCAAAACTGACCCCAGGAGATCCCAAAACTGACCCCAGGAGACCCCAAAACCGACCCGAGGGGACCCCCGGGGCCACCACCCCTTTGTCCCCCCTCCCGGCTGTGCCCCCATCGCTCAAAGTGCCAAACACGGGTCAGCGAGCTGCGGCCGCAGCCCCCTCCCCACGCCCCCAGACCCCTCATTTGTCCCTAATTGCGTTCCCCAGTGTGATGCAAATGAGGCGGGCCGGGAGCAGCTGCCGGGATTAAACCAGAGCCCCGTTAATTCGCGGTAATTGCGGCTCCTCACGGGCCCCGCAATCCCAGCCGGGCCGAGGGGGCTTTTCCCGATATTGACTCTGGGAATTGTCCTCCCCTGACACGGGGGGAGTTTAACCGGCCCCAAACTCGGCCCAAACCTGCGGGTTTTGTCCTTCATCCCTTTTTCCAGGTGGGGCATCCCGGGGTGGAGAGTCACAAAATTTTTGGCTTTATTTGGGTCACTCATGGAAATTTTTTGGGGAGGATTCTAAAAATTCCTGTTGGAACTGTCCTTGTCCCTCGGGGAGGAAGAGCAGGATGATGATGATGAGGTTCATCCCAGGGTGAAGCTGCACCCATGTGAGGTGTCATCTGAGTGGAGCTTCCCAAATTTTTGGCTTTGTTTGGGCCACCTCTGGAACTTTTTTTGGGAGGATTCTAAAAATTCCTGTTGGAACTGTCCTTGTCCCCCGTGGAGAAAGAGGAAGAGGATGATGATGATGATGATGATGAGGTTCATCCCAAGGTGAAGTTGTACCCACCTAAGGTGTCATCCAGGTGGAGCTTCCCAAATTTTTCCCTTCATTGGGCCACCTCTGGAACTTTTTGGGAGGATTCCACATCCCCCAAAATCCTGTTGGAGCTGTCCTTGTCCCCCATGGAGGAAGAGGAAGAGGATGATGATGGTTAAATGGGGTGAGGGGAGGATCCCTGGGGAGGATGGAAAGACCCCCGCGGGATGCAGGACCCTTGTGGGGATCCCCAAGAAAAAAATCCCCACGGGATTGGGAGGACTGGAGATTTGGGGACCCCCCCCCAGCCCTGGGCAGGGGTGACACGGGTGACACAAGTGACGTGGGTGACACAAGTGACAAGGGTGACACAAGTGACACAAGTGACATGAGTGACACAGGTGACATTTCCCCCCTGCCCACCCCAGGGACCCCCAGAGCCCACCCGGGCAGGGCTGGGGGGGCTGTGCCTGGTCCTGGTGGAGGGAAGGGAAAGGAGGAGAAGGAAAAGGAGGAAAGGAAAAGGAAAAAGAGAAAAGGAAAGAAGGAGAAAAGGAGAAGGAGGAAAAGGAATAAAGGAAAAGGGAAAGGAGAAAAGGGAAAGGAAAGGGGGAGGAGAGGAGAAGGGAAAGGAAAGGAAAGGAAAGGAAAGGAAAGGAAAGGAAAGGAAAGGAAAGGAAAGGAAAGGAAAGGAAAGGAAAGGAAAGGAAAGGAAAGGAAAGGAAAGGAAAGGAAAGGAAAGGAAAGGAAAGGAAAGGAAAGGAAAGGAAAGGATGAAGGAAAGGAAAGGATGAAGGAAAGGATGAAGGAAAGGATGAAGGAACATCTTTCCCATCGCTCGGGGGTCGCACCGCCCTGGCCCCAGCAGTCTCGGGCTCCCCGCACAAAGCGCTCCGGGCTCGGGGATCACACAATGCCCGAACCCCCCGGGGGTCCCGGGACAGCCCGGCCCTGTCCCCCCTCCCCGGGGCGCCCCCGGCCCTTTGTGCGGGTGCCGGGACCTGTTGGAGCCATCTGTCAGCGGCGGGGGCCGCAACAGGCAGATTTATCGGCCGCAATCTGTTCCCGCTGCCCGGGAAGGGACACGGAGCCGTTAATGAATTCATTAGTATTCCCCCCTAATCCCGGCCCCCAGCTCCGGGGGGCTGGGGAAGGGTCCCCAGGGGGGTCTGGGGGCAGAGGATGGAGGAGGAGGAGGGGAGGGGGGTCAGGGGGGTCAGGGGGGTGATTTTTGGGGTGTTATCGCTGTGCCCCCAATTCCAGCACCCGCCCAAACCGCAGCTCTGAGGGGGCCAAGAAAAACCACCCAGAATTTTGGGAGGGGGTCTCTCCCAGGAAGCTCCCCACCCTCTGGGTCCCTTCCCAAGGGGGTCCCTCAGTCCTCAGGCCAAGAAAAACCACCCAGAACCCCCAGAATTTTTTTTTGGGGGGTCTCTCCTTTCCAGGGGCTCCCCACCCTCGGGGTCCCTTCCCAAGGGGGTCCCACAGTCCTCAGGCCAAGAAAAATCATCCAGAACCCCCAGAATTTTTTTTTTTGGAGGGTCATTTTTTACTCCCCGCTCTCCCTTCCCGTGAAGGGGAATGAGGGTCGGGGGGTGTCCTGGGGCTGGGAAAATTTGGGGAGGGGTCCAGCTGGGGGTGTCGGTCGGGGGGGTCCATCCAGGGATTCCCAAAAGCCGGGGGTGCCCCAGATTCCCCAATCCAAGGATTCCCGACACCCAGGGGTGTCCCCAAATCCCCCATCCCGGGATTCCCGGTGCTCAGTGACGCCCCCCGCCCACTCCCCATCCCCTGGGGGCTCTCTGGGGGTCCCGGGGGGGCGGGAGGAGCCGGGCCCGGTCCCTCCCCCGGTGGGAGGAGCCGCTGGGGAGCGGGAGCGGGGCAGGAGCGGCGGGAGAGAGGAGAGGAGAGGAGAGGAGCTCTCAAAACCGGTGCCTTCCCGGTGCCGGCTCCCGGTGTCAGCTGAGCTCCTGGTGCTCTCCCGGTGCCCTCCCGGTGCCCTCCCGGTGCTGCTCCTGCTGAGCTCCCGCTGAGCTCCCGGTGGCGGTTCTCGGTGCGTTCCTGCTGAGCTCTCGGTGCTCTCCCGGTGAGATCCCGGTGCCGCTCCCGGTGCCGGTTCCCGGTGCCAGCTGAGCTCCTGGTGCTCTCCCGGTGCTTTCCCGGTGAGATCCCGGTGCTCTCTCGCTGAGATCCCGGTGCTGCTCCTGCTGAGCTCCTGCTGAGCTCCCGGTGCTCTCCCGGTGCCGTTCCCGGTGCCCGCAGAACTCCCACTGAGCTCCCGGTGCCGGTTCCCGGTGCCGCTCCTGCTGAGCTCCCGGTGCCCTCCCGGTGTATTCCCGGTGTTCTGAGTTCCCGGTGCCGTTCCCGGTGTCCCCGGTGCTGTCCCCGCCATGTCCCCGGGCGAGTGACACAAGTGACCCCCAGGACTCGCTGCCTGCCCAGGTAAGGCCGGGCCGGGACCCCCGGGGGGCTCTGCGGGTTCTCCCGGTTCCTCCAGGGCGGGGAGGGGGATTGAGGGGCCGGGGGCGCGGGGACACCGGGAGAGCCCCGGGGGGGTGAAGGAGGTGATTTCTCTCTTTGTGTCATTTTTTTTTTCCGGTTTATTTTGGGGTTTTTTGGTGGTTTTTTTTTTATTTTTATTTTTATTTATTTCCTTTTTTTGGTTGTTGTTGTTGTTGTTTTTCTTTCTTTATTTTATTTTATTTTATTTTATTTCTTTATTTTATTTTATTTATTATTTTATTTTATTTTATTTTATTTTATTTTATTTTTATTTTATTTTATTTTATTTTATTTTAATGTCAATATTCAGCAGAAAGAAAGTTTAAAAAAATCCCATTAAAATATTCCTGCGGGGTTTCCAAAGGGGGAACTTCACCCTGGAAACGCCACCAGGGCCAGGGCAGGGACGGGGCTCCCCTCGGGAAGGGAACCCCAAAGCCGGGGACGGATCCCGGTCCCGGGAACAGCGAGGGAAGGGAGGGAGGGTCCCCCGGGGTGGGGGAAAAGGACCCCCGGCTGCAGCCTGGGGGGATTTGGGGCTGATCTGGAGCGGTTTGGGGCTGATCTCAACGTTTTGGAGCAGATCCACAGCATTTTGGGGCAGATCTGGAGAGTTTTGGGCTGATCTCAACATTTCAGGGCAGATCTGGAGAGTTTTGGGGCAGATCTCAAGTTTTCGGGCTGATCTGCGGCTTTTTGGAGCAGATCTAGAGGGTTTTGGGGGCAGATCTGGAGCGTTTTGAGGGAGATCTCAATGTTTTGGGGCAGATCTGGAGAGTTTGGGGGCAGATCTGTGGCTTTTTGGGGCAGATCTGGAGAGTTTTGGGGCAGATCTGGAGCTTTTTGGGGCAGATCTGGAGGGTTTTAGGGCTGATCTCAAAGTTTTGGGGCAGACCTCAACGTTTTAGGGCTGATCTGGAGCATTTTGGGACAGATCTGGAGTTTTTTGGGGGCAGATCCGCAGCGTTTTGGGGCAGATTTGAACAGTTTTGGGTCAGATCTCAGCAGGGCCATCCCCACACTCCCCCTCAGGGATTTGGGACCACCCGGACCCCTCCCCTCCCCCCAAACCCGACCCCTCCCCACCCTCGCCCACCCCATTCCCCATCCCGGAGTTCACTGTGTCTCTCCCCTTTGGGGCCAGGGCAGCAATCAGGGCCCTAATCCCGCCCGGCCGCCCCATCACGGGTATTAAACCGGAATTTTCCTCCCTGGGATGGTCCGGGGGGAGGAAAAAAAGGAGCTAAAGCTGCTTAGGGGTTTATGGGATGAGCCAGGGATGGGATTTGGGGGCGCTGATTAACGGGGAGCCGGCGCTGCCTCCCAGGGAAAGAAGGAAAATCTCTCTTAGGGAATTCCCAGATCCCTTTTGTCACCTCGGGATGTGACAAAAAGGGGTTCAGGAGTGGGAATAACCCCAAAATGGGAGTTGCTGGAGCTCAGGGAGAGGCGTCAGAGGCTCCCAGATAAAATTTGCTGGAAATTGAGGGGGAAATAGGTGGGGAAAAGGGAATCTGGAGCTGAAAGCTGCTGGTGACTCTGGAGGGAGATTTTGAGGATTCCCTGTCGCTGAAACAAAGACTCTGGAGGCAAAAAAAAAACATAGAAAAAAAGGCTTTTATTGTCTAATTTTTACCACCTTTTATAAGGTGTTCCCATATAGACTTAACGTGATTGGGGAATAGGAATGACACCTCTCTAATCCCGTTAATTAATTAAGAAACAGCAAAACACCGCCCAGAAAAGACTCATTTTGAGATGAGAGATGTTTGCCAAGATTATTTTGAGAAAAAACTGTTCTAAGAAATTTTAAGAAATTTTTTAAAGAAATTTTTAAAGAAATTTTAAAAGAAATTTTAAGAAATTTTTAAAGAAATTTTAAGAAATTTTTAAAGAAATTTTAAGAATTTTTTTAAAGATTTTTTTTTTTCCTTGAGGGACAAAAAATAATAAAATTAGCAGCTGCTTTTAGGCTAAAAAATAAAAATCTGTCAGGCCCTTCTGGAATCCATCCCCACGCCCCTGTCACTCCCTTGCAGAGCTCGGGGATGCCCCAAAGCTGCTCCAAGGCCTCGGACATGGCCCAGCTGGTCACTGGCCAGGCCTGGATGGACCAAACCCCCGTGGCCAAGGCCGAGCTGAAGGACAGTGACCCCAGGACTGTCCCCTTGGGGCTGGCCCTGCCCCACCACAGCGTGGAGGACGAGGAGGAGGAGGAGGAGGAGGAGGAGGAAGAGGAAGGAGAGAAGCCCAAGAGGAGAGGCCCCAAGAAGAAGAAGATGACCAAGGCCAGGCTGGAGCGGTTCAGGGCCAGGAGGGTCAAGGCCAACGCCCGGGAGCGGACGAGGATGCACGGCCTGAACGACGCCCTGGACAACCTGCGCAGGGTCATGCCCTGCTACTCCAAAACACAAAAACTCTCCAAGATCGAGACGCTGCGCCTGGCCAGGAACTACATCTGGGCCCTGTCCGAGGTGCTGGAGACCGGGCAGACCCCCGAGGGGAAGAATTTCGTGGAGATGCTCTGCAAGGGGCTGTCCCAACCCACCAGCAATCTGGTGGCCGGGTGTCTCCAGCTGGGCCCGCAGCCTCTTTTCCTGGAGAAACACGAGGAGAAACCCCCTGGATGTGAGTCAGGCCTGGGTGGGCACTCCTTTGGCTACCAGGGCCTTCCCAGCCCTCCCTACGGCTCCATGGAGTCCCACCTGCTGCACCTGAAGCCTCCAGGCTTCAAGAGTTTGGTGGAGGCTCCTTTTGGGAGCCACCCCTCGGACTGCTCCACGCCGCCCTACGAGGGGCCGCTGACGCCTCCCCTGAGCGTCTCCGGGAATTTCTCCCTGAAGCAGGACGGCTCCCCGGAGATGGAGAAATCTTTTCCTTTCGTGGCTCATCACTACCCAGCGGTCAGCCTGGCCGGAGCCCACGGACACGGCTCGGCCTTCCAGGGCTCCGTGGGGCGTTACGAGATCCCGCTGGACGTGGGCTACGAGTCCTTCGCGCCCCACGCGGCCGCGCCGCAGCTCGGGGCCATCTTCAACGAGTAAATGTGGGGTTTGGGGTTGGGGTGGGGGAAAAATGGGGGTTTGGAGATGTTCACGGGATGGACACGGCTGGAGAGAGGGGAGCGAGCGAGGTTGAGTGTCTCTGAGGGATGTGGTGACACCAGGGTGATGTCCTGGATGTCCCCAAGAGGACACTGGGAGGTTTCTGAGCTGAGTGGTCAGTGCTGTGTCCCCCTGAGATGCTCCAGGGTGTCCATCCTGAGTGGTCAGTGCTGTGTCCCCCAGAGATGCTCCAGGGTGTCCATCCTGAGTGGTCAGTGCTGTGTCCCCCAGAGATGCTCCAGGGTGTCCATCCCGACACCAGGTCCAGCCCTTGGATTGTCCGTGGTCAAGGTGGCTCCTGTCTCTGTCCATGCTTTGTCCCTGTCGGCCCCTCCTTGGGGTCACCAAATGTCCCTTCCCCATGTTCTGGTGGAATTCCCAGTCTGGATGTCCAGGGATGGAGGGACAGTGTCCAGGGGTGGAGGGACAATGTCCAGAGTGAAGGGACAGTGTCCAGGATGGAGGGACAATGTCCAGAGTGAAGGGACAGTGTCCAGAATAGAGGGACAGTGTCCAGGGGTGGAGGGACAATGTCCAGGATGGAGGGACAGTGTCCAGAATAGAGGGACAATGTCCAGGATGGAGGGACAGCATCCAGGGATGGTTTTCCATCATCCAGGAATGGTTTTCCATCATCCAGGGACGGTTTTCCATCATCCAGGGACGGTTTTCCATCATCCAGGGATGGTTTTCCATCACCCAGGGCCAGTGGCCCGTTACCCTGGGATGGTTGCCCACCATCCATGGTCACTCCAGCCCCTCATCCCCGTGGTCACCACTGTCCAGCCAGGCCCTTTGGCCGCCCCTCCCAAACCTCAACCTCCCCCGTGCCCCACAACAAACCCAAAAACCTCGGCTGGGATCCCGCTGATCCTTCCCTCGATCCCAACATGATCCACCCATCCCCTTTCCCCTCCTGGGCCTCGTCTTCATCCCCTTCATTCATTTATTTATTAATTACTGGTTGGTTCCTAATTCCTAATTTATTTCCTCTCATTTCCCACGGAAACTTGGGATGTTCCAAAGGTTTTTCCAGGCTCACAGTGGGAATTCCCTTCCTGGAGCCCTTGTGGGGTTTTTTTTCTGCTGTGCTGGTGCTCCAGGGTTATTTATTAGCTGTTATTTATTTAATTTATTTCTCTCCCCTCGCCCCCATCACCTGATTTATTTTTTTTTTAATTATTATTTTTCCTTGGTGATGATAAAATTATTTTTTCTATCAACGTTTCCATATTTAATGCCAAACTCCTGTATTTAATGGATTTATTTGGGATCCCGCCAGCAGCATTTTCGAGACGAGCAATAACTTTTAAATGCTATGCAATGATTTTGTTTGTTTGTTTGTTCGTTCCTTTTGTATTTTTTTTCCCCAAAGAAAATCCAGGCCACTATTTTTGATGTCCTGCTGGCCTTGCGAGCCCCTGTTGGCCAAATCTCCCTGGTTTTGTAGAAAATTTGGGAATTTGGAGATGGTTGGAGGTCCCTGCCCAGCCCCAGGCCTCGGGGCTTCTTCCCTTTTGTACTGAAAATGTTTTATCCTTTTGTAAACAGAGCAGATTTGGGGTTTTTAGCTCGAATAAAGTCGTGGTCTTGTTTGAAGCAGCTTCGCCCTGGGGGCTGTTGTGTCATTTTTATGGGGAGGGGTCTGGGGTGAGGGTTGGGGGGGTCTGAGCCCCCCGTGCTGGGCTCCAGGTGGGACCCCTGACCTTGGGGTGGGGAAATGTGGGGTGATGGGGGGATTTGGGGGTCTGGGAATAGGGCAGAGCAGAGACCTGGGAGCACTGGGAAGATTTGGGGTCCCAGGAATGGGATCAGAGCAGAGCCCTGGGGGTACTGGGGGGATTTGGGGTACCAGAAATGGGGTCCAGGACAGCACTGGGGGGATTTGGGGTAGCAGGAAATGGGGCTCAGCTCAGTCCTGGGGTCACAGGACAGATTTGGGGTCCCAGGAACTGGGGTGCAGCACAGCCCTGGGGGATTTGGGGTAACTGGGGTGTGTCCCCCCTGTCCCCCGAGTGTTCCCTGGCGTGGGAACCCCACTCCATGTGTCCCCCTTGTCCCTGAGTGTCCCCATCCCTCCCCGAGTGTCCCCTGGCTTGGGGACTCTACTCCATGTGTCCCCAAATGTCCTGCTCCATGTGTCCCCCCTGTCCCCGGGTGTCCCCTGATGTGGGGTCCCCTCTCCACGTGTCCCTGTCCCTGTCACTGTCCCCGGCCCCCCCCGGCTGTGTCCCAGCCCCGGGGGGGCGACCCCGCAAGCTGAGCCCGGCTCGGGCCGGGGGCGGGGGGATCTCCGGGGACCCCGCAGCTGCAGCCGGGCCTGGGGAGGGAGTCCTGGGGGGTTTGAGGGGGTCCTGAGGGGCCTGGGGGGTCCTGAGGGGCCTGGGGGGGAGTCCTGGGGGGTTTGAGGGGGTCCTGAGGGGTTTAGGGACAGGGCGGGGATGGGGATGGATTTACCTAAAATGGATTTACCAGGGATAGATTTACCTGGGACTGATTTTTCTGGGCTGGACCTACCTGGGCCGGATTTACCTGGGCTGGACCGACCTGGGCTGGATTTACCTGGGCTGGGTCTCACCCTGCCCCTCTCCGGGGGCTGCCACAGCCTGGAGAGGCGGGGGGGGACCCCAAACTTGTCACCCACCCACCTACGGCGTATGCACAGAGGGACCCCGACCCCGGGGCTGTGACACCCCTAAACCCCCCCACACTCCCCCAAACCCCCCTGTGGCCCCACGCCCCCTCCCCAGCCGTGCCCAGGACCCCTGGCCGGCCGCCCGCGGGTCCGGGGGTCCAGCTGTGCCTCCCCCGGCTCCCCCCGGGCTGGCCGGGGGCCAAAGCCCCGCTCGGTGCCAGCTCGCCCCGGGCTCCTCCAGCAGCCCCAGCCCGGGCCAGGCGCGCAGGAGCCGCGCCAGGGCCACAGCTGGGCCCCGGCTGGAGCGGGGAGGGGGCCCCGGGCACCCGGGGGTGTCCCCGTGTCCCCAAAGGACACCGGCATGGGGATGGCGCTGAGGGGGAGCTGAGAACGGCAGCGCTCAGTGCACCCGGCACGGGGGGGTTTGGGGAGGGGTCTCCTCTTGGATACCCCCCCACAGCCCCTCGTGTCCTCTCGGGGGTCCCAAAGGTGGGGGGGACACGGGGCAGGAGGGGTAGGGGGGTGGGAAAGGGGCTCCCAGAGCAGATTTTCCTTCAATTAAGAAAAATCTCAGAGAAATTTCACACCTGGGGAATTCCTGGGTGGGATTTTGGGGTGTCCAGCCTCGGCCAAAGCCAATGGAGGGATCCCTGTCCCATATAGGGGATCTCTGTCCTAACGAGGGGATCTCTGTCCCAAAAAGGAGATCCCTGTCCCAAAAAGAGAATCCCTGTCCCATGAGGGGGATCCCTGTCCCACAGAGGGGATCCTTGTCCCCAAAAGGGGATCCCTCTCCCCAAAAGGGCATCCCTGTCTCCAAAAAGGGGATCCCTGTCCCAGAAAGGGGATCCCTATCCCTAAAATAGAGTCCCTGTCCCAAAAAAGGGATCGTTGTCCCATAGAGGAGATCCCCGTCCAAAAAAGGAGATCCCTGTCCCACAGAAGGGATCCTTGTCCCCAAAAGGGCATCCCTGTCTCCAAAAAGGGGATCCCTGTCCTACACAGGGGATCCCTGTCCCACAGAGCTGATCCTTGTCCCATGAGGGGATCCTTGTCCCCAAAAAGGGTCTCCCTGTCCCACCTCCCCCCTTTTGGAGCCCTCCCCATGCCCGGGGGTCTCAGCTGGGGCTCGCCCTGGTTTCCCCGGCGGGGTGGGGGCACCCAGGGCTGGATAATTGCTAAGCCCCCCTAAAGCCCGGCTTTGGGAGCTGTAATTCTGATATTTGTCTGTAATCTGATCACACCCTGAGCTCCTAATGTGCCCGGCTCGGGAAGCCACGAGGATTTTCCCACTAAGCCGGGGGAGATCGGGGCTCCGGGGTCTCGATTTAATCGTCTTTTCCCTCCTGGGGATGGAGGATTTCGGCCGGGAACTTTTCCTGCTGGTGGGAGGGAGGACAGAGCCACGGTGGGGCCGGAGGGATGGAGGGGGTGGCACGGCTGGTGACCCCAGGGGTGGGACAGGAGGGGAATGGGGGGTAAATGGGGTCGTGTAAAGCTGCGACCCCCAGGGGGAAAACCCCTGTCAGTGTCACATTGTCACTGTCAGTGTCAGTGTCACCTCGGTGGCCCTCAGGAGTGGTTTGTTCTCCCCATCAGATCAAGGGGTTTGGTCCTGGATGTGGCTGGGAAGGTGGAGGGTTCATGTGGGGTGTCCTGTTCCTGCAGCGTCGTCCGTTTGTCTGTCCATCCCTCCATTTGTCTGTCCATCTGTCCGTCCATCCATCCATCCATCCCTCCATCCCTCCATCCATCCATTCATCCATCCATTCATCCATCCATCCATCCATCCATCCATCCATCCATCCATTCGTCCCTCCATCCCTCCATCCATCCATCCATCCATCCATCCATCCATCCATCCATCCATCCATCCATCCATCCATCCCTCCATCCATCCATCCATCCATCCATCCATCCATCCATCCCTCCATCCATCCATCCATCCATCCATCCATCCATCCCTCCATCCATCCATCCATCCATCCATCCATCCCTCCCTTGCTCCGTCCATCCCAGAGCCCTCCCCTGCAGTCCCCAGCCAGGTCAGGGCCATGATGGGATCGGGGTTTTCTCCCCATCCCGGCACCAACACCACAAACTCTGGGATATTCCAGGAATCCCTGGGAATTGGGAGACACCGGGAATTCCATCCAGCCCCTTCCCTGCCTGGGATGTGGGAGGTGACAGCTGCCAATTCAAGCCTTCACAAACCCCTGAGGTTATTTTATTTTATTTTATTTTATTTTATTTTATTTTATTTTATTTTATTTTTTATTTTATTTTATTTATTTATTTTATTTTATTTTTTATTTTTTATTTTATTTTATTTTTATTGTATTATTTTATTTTATTTTTATTGTATTATTTTATGTTATTATTTTATTGTATTATTTTATTTTGTTATTTATTTTCTTTTATTTATTTTATTTTTTATTTATTTTATTTTATTTTATTTCATTTCATTATTTTATTTTTTCTTTTTATTTTATAATTTTATTTTATTTTATTTCTTTAATTTAATTTCATTAAATTTCATTTCATTATTTTATTTTTCATTTTATTTTATTATTTTATTTTGTTTTTTCATTTTATTTTATTTATTTATTTATTATTTTAAATTTTTTTTTCCCCATCTCTAACACAAGTCCAGGAAGCTCCCAGGCTTTTAATCCTCCCCAGATAAACCAACAGCACAGAGATTTGGAGTTATTGACGAAGTCTCTGCTCGGGTGAGATTAGAGCTCGGCTTAACCGTGTTTGGGAGGGTTTGGGGACGGTTTAATCAGAATTTGTACAGGAATAATCCCGTCTTTAAACTGCTCCGGGGCCAATCCCCGCCGGGCCGTGACCGCGGGATGGAGTGGGAGATCCGCTATGGGGGTTTAGTGGGAAATTTGGATATTGGGGGAAACTGGGGGAAATTGGGGAAATTGGGGGGGGGGAGTTCGGAATGAGGATTTCAATGGGAAATTGGGGAAATTGGAGGAAATTGGGAGATTGGGGAGGGCGAGTTCAGAGTGGGAATTTTAATGGAAAATTGGGGGAATTGGAGGAAATAGGGAGATCGGGGAGGGCGAGTCCAGAGCGGGGATTTCAATGGGAAATTGGGGGGAATTGGGGAGAATTGGGAGTTTGGGGAGGGAGAGTTCGGAATGGGGATTTAATGGGAAATTTGGATATTGGGGGATATTGGGGGAAATTGGGGGAAATTGGGGGAATTGGGAGTTTGGGGAGGGAGAGTTCGGAATGGGGATTTAACGGGAAATTGGGGGAATTGGGGAAATTGGGGAAATTGGGAGATCGGGGAGGGCAAGTCCAGAATGGGGATTTTAATGGGAAATTGGGGAAATTTTGAGTGTGAAGAGGAGCTGTGGGTGCCCCCGGATCCACGGAAATATCCGAGGCCGGGCTGGATTTTGGGGACAAGGGGAGGTGACCCCACAGCCCGGGATGGGATTGAGGGTCCCTCCTGACCCCTCCAGCATTCCCGGATTGGGACATCCCAATGGGATGGATTGGATTGGATTGGATTGGATTGGGTTGGGTTGGATTGGGTTGGATTGGGTTGGGTTGGATTGGATTGGATTGGGTTGGATTGGATTGGATTGGGTTGGATTGGATTGGATTGGATTGGATTGGATTGGATTGGATTGGGTTGGGTTGGGTTGGATTGGGACATCCCCATCCCTCCACGATTCCCCCTAAAAAAAAACCCCAAAACCAACCCCTGAAGGGATCCCCAACACCCCAACCCCAACTCCACCATTCCCCCCTCTCCCGTGCCTCAGTTTCCCCCTCCAGAAAGGAGAAAAAAAAAAAAAAAAAAAAAAAAAAAAAAAAAAAAAAAAACAACAAAAAACACCACCGGAGCCTTTTTTAAATTTATTTTTTATTTTTTTTTTTATTTTGTGACTCGGCGGCGCTTTCAGCGAGCAACAAAAGCGGCCCCGGCGGGCACAGATGGAGCTTTTCAGAGGGGAACTGGGGGCTCCTCTCGCCGTCTGCCGCCCGCCGGGGCCCCCCCGCCCCGGCCTTTAATTGAATCCACACTTTCATAGCTCATTACCCCGCTGATGGATTGGATTAGCGGGGGAACATTTGGCCGGGGCTGCTGTTGATGCTCCGCGCGTCCCCCGCGGGTGGGGACAACGGGGGGGGGCAGAGAGGGGGGGGAGGGTCACCCCCTTCTCCCCCCCAAAATCCTGTCCTGGGACCCCCTGGACACGCGAGGGGAGAAAGGGGTGAGACCTCCGGGTTTGAGACCCCCCCGACCCCCGGGGCAGTTACAGGATCGGTTACAGGAGGGATTAGGGGGAGCTCCAGCTCCTCCCAAAATTCGGATTAGGGTTTAAAACCCTCGGGGTTTGCCCGGCGGGGGCTCAGATGGAGCGGGGACCATCCTCATCCTCATCCTCATCTTCATCCTCATTTTCATCCTCATCCCATCCCCATCCCATCCTCATCCCCATCCTCATCCTCATCTTCATCCTCATCCTCATCTTCATCCTCATCCTCATCCCATCCTCATCCCATCCTCATCCTCATCCTCATCTTCATCCCATCCTCATCCTCCTCTTCCTCTCACAGATTCCTGTGCTCAGCAGAGTGCAGGAAAAAAAAGGGGGGAAATGGGAAAAAAAAAAAAAAAAAAAAAAAAAAAAAAAAAAAAAAAAACAAGAAAACACGGGGGAAATAAAAAAAAAAACACAACAAAAACAAAACACCAAGAAAACGTGGGCAAAACTAGAAAAACCCCCAAGAAAACACGGGGAAAACTGGAAAAAAACCCAAGAAAACAAGGGGGAAACCAGTAAAACAGGGGGGGGACACCCAAGAATATACACGGAAAATTAGGAAAAAAAACCCCAAAAAAACCCCCAAAACCCCAAGAAAACACGGGAAAAACTGTAAAAAACCCCAATAAACCACAACAAACCCAGGAATAAACCACCTGGGCATCCCCAGAGCCCCCCTTAGGCCTCTCCCCCTCAATCGCAGCCTCAGGTGGGTCTGGGGGTCCCGGGGGGGGAACAGATGGCTGGGGGCAGCTCGGGGACCCCGGGCCCTGCTCTCCTCGCCTTTTGTCTCCTTTTCCCCCACAAGAGTCGCCCCCCGAGGCCCCAAAAGGAGCGAGACCCCCAAAGTGGGGAGGGCTGGGGGGTCCTGGGGGGGTTTGGGGGGTGGAAGGAGGAGTTTGATGGTTCTGGTGACATCAGGGAGGGTTTTTTTGAGTGAGTTTTGTTGTTTCACCTGAGTTTGGATGTTTCACACCTGACCCGGTGCAAACAGAGGGGGGGAAATGCCCCATGTGGGGTCTGGGAAAATGTCCCGGGGCTGGGGACAGTGGGACAGTGCCCAGAACTCTCCTTGAGGGGTTTTGTCTCTGTTCTCCTCAGGAACTGGGGTTGGAAAAGTGATTTTTTTACCCCCCAGGACCCTCCCTGAGAGGTTTTTCTTGGTCCTCCTCAGGAATTGGAGTTGGAAAAATTTTTCACCCCTCAGGTCCCTCCCCCAGAGGTTTTCTTTGGTTCCCCTCAGGAATTGGGGCTGGAAAAGCGATTTTCCCAGCCCTCCTCCCCCGAGGCCGCGGGGCTGGAGCTCCCCGTGTGAACCTGGGGATGTTTTGGCACCACCGACGGTGAAATTTGGCATCGAGGAGCTGCCGGGAGGGAGGAGGATCCTGTTCCTGCGCCAGGGAAGGGGCAGGACCCGCAGCCCTGGAGGGCACGGAGCTGAGGGTGGGGATGGGCTCTGGAACCCCCCAAAACTCCAAAATTATCCTTTAGGGACAATCAGGGCGACACAACCCTCACACCCAAAAAAAAAAAAAAAAAAATTTAAAGCTGCCCCGATTTCCCAACGCATTTCTATAAATCAACCTCTGGCATCCCCCCCCGCCTCCCCGAGGCCGCCCCAGGCCGGGGTGGGGTTTGGGGGGTCACAGTGACCCCCTGGCAGATGGTGAGGGGCGATCCCGGCCCTGCCCAGGAACCGCCGCAGCCGCGGCACCATCTGTTATCAAACCGCCCCCCCCCCCCCGAGCCCCGGGACCCCCAACGGGCCGGGAAGGGACACGGGGGAGGGGAGGGGATGGGGGCACAGGGGGGAGAGGGTGGTTGTCACCCCCCACCCATCACAGGACCCCCCCCCAAAAAAAAAAACTCCTGGGAGTGCCTTGGGGTGGGTTGGGGTCCAGGGTTGGGGGTTTCCAGGCTCTGGTTTGTCCCCTCTGAGGGAGGTGCTGGAGCACCTGGAGCTCCCAGAGGATCCAGAGGGGAAGAGGGAGGAGAGAATGGGATGGGGGGCACAGAGGGGAGATGGTGGTTGTCACCCCTCCTCACCCACCCCAGGACCCCCCCCCCAAAAAAAAAAAAAACTCCTGGGTATGTTTCAGGGTGGGTGGGGGGTTTGTCCCCATGGTGGGGGTCCAGGTTTGGGAGTCTCCAGGCTCTGGTTTGGCCCCCTGACGGAGGTGCTGGAGCACCTGGAGCTCCCAGAGGATCCAGAGGGGGACACGGGGGAGGGGATGGGATGGGGGCAGAGAGGGGAGATGGTGGTTGTCACCCCTCCTCACCCACCCCAGGACCCCCCACCCAAAAAAAAAACACAAAAAAAACTCCTGGGTATGTCTCAGGGTGAGTGGGGGGTTTGTTCTCAAGGTGGGGCTGGAGGTTTGGGGGTCTCCAGGCTCTGGTTTGGCCCCCTGAGGGAGGTGCTGGAGCACCTGGAGCTCCCAGAGGATCCAGGGGGGAGGTTTGGGGGGTCTCTGGGGGGTCTCGGCCCTCGGGGAGAGCTCAGCTGGGCTCTCAGGGGGGGACAGGGAGAAATGGGCTGTCAGGGGGGGACACAGAGAAATTCCTGGGGACAAAAACCCCCCGGAACCAGTGGGGACAAACCCTAGAGGGGGGCTCAGACAGGGGGTGGAAGGCACAAATAGAGGGGAATAAAGGGAGAGAACCCCAAAACCAAACACTCCTGCAGCCAGGGCAGTGTTTATTCCTCTCAGGATCTTCCTCTCTGCACCAAATCCTTCCCTTTCCCACCTGGGGACTCCCATGAGCACATCAGGGTTGGAAAATCCCAAAATTTGGGATCATTTTTCCTTTAATTTGGTGGTTCCTCCCAGCTCAGGGACTCCCTTCCCCTGAGCACATCAGGGTTGGAAAATCCCGATTTTGGGGGTATTTTTCCTTTAATTTGATGGTCTCTCCCAGTTCAGGGAACCCCTCGAGCACATCAGGGTTGGAAAATCCCCAAATTTTGGGGTCTTTCTCCTTTAATTTGGTGGTTCCTCCCAGCTGAGCCCGGGCCTGGGACACTCAGCGGGGTCTGGGGGTGTCCCTTGTCCCCTCCCCGCAGGGCCTGGGCCCCTTTGGGCCCCCCTGGGCCCCCGAGCGGGCTGTGCTCGCCCCCCAGCCGTGTCCCCCCCCTCAGGGCGACATCACGTAGGCGGTGGCGATGAACCTCCTGCCGCTGGCCGAGGTGGATTTGGTCCAGGGGTAGGTCTGGATGCTCAGGGGGTGCCCGCCCAGGCTCAGGTGGCACCTGTGGGGACAGCGGTGTCACCATGGTGTCCCCGAGCTCCCAGGGGTGGCTCTGGGGGGTCTCGGTGTCCCCATGGCTGTGGTGCTGCAGCCCTGAGCCCTCAGCCCATAAAATCATCTCCAGGATGTTCTTGGTGTCTCCAGCTGTTTCCATCCCCATTTCCTTCCCCATCCTCATTCCCATCCCCATTTCCATTTCCCATTTCCCATTTCCCGTTTCCCATTCCCATCTCATCCCCATCCCCATTTCCAGTTCCATCTCCATCCCATCCCCATCCCATCAATCCCATCCCATGGATCCCATCCCCATTTCCATCCCCATTTCCAGTTCCAGTTCCATTTCCATTTCTCATTCCCATCCCCATCTCATCCCATGAATCCCATTCCCACCCCCATCCCTCATCCCATCCCATGGATCCCATTGATCCCATTGATCTCATTGATCCCATGGTTCCCATTGATCCCATGGATCCCATTGATCCCATCCCCACCCCTGACACCCCAAACCCTGGGCAAGCTCTGGGGGGTCTCAGGGAGGCCCCAGGGCCGGACCCAGGATGGACACAAGGCTGGACACAAGGGTGGATGGAAGGATGGACACAAGGACGGACACAAGGATGGACAGAAGGGTGGAGAGAAGGACGGACACAAGGCCAGACACAAGGTTGGACAGAAGGATGGACACAAGGATGGGCACAAGGACAGACACCAGGAAAGACACCAGGACAGACACAAGGATGGACACAAGGATGGACAGAAGGATGGACACAAGGACAGACAGAAGAGTGGACACAAGGATGGACACAAGGATGGACACAAGGACAGACACAAGGATGGACACAAGGATGGACACAAGGCCGGACAGAAGGACAGAGGGCCAGGGTCAGCACTCACGCCCGCCCCGGCCGGGCCAGGAAGCAGAGCGAGTAGAGGCCGAACTCAAACTCGGGGCTGGAGCCGATGAAGGCCGAGCCGACCTCCTTGTAGAAACCGTCCCAGCTGAACTGCAGCCCCAGAACGTCGGGGTACGAGTCCCACTGTGGGGGGGAGAGAGAGAGGGGGTTTGGGGTCAGCAGGGCTGGGACCCACAGCCAGACCAGCCAGAAATCCCCACAGCCCACCCGGAAATCCTCACACCAACCCAGGAATCCTTACAGCCCCTGATGTGAGGTGTGATATGGGGCAGGATGTGGGGTGGGATTTGGGGTGTGTTATGGGGTGGGATATGGGATATGGGGTGGGATTTGGGGTGTGTTATGACGTGTGATATGGGATGTGGTGTGGGGTGTGGTGTGGGGTGTGATATGAGGTGTGTTATGGGATGTGTTATGGGATGTGTTATGGGGTGTGTTATGGGATGTGTTATGGGATATGGGGTGTGTTATGGGGTGTGTTATGGGATATGGGGTGTGCTATGGGGTCTGTTATGGGGTGTGATATAGGGTGTGTTATGGGATATGGAGTGTGATATGGGGTGTGTTATGGGATGTGTTATGGGATATGGGGTGTGCTATGGGGTGGGATATGGGATATGGGGTGTGTTACGGGGTCTGTTATGGGGTCTGGGTTATGGGGTGTGCTATGGGGTGCCCCAGACCCCCAGGCCCCCTCACCGGCCCGTTGAAGTTGTGGCTGAAGTAATTGACCACCCCCTGCTTTTCCAGCAGGTAGAAGCGGATCCAGTTGTGAAATCCTGACACTTTTCCCTTTTTCACCTTCCCTAAAACACAAAACCAGAACTCAGGATGAGCTGATGAGCCCCTGGCCCAGGCAGGGCTGGACCTAAGTGTGTACTCAGTATTTTCTGACCCTGAGAACTGCTGAGCTCTTCCCAAGGGAAACTTTCCAACAATTTTTCTTTTCCCCCAAAACAACATTGTGTAAATAATATTCCTTTCCCATAACAAGTATTTTTTGCTGTTTCTCTTACTCAGCCAACGGCAGAGGTGTCAGTCCTGTGGACCAATAATGTGGTTTTTTAGCCCAGAATGTTATAAAAGGGCTGAATGAATTGTAAATAAGGTTTTCTAGAAATTTCTACTGTCTCCTGACTGGAGTCAAACATCTTTATTTCATGTCCAGACGTGGGTTGTCAGGTTTTGGGAATCCTCTAAAATTCCATTTCCAAATCCCAGTGGAGGGGTCTGGAGGGGTCTGAGAACCCTGAGCTGAGGACGAGTCTGAGCTCGATAGTTATAACAAGTAATTAAATAATAATAAGTTATATTATTATTATATATAAAATGCAACAAATTATATTATCAATATAATATAATATAATATAATAACATATATTAATATAACATAATATTATAATATATAAATTATGTATTATATGATATATTATATTATATTTAAATTAATATTTTATAATATATAATATTATATTATATATGAATGTATTATAATATAATATATAAATTAAATTAATTTAAAAATATAAATTTATATAATAATATAATATAATGTAATATAATATAATATAATATAATATAATATAATATAATATATAAAGTAAATAAATAATATTATATTATATTATATTATAATATATAAATTAAATAAATAAAAATAAATTATTTAATAATAATAATAAATAAATAAAATAATAATAATAACAATAATAATAATAATAAATAATAATAAACCTATGTGGGTTTTTCAGCTCAGAATGTTATAAAAGGGCTGAACGAATTCTAAATAAATCTTTTTGATTTCTCACTCAAGTCAAACATCTTTATTTCGTGTCCTATTGGGACAGACGTGGGTTGTCAGGTTTTGGGAATCCTCTACAAATCCATTCCCCATAAATAAACGGGAAATTTCTTTAGGACCATCAATAAAACATTTTAATTTCCCGACCTGAGAAGACGTGCTCGAAGCCGCTGGAGTCGCGCTCTCCGTCCCCTCGGGAGTAGAGACCAAACCAAATCTCCTTCAGATCCTCCAGAAATTCCTGCTGGGAGCTGTAACGGTCTGCGGTGACAGGGAGAGGCTCAGCTGGGGTTTTCCTCTAGTTTTGGTTTTGTGCTTGAGATATTTTGATTTTTTAAAAATTAATTTTTTTTTTTCAAGGAATTTTCCGTGAACAAGAGAAGTAATTTTGTTTTTCATTCATTTTCCAAATAGGGATTTTATCTTGATTTTTATCTTTTATCCCTCTGCTCTGACCAATGTGAGTGAAGAGGTTTTGCCTTTGTGTCACCAATTAAATTGGTCTGTGTAAAACAGTATATAAGTATATATAAAATATAATATATATATAAATATTATATATATTATATAAATATTATATGTATTATATAAAATTATATCTATAAATAAATTATATATAAAATTATATTTAAAAAATTATATATAAATAAATTATATTTTACATATATATGTATATTATATTATACATACATATATATATATATATGTATGTATATTTAAAAAGTATATATTTTACATATTAGTATATAAAATAACTCCCAAAAATAAAGGGAGTTATTTTCAGCCTTTTGAAGCTCAGAATCTGTGTTATTGTGGTGTAAAACAGCATCACCCACACCCCCAGCAGGTGTGGGGAAAAAATTTAAATTTAATTTACCTTTAGACATTTTAGGGAATTATTTCCAAATAGAGAAAAGAGTTTCGGGATTAATTTGGGATTTCCCTTTGGGCCACCCTGGATTATTTTGGGATTTCCCTTTGGGCCACCCTGGACCATTTTGGGATTTCCCTTTGGGATTTCCCCGCCCCGAGCCCAAACTCACTTTTCCCCTGCAGGAACTGGAAGAGTTTCTCCATGAGCTCAGTTTTCATCACCTCCTGGAGGAAGTGCTGCTGCTCCTGCAGCTCCTGGGCCGTCTCCTCCTCCTCCCTGCCCGTGGCCCGCTGGTAATTGTCCAGCAGCTTAATGAAGGCGGCGTAGGTGGGTTTGGAGAAGAGCTGCTCGTTCACGAATTTGTACAGCCTGGAGGGACAGGGGGGGCTGCAGGTCAGGGTGGGGGTCATCAGTGATCCCTGTCCATCTGTCTGTCCTGGGTGGCTGTGGGTCATCACTGACCCTCCCCTGTGTCCTTCTGTCCATCCTGGGCAGCTCTGGGTCATCAGTGATCCCTGTCCATTTGTCTGTCCTGGGCATCTCTGGGTCATTGCTGTCCTTCCCCTGTGTCCATCTGTCCATCCTGGGCAGCTGTGTGTCACTGCTGTCCCTGCTCTGTGTCCTTCTGTCTGTCCTGGGCATCTCTCTGTCCATCCTGGGCAGATCTGGGTCACTGCTGTCCCTCCCCCGTGTCCTTCTGTCCATCCTGGGCAGCTCTGGGTTGTCATTGACACCGTGTCCTTCTGTCTGTCCTGGGCAGCTCAGTCACTGTCCCTCTCCTGTGTCCATCTGTCCATTCTGGGCAGCTCTGAGTCACTGCTGTGCCTCCCCTGGGTCCATCTGTCTGTCCTGGGCATCTCCCTGTCCATCCGGGGCAGCTCTGGGTCACTGCTGTCCCTCCCCCATGTCCTTCTGTCCATCCCGACCACCTCTGTGTCATTGCTGTCCCTCCCTTGTGTCCATCTGTCCATCCCCCCGGCCGTGTGTCCCTGTCCCAGCCCATCCGTGTGTCCCTGTCCCCCCCTTGTGTCCATCTGTCCATCCAGCCCAGCTCTGTGTCCCTGTCCCTCCCCCGTGTTCCTCTGTCCGTCCTGCCCGGCCGTGTGTCCCTGTCCCTCCCCTGTGTCCCTCTGTCCATCCCCCCACCCGTGTGTCCCCTTCCCCCGGTGTCTCACGGCTGCGGGGACAGGTCCCGTTTGTCCCCGTCTCCGGTGTCCCTCTGTCCATCCCCCCACCCGTGTGTCCCGTCCCCCGGTGTCTCACGGCTGCGGGGACAGGTCCCGTTTGTCCCCGTCTCCGGTGTCCCTCTGTCCATCCCCCCACCCGTGTGTCCCGTCCCCCGGTGTCTCACGGCTGCGGGGACAGGTCCCGTCTGTCGCCGGTCTCCCCGGGCCCCGCGCGGTGCTGCGGGTTGAGGGCGATGTCCCCGGGCCGGGCCCTGTTGTGGTCCAGCCCGTGCAGCTGCTCCGAGAGCTCCCGCAGCTCCTGCTCCGTGATCCAGTCCTGGCGCCGGGAGAACCCGCCTGGGGGGACACAGGGGCTGGGGTGGCTCCGGGGGACAGGGGACGGCGGGGAGGGGTCCGGTAGGATCCATAAAAGTGAGAGGGATCCAGCAGGATCCATAAAAGTGAGGGGGATCCAGGAAAAAGTGAGGAGGATTCAGCAGAACCCATGGGAAAAGGGAGAGGAATCCAGTAGGATCCATGGAAAAGTGAGGGGATCCAGCAGGATCCATGGGAAAAGGGAGAAGATCCAGCAGATCCATGGGAAAAGTGAGGGGGATCCAGCAGGATCCATGGGAAAAGAGAGGAGGAATCCAGTAGGATCCATAAAAGTAAGGAGGATCCAGCAGATCCAGGGAAAAGGGGGGGGATTCAGCAGGATCCATGGAAAAGTGAGGGGACAGCGCTGCTGGCAAGGGGGGGACACCCCGAGGGACAGGGGGGGACACCCCGAGAAATGGGAGGGGACACCCCGAGGGACAGGAAGGGACACCCCGAGGTACCCGGGGGAGGTTCTGCCTCTCCCCACTCACCGCGGGTTCGAGTCTCATCCTCGGCTCCTTCCCCATCTGTGGAGGAGAGGAAAAGGAGCTCAGGGGGTGGGGACACCCTGGGGACAGCCCAGGACCAACCCCTGTCACCCTCAGGGAGTTTGGGGACCACCCAGGACCCTGCAGAGGGGCAGGACCTGTCCCTGTCCCCCTCAGGGGGTTGGTGACACTTTGGGGACATCCCAGGACCAATTCTTGTCCCCCTCAGGGGGTTGGGGACACCTTGGGGACACCCCAGGACCAGTCCCTGTCCCTCTCAGGGGGCTGGGGACACTTTGGGGACACCCCAGCACCAACCCCTGCCACCCTCAGGGGGTTTGGGGACCAGCCAGGACCTGTCCCTGTCCCCCTCAGGGGGTTGGGGACACTTTGGGGACACCCCAGGACCTGTCCCTGCCACCTTCAGGGGGTTTGGGGACCACCCAGGACCCTGCAGAGGGGCAGGACCTGTCCCTGTCCCCCTCAGGGGGTTGAGGACACCCCCAGGGGTCGGGGACCCCCAAAGCCGTGTCCCCGGGCTCACCGGGCCCGCAGAGCCGCTCGTGGTCCTCACAGCAGGTCCCCTCTGTCGCACACTCGCGGTGACAGTGACACTCGTCCCCCTCGCTGAAGGGCTCCCCGCAGCGCCCCGCGCAGGAGTCGGGGGCCGTGTACAGATCTTTGGGGGGGACACAAGAACAAAGGGAATTTTTGTCACCCCCCTCTGGATGTCACCGCCCTGGAGGTGACACCAGGGGACACCTCAGGGGTGATTCACCCCCAGGATGAGCCCCGAGCAACCCCCGGCCCTGCTGCATTCCGGGAACCCTCCTTTGCATCCTTGTCCCTCTTTCGTCCTGCTGGGAAAACTGGGGAAACTGGGAAAACAACTGGGAAAACTGGGAAAACTCCTCCCTGAGCTGTTGGTGACGAACAAGGCGATGAGTGCCCGGCTTGGTGACGCGGGGCAAGGGAACAAAGGTAAAAATAGCAGCGGTGAAGCTTTGGAAGGGACAAGGGACATTTGTCATCGAGCTGGAGGTCACCGAGGGGTTGGGATTGTCCTGGGACAAGCACGAGGAAGGAATTCCTCGTTGGGACAGAAAGAGTCAAAAAGTCACCTGGGCAGGAAGGTGGCCCTGTCCCAGCAGGGTGACATTGTCCCAGCAGGGTGACCCTGTCCCCAGCCCTGTCCCAGCAGGGTGGCGTTGTC
Organism: Zosterops lateralis; assembly: GCF_965231275.1. Taxonomy (NCBI): domain Eukaryota; kingdom Metazoa; phylum Chordata; class Aves; order Passeriformes; family Zosteropidae; genus Zosterops; species Zosterops lateralis. The sequence continues at coordinate 648,770 of NC_139792.1, forward strand.
CCACAAGGGTGTCCTTGTCCTAAAGCGGTGTCCCTGTCCCAGCAGGGTGGCCTTGTCCCAAACTGGTGACGCTGTCCCAGCAGGGTGACCTTGTCCCAAAACGGTGACCCTGTCCCACAGGATGGCCCTGTCCCTGTCCCACAGGGTGTCCCTGTCCCTGTCCCACAGGGTGTCCTTGTCCTAAAACGGTGTCCCTGTCCCAGCAGGGTGGCCCTGTCCCCAGCCATGCCATCAGCCGTGTCCCAGCAGGGTGACATTGTCCCACAGGGTGTCCTTGTCCTAAAACGGTGTCCCTGTCCCAGCAGGGTGGCCCTGTCCCTGTAGGGTGGCCTTATCCCAGCAGGGTGACATTGTCCCAGCAGGGTAACCCTGTCCCAGTGGAGTGGCCGTGCCACAGGGTGACCCTGTCCTTGTCCCAGCAGGGTGACCTTGTCTCCAGCCGTGTCCCCAGCCCTATCACAGCAGGGTGTCCCTGTCCCACAGGATGGCCCTGTCCTTGTCCCACAGAGTGTCCCTGTCCCAGTGGGTTGGCCCTGTCCCTGTAGGATGACCCTGTCCCTGTCCCACAGGATGACCCTGTCCCACAGAGTGTCCCTGTCCCAGCCGGGTGTTCCTGTCCCGCAGGGTGTCCCTGTCCCAGTCCCTGCCGGCACAGGGAACCCCCGGCGGGGAGGGCGTTGTTCTCCCCAGCCTGGCCGCAATCTCTCTCTCAATCTCTCTCTCTCAATCTCTCTCGGCACCTGGGATTGCCCAACCCCGGCTCCGGCGGCCCAAACGTGGCCCTGGGGCAAATCCTGATGCGGCACATCCTGTCCTGGGACGTGCAGGTGGTGACAGCGACACCCCAGAGGTGACAGTGACATCCCGGCGGCGACAGGGACATCCCAGCCATGGACGTGACATCAAACCCACCACCTCCCCTCGGTGCCCGCGTTGTTTGTTCCCTTTGTGGCTTCACCCCAATTATCGGTGCTGGGTGATGTCACCGGGTGCTGAGGGACCCCTGGGTGTCCTTGACTTGGTTTCCCTGTTGGTTTTCCCTGTTGGTTTTCCCTCTTGGTTTTCCCTCTTGGTTTTCCCTCTTGGTTTTCCCCTTTTGATTTTCCTTTCTTGGTTTCCCCTCTTGGTTTCCCCTCTTGCTTTTCCCTCTTGGTTTTCTATTCCCCCCCAAATCCACTTTAAACAGGACGGGTTTAACCCGGGGGGGTCTCGAGGTTCCCCCAAAATCCTTGAGAAGAGCTGGGAGAATTTCTATGGAAGGGAAATCCCACGGATTGGGGTGGTCAGTGGTGCCCAGACCCTCCCAGTGTGACCAGTGCAGCCCCGGTGTGACCAGTCCAGTGTGACCAGTGCACCCCCGGTGCGACCAGTCCAGCCCCAGTGTGACCAGTCCATCCCCGGTGTGACCAGTCCATCCCCAGTGTGACCAGTGCAGCCCCAGTGTGACCAGTCCACACCGGGCCACTCCCGGTGCCGCTCCCGGTGCCGCTCCCGGTGCTGGTCCCGCGTGTCCCGGGGGTGTCCCGGCATGGCCCCGGCGTGTCCCAGCACGGCCCTGACCCTGCTCTGTGCTGACTCAGCAGGGCCAGGAGCGCTGCAGGGCCTCGGCGTCATCCCAAGTGCTGGATCCTGAGTGCCAAACCCTGAATGACAAATCCTGAATCCCAGATCACAAATCCTGAGTGCCAAACCCTGAGTGACAAATCCTGAATGACAAATGGCAAATCCTGAATCCCAAATCCCGAATGCCAAGTCCTGAATCTTAAATCCTGAATGTCAAATCCCAAACCCTGAATGCCAAACCCTGAATGACAAATCCCGAATCCTGAATGGCAAATCCTGAACCCCAAATCCTGAATGGCAAATCCCAAATCCCGAATACCAAACCCTGAATCCCAAATCCTGAATTCCAAATCCTGTATGCCAAATCCCAAACTCTGAATCCCAAATCCTTAATGCCAAATCCTGAATCCCAAACTCTGAATACCAAATCCCAAATCCTTAATGCCAAACTCTGAATCCCAAATCACAAATCCCGAATCCCACAGCGGGGCCGGCAGGGACAGACAGACAGACAGACAGACAGACAGACAGACAGGGGAACGGCTCCTCCTCCTCACTCAGACACGACCCAAAAATCCCTAAATTGACCCTAAATTGCTGCAGGACCCTCAGTCTCCCTAATGGGATGATCAGAGGAGCCTTTTGGGAACTTTTTGGGGCTGGAAACCCCCCAGGGACAGGAGGACACGGCACATCCACACTCAGCCACCCCTGGGGGTGTTTGCCTGGCTCAGATTTTATGGCAGAGACGATTTTACACCCAAAGATTTTCTCTGGCAGCGCAAAACACACAAAAATATTCCTTTTCCCCTCCCAAACCCGCTTTAATTCCTGCCCAAAAGGGGTTTAGCCCTGGGAATTTGGGGTTGTCCCTGCCCAGCCCCATCCTCCCAGCTCTGGGGAGTGACTGGAGCTCTCCCAGTGCTCCCAGTTTGGTTTCGGGCAGGGGATGACTCAGCTCAGCCCCGGCCACATCCCCGAGCCCCCGGCCTGAGTCAGGACCTGCAGGACAAACACGGACCCAAACCCAGCCCAGGCTCCAGAAAGGACAATTGGGAGGACAAAGGGCTGTGGGTGCAGCCTGAGCCTCCCAAACCCCCAATTTCTGCTCCCCAAACCCCCCCAGGGGCCGTGGGGTGATGGGGAATCTCCCCAGAGGAGGGAAGAGGTTCCAGCCCCAGCAGACCGGCCCAGCGGGTCAGTGACCAGGGCCAGAGGGTTCCCAAACACCTCCAGCCTGGATCTGCCTCCTGGAGCAGCTCAGGGCTCCCAGGGAGCCTGGGGAAACTCCTGCTGGTCACCAAATCCTCAATCCCAAATCCTGAATTCCCAATGAACTCCTGCTCCTGGCTGGTTACCAAATCCTGAATCCTGAATCCTGAATCCTGAATCCCAAATGCTGAATCTTGAATTCCAAGTCCCAAATCCTGAATCCCAAATCACAAACTCCCAAATCCCAAATCCTGAATTCCCAAATCCTGAATTCCAAATGCTGAATCTCGAATGCCGAATCCTGAATTCCAAATCCCAAATCCTGAATCCCAAACCCCAAACCCTAAGCCCCAAATCCCAAATCCTAAATGCCAAATCCTGAATTCCAAATTCCAAATCCTGAATCCCAAATCCCAAATCCTGAATCTCTAACCCCAAATCCCAAATGCTGAATCCCGATTCCCAAATCCCAAACCCTGAATGCTAAACCCCAAATCCCAAATACTGAATCTCTAACCCCAAATCCTGAATCTCGATTCCCAAATCCCAAATCCCAAGCCCTGAATGCCAAACCCCAAACCCCCAGAAATCCCCAATCCCACAGCAGGCCCAGCAGGTGCAGACATGCAGGGGAACTCATCCAAACCCCGGGTTTGCAGCTTCTCCCACGTCCCGGCCTTACAAAACTCCTCATCTGTCATCCCCAGGGGACTCATCCTCTGCTGGGACATCAGATCCGGCTCCTGGCAGCGTCAGGGGGTGACGAAATCCCAAAATCCTGAAATCCCGGCCTCGCTCCAGGCTTTGTGCAACAACCCGGCGCCTCCTGGTCCCCGTGGGATCCCGGGAGGCGAATCCTGGTGGCCCCAAACTCCTCCCCAAAGCCTCGGCTCCTCTTCCTCATCCCCCCGAGCCTCTCCTGGGGTGGAGAAGGGCGGGACAGCCCCCGGTTTGTGCTGCCTCCAATGGCAAATCCCAAATCCTGAATCCCAAATGCCAAATCCCAAATCCTGAATCCCAAATCCCAGATCCTGAATCCCAAATGCCAAATCCCAAATCCTGAATCCCAAATCCCAGATCCTGAATCCCAAATCCCAAATCCTGAATCCCAAATGCCAAAACCCAAATCCTGAATCCCAAATGCCAAATCCTGAATCCTGAATCCCAAATCCTGAATCCTGAATCCCAAATCCTGAATCCTGAATCCTGAATGCCAAATCCCAAATCCTGAATGCCAAATCCTGAATCCCAAACCCTAAATCCCAAATCCCGAATCCCAAACCCTGAATCCCAAATCCCAAACCCTGAATCCCAAATCCTGAATCCCACGGCGGGGCCAGACAGGCAGTGAGGAAAGGTGGATTTGGGGTTGGTGTTGGGATTTACAAACACCCAATGGTGTTTTTTCCACAGAAAATCAGAAAGGAGGAGCCACAGGGAGAGTTCCTGGGGCTCTGCAGGACCAGAGCGGGACAGACACTCCAGGAACTCACTGGAAAATCAGGAACCCACTGGTGGGACAGGCTGAAGGGCAGAAAATTTGGATAAATCCATCCCAGGGTGGGTTTGCAGCAGGGAAAATCCCAATCCCCTTCCCCAGCTGGGTCCATCCCAGCTCTCCCAGTTCTCCCAGTAAGATCCAGCTCCCAGTTCCTCCAGTTCTCCCCAGCTCCCAGTTCATTCCCCAGGACGCCGCAGCCTCACTGCATAAATCCTGGATAAATCCACCCCGGGCTGTTTCCAGCAGGGAAAATCCCAGTCCCCTTCCCCAGCCGGGTCCATCCCAGTTCCCCCAGTTCCCCCAGTTCCCCCAGTCAGACAGACCCGCGGGTCGCTCCCGGCCGGAGGCGCAGCCCAGGGCGATCCCCGCCCCCAGCAGGAGGATGGGGAGCTCCATGGTTCCCTCGGGAGGAGATTTGGGAATGCCGGAGCTCCCCGGCGCCCTCTGCTATTTGTGGGAGGGCCGAACCCAAAACTTCCCCCAAAAGTCATCAGGGCGGCGGGTTAATTACAGAGCGGCCCGAGAGGGAGGAGGGCAGGAAAATCCAGAATTCCGGGGTTGATCCACAGCTCCTGAACCCCCCCGGGGGAGGCCGGGGATGAGGGGGGAGCGGGCCTGGGAGGGTTTGGGGTTATCCCGGTGTGGGGTTTGGGGTTGTCCCAGTGTGGGTCTGGGGGTTATCCCAGTGTGGGGGGTTTGGGGTTATCCCATTGTGGGGTTTGGGGTTATCCCGGTGTGGGGTTTGGGGTTATTCCGGTGTGGGATTTTGGGGTTATCCTGGTGGGAATGTTGGGGTTATCCCACTGTGGGGGTTTGGGGTTATCCCAGTGTGGGTCTGGGGGTTATCCCGTTGTGGGGTTTTGGGGTTATCCTGGTGTGAAGTGTTGGGATTATCCCATGAATGTCCCCAGTGTGGGGGCTTGGGGTTATCCCACTGTGGGGTTTGGGGTTATCCTGGTGTGAGATTTTGGGGTTATCCCACTGTGGGGTTTGGGGTTATCCTGGTGTGAGATTCTGGGGTTATCCTGGTGGGAGGTTTTGGGGTTATCTCAGTGTGGGGTTTGGGGTTATCCCGGTGGGAATGTTGGGGTTATCCCAGTGGGAAGTTTTGGGGTTATCCCAGTGTGGGGTTTGGGGTTATCCCTCCTAAACCAGTAACTCCCAGCTCCCCCAGTAACCCCTAGCTCTCCCAGTCAGACCCATCTCCTGTGAACTGCTGGCCCATCCCTCACCTGGGCAGGTGAGCACCGACCCCAAACCCGTCCCGGGGAATTCCCGGATCCTCCCTGAGCCGGGATCGGCCCGGGCCGTGCCCCGGGGCACCGGGAGCGGCCCCTCGGTGTCACCGGGGCCGGTTCGGCTTCTCCCTCCGCCCAGGTCCCTTCCTGAGCTGTCCCCTGGCGGTGACACCGCGGTGACATCGCTGTGTCACCGGGGCTGGGGCGGCCCGGGCTCACCGGGGGTCCTTCCCCACCCCGGGTGGGTTTGGGGAATAAAGGGGAGAGAGCAGGAATTGTACAAAAATACTCTATTGCCGCTCCAGGGGCAGAGCCGGGGGCTGCCCCGCCGCCGGCAGCCGGGACCCCCACCCTGCTGGGAGCCCCCATCCTCATTCTGGGTCCCCGACCCTGCTGTGAGCCCCCATCCGACCCTGCTGGGAGCCCCCAAATCTGCTCCAGGACCCTCATCCTCACTGTGAGCCCCCGGCCCTGCTGTGAGCCCCCATCCGACCCTGCTGGGAGCCCTCATCCTCACTCCAGGTCCCCATCCCTGCTCCAGGACCCCCAACTCTGCTCTGAGTCCCCATCCTCACTGGGAGCCCCCATCTCTGCTCTGGACCCCCATATCCCCACTCTGAGCCCCCATCCTCACTCTCTCTGGGCCCCTGTCCCTGTTCCAGGCCCCCATCCTCACTGTGAGCCCCCATCCTCACTCTGGGCCCTCACCTTCACTCACTGTGAGACCTCATCCTCACTCTGGGCCCCCATCCCCTGCTCTGAGCCCCCATCCTCACTCCAGGACCCCGTCCTCACTCTGAGCCCCCATCCTCATTCACTCTGAGCCCCTCATCCTCACTGTGAGCCCCCATCCCTGTTCCAGGACCCCCAAATCTGCTCCAGGACCCCCAACTCTGCTCTGGGTCCTCACCCTCACTCTGGGCCCCCATCAACACTCACTCCAGGCCCCCCATCCTCACTCTGGGCCCCCATCCCTGCTCGAGACCCCCATGTCTGTCCCAGGCCCCCCATTCCCAGTCCATCCCGTGTCCCTCAGGGCTCCAGGTCCCGGGACAGCCTCAGCAGCTCCTTCTGGCTGTCGATGGCCCTCAGGTGCTGCAGGTAGGCCCAGGTGGAGACGGGGCTGCGCACGCTGAGGGACTGCTCCGAGCCTGGGGACAGGGACGGGGTCAGGGGTGGGGTCATGGGGTCATGGGGTCATGGGGTCAGGGATGGGGTCAGGGATGGTGTTGGGGATGGGGTCATGGAGTCAGGGATGGGGTCAGGGATGGGGTCAGGGGTCAGGGATGGGGTCAAGGGTGGGGTCATGGGGTCATGGGGTCATGGGGTCAGGGATGGGGTCGTGGGGTCAAGGATGGGGTCATGAGGTCAGGGATGGGGTCATGGGGTCATGGTGTCATGGGGTCATGGATGGGGTCAGGGATGGTGTTGGGGATGGGGTCATGGGGTCAGGGGTGGGGTCAGGGGTGGGGTCAAGGATGGGGTCATGGAGACAGGGATGGGGTCAGGGGTGGGGTCAGGGGTCAGGGATGGGGTCATGGAGTCAGGGATGGGGTCAGGGGTGGGGTCAGGGGTCAGGGATGGGGTCATGGAGTCAGGGATGGGGTCAGGGGTGGGGTCCCCTCCACCCCCCAGCACAGCTGAGCCCCTCCACCCCTGCAGGATCACCCCACAGACCCCCCTGTGTCACCCCCAAACCACCCCCCCACCCGGCACTTCCCCACAGATCCCCCCATGGATCCCTCCAATGGATCCCCCCATGGATCCTCCCAAGGATCCCCCCATGGATCATCTCATGGATCCCCCCCTGGATCCCTCCCTGGATCTTCCCCTGGATCCCCCCAAGGATCCCCCCATGGATCACCCCATGGATCCCTCCCTGGATCCCCCCCATGGATCCCCCCCATGGATCCCCCCATGGATCATCCCATGGATCCCCCCATGGATCCCCCATGGATCATCCCCATCCCCTCTCCCCCAGCTCAGGGACCCCCACAGGAGGTTTGGGGCTCCCCCGGGGTCGGGGTTGGGTTGAAGAATTCCAGACTCACAGGTGGAGATCCTGAGGGCCTTGGGCTCCTCGGGCCGGTGAGGGGAGCGGCTCCGCAGGGGGGACAGGGGGGCTGGGGGGGACACAGGGGGCTCAGCGCTGTCCCTGAGGGCTCAGCTCTGTCCCCAGGGTCTCACCCCTGTCCCCAGGGCCCCTCCAGCCCCCTCCCCAGGGGACACTCACCGTGTGCGTGGCCCCGGCAGCGCTGCAGGACTCTCACGGTCTTGGCCATCATGTGCTGTGGGCGAGGCACAGGGGTCACCTGGAGCCCCGAAATCCCTGTCCCTGCCCTGGCTGTGACCACCCTGGGACCCCCCTGGCCGGGGACAGGGGACAGGGGACAGCAGGGCCCTCGGAGGGGTCACCAGCCCCCTGCACTCACCATCTTCTCAAAGTTGATGAGGTTCTCAGCCAGGGTGCGATTGCCCTCGTGGATGAAGGTCATGTCTGGGAGGGGTTCAGGGGGTCAGAGGGGGGTCCCCAGGAGCGCTGGACGCCCCTAGAGGGTCCCCAAACCTGGACAGGCACCTTTGAGCAGCAGGGGCACGAAGGGGATGATGGGGGGGCTCATCTTGGCCACGGCCAGGCGATAGACACGGTGGTTCCACGACGGGTCCTGGGGCGGGAGAGGGACACGGGGGACATGGAGGGGACAGGGGGGATACGGGGGACAGAGAGGACAGGGGGGACAGGGGGGACAGTGGGGGGGACAGGGGGGACAGGGGCACCCCCTCCCCAGGGCTCCAGGGGCAAAGGGGGACACAGGGACAGGAAAAGGGACACAGGGAAGGAAGGGGGACATGGGGTGGGACAGGGGACACGGGGAAGGAAAAGGGGACAGGGGACAGGAAAGGGGACATGGGGCAGGAGGGGCAGCACTCACCAGCATCCGCTCCAGGGCCGAGTGCAGCTTCCGGATCTTGTGGGGCAACCTCTGGGCAGGGACAGCACCAGGGGGCTGGGACCCGCCTGTCCCACCCCAGAGACCCCCACCCTGATTGTCCCACCCCAGAGACCCCCAAATGTCCCTCCTTGACTGTCCCACCCCAGAGACCCCCAAATGTCCCACCCCAGAGACCCCTAAATGTCCCAAGCCCCAGCCCCCTGGCACCTCTTGCTGTCCCCCCTCTGTCCTCCCACTGTCCCCTCACTGTCCCTCCCACTGTCCCCTCACTGTCACCTCCCAGGTCCTGGCCAGGCGAGTCACGGCTGTGTTGCTCACACCAAACATCACCGCAAAGAAAGAATTCAGGTTCTTCTGCTCCTTGAGGCTGCGGGCGGGGACGGGGACGGCTCAGGGGGACAGGGGACAATGACAGGGACAGGGGACAGCACCAGGGACACGGGGACAGGGACAGGGGGACAGGGGCACAGCGACAGGGAGAGCACCAGGGACAGGGGACAGGGTCAGGGACAGCAACAGGGGGACAGAGACAAGGACAGCGACAGGGCCAGGGGACAGGGACAGGGCCAGGCACTCACTGCGCCGCCAGCTTGATGAACTTGCGCAGCAGCTGCGCCCTCCGGGCCAGCTCGGGGCACAGGCACAGCTCGGTGGCCACCCAGAACTGCAGCTCGTTAAATCGCCGCATCACCCGCGCCAGGTTGGCCGTGGCCACCTCGTGGAACTTCTGGGGCCCCACGATGTAGTGGATCATCTCCACCTGGAGGGGTGGGACACACCTGGCAGGTGAGGGGTGTCCTGAACCCACCACCACCATCATTGTCATCATTGTCATCATCATTGTCATCATCATTGTCATGGTCATTGTCACCCCCCGGGTGCTCTCAGGAGGGAACAGACCTGGTGGATGCTCTTGAAGAGGTTCCAGTCGTGGTCGGTGAGGTGGCTGGCCAGGTCCTTGGAGCTGATCAGGTCCAGGGTGTCCGAGGAGCCGACGTGGGGGCCCAGCTGCTCGGGGTGGGGGGTCTGGGAAGGGGAGAAGACCCCTGACCACTCCTGCCCTCAGCGCTTCACCTCAACCAGGATGTGCAGAACCCCGGGAGAAGCACCAAAACCCCAAACTGAGACCCCACAAACCCCTCTGAGGGTGTTCTGCCCACCCCAAACCTCCACCCCTGTTGGGAAAAGATAAAACAGGAAAAGCTCACAAATATCATTGTCTGGTAAGAAATACTAAAGACACAAAACCTGTGAGTGAAATAGAAATGAATTCCAGCTCTGAGATGTGATCATGGCAGGGAGGAAGATGGGGATGAGCTGGAGATGGGGTGAGGGATAGAAAATAAAAGGACTCAAGGTATCAGGGAAAAGGTTGATAAGAAAAGTAGTTTTTAGAGTTTAGGATATAGGATGATATGGTGATAGAGCAGTTCTCGTGGGCTGTGTGCAAAGTTTTAGGTTTTGTATCTCTTTGGGGTTGGTCACTGTCAATTAGAATATTCAACACAGAAGGAGATGGAATGGATTGGAACAAGGTCCTTGGCCTCTTACCTCCCTCACCTCACACCCTCCCTCTCTCTTTGGGGTTCCCTCCAGCCCAGGCTGGTGGCTGAAGGCAAAACCCTTTTTACCCACCACCCTTGCAATAAACCCACATATCCTAAACTATCTCAGCTCAGCAGAGTCCCCTCTCCCTGCCCTCCACAGATGGCACTGAGGGCTGGCAGGGATTGAAGATGTTCCTACAATCCGGCTCCCAACTCACCAGGGTGCCCAGCTGGTCCCGGCTGACCACGAAGAGCCTCTCGTTGAGGCCCAGGGCCGTGAACACCCCCACGGCGTCCTGGGGCAGCACCGCCCTGTCTGCGGGAGGGAACGGGGCCACACATGGAAATTCTCACCCCTAAAGGAGCTGATGGCTTTTCCCCCCGGAAAAAAATTCCTCAAGAGAGTTTCTTCTCAAAACTATCTTGGCAAAACATGATTCTTTCTCAAAATGATCTTTCTCCAAGTGGTGTTTTGTTGTTTCTTTAGTTAATTAATCGGATTAAAATGTCATTCCTATTCACCGATCATGTTAAGTCTCTATAGGAATACCTTATACAAAGTAGAATTAAAGTAAAGAAAGTAAAAATTAAAAAACTAAAGCCTTCTTTTTCTATGCTCTTTGCCTTCTGAAATATTTGGGAGCCTTTCTCTCGTGTCCCATTAGTTAATTAATGGGATTAAAGAGGTGACGTTTCTATTTCCCAATCACATTAAATCTCTATAGGAACACCTTATAAAAAGTAGGATTAAAGTAAAGAGGTAAAATTAAAGTAGAATTATAAAAATTAGAAAAATAAAACTTTCTTTTTCTATGCTCTTTGCCTTCTGAAATATTTGGGAGCCTTCCTTTTGGATGTTTGTATCCCTAATTGTCTGTTCTGTTTGTGCTGGATATTAAATCCACCTTTCATTTGTGCTGGATATTAAGTTTTACACCTTCCATTTGTGCTGGATATTAACTTTTTACACCTTTCAGACCAATTCTGACAGAGAGAAGGGAGGGAAAGAAGAATTGTGGGGTTCATTTGCAGGACCTGCTCTGACTCCTCCTCATTCTGTTCCTGGGCTGTTGTTTCATATCATTCATTTTAAAAATGCTTTTTATTGCTAATTAATGCTAGTTAGTTTTTTTAGCTGGCTGAGGCAGAGAATTTCCCTGAAATTGTTTTTTTTTTTTTTCCTTTTTCTTGGGACTGTTTAAACCTGTCCTGGATTGAAAAACTCAAAGAGACACTGGGATCTCACACTGGGGCCCAGGATGGCATTTTCCAGCACTGATAAGAGATTGAGTGATCTACACCCACAAGGACTTTCTGAATTTCAGAGCGATGAGAGGTTTTATTATTTCATAATTACATTATAAAATTTCAATATTATTTCATTAACTTCAAAATAATCTCAATATTATTTCATTAATTTTTTTTTTTTAATGTTTGTGAGCACTTTATTAAATAAATATTTTTTTCTACTTTTCTCTACGGAGATTTTTTTTTTCCCGATTTGGGAGGGAAGGGGGTGTTAAGGTTTGCTTCCCAAAGGGACCCATCCCCAAAAATCATCCCAAATTTTTCCAGGAGACCCCTCCTCACCTCCGGCCGAGTTGACCCTGACCAGGACGTGCTCCCTGTCCCGGGGCAGGCGCGGGCCCAGCGCCCTCAGCACATCCCGCACCGCGGCGTTCACCGGCAGCACCGACACCAGGCACGAGTGGTCGGCCAGGAAGATCTCGTAGGGCACTTGGGGAGGGGACAGAGCTGGCCTTGAGGGGTGGGGACAGCGGGGGACAGCGGGGGACAGTGGGGGACAGCAGGGGACAACAGGGGACAACAGGGGACAGTGGGGGAATGGGACAGCAGGGGACAGCAGGGGACAACAGGGGAATGGGGATAACAGGGGACAACAGGGGACAGTGGAGGACAACAGGGGAATGGAACAACAAGGGACAGTGGGGGACAGCAGGGGACAACAGGGGACAGGAGGGGACAGTGGGGGATAGCAGGGGAATGGGGAAATGGGACAGCAGGGGACAACAGGAGACAGCAGGGGACAACAGGGAAATGGGACAACAGGGGAATGGGGAAAGGGGACAACAGGGGACAACAGGGGACAGCGCTGTCACCCCTGGCCAGGCCACCAAGGGACAACAGGGGACAACAGGGGAATCAGGACATGGGCGGGGAAGGCACAGAGAGATCCGGGACAGGATGGTTGGATGGGATGGAAAGGGGGGCAGGAGGATTTGGGGACCAGAGCAGGATGCCTGGATGGGAATTGATGGGATCCAGGAGGATTTGGGGATCCAGGATGGTTTGGGGACCAGAGTAGGATGCCTGGATGGGAACTGATGGGATCCAGGAGGATTTGGGGACCCAAGAAGCTTTGACAGGAGCCTCAGCTGTCCCCAGGCCGCAGGGACAGTCCCAGGCGGGGCAGTACCTTTGTCCTGGGCTCGCAGGGCGCAGGTGCTGTCCAGGATCGGCTCCTCGGGGCTCCCCAGCCACATCCCCGAGCTCCGGGCCTGGGGAGGTGGGACAGAGGGGAGGGGGAGGCCCCAGCCAGGGTCACCTCCCGTGGAGTGTCCCCAAAGGGGGCCCAGATCCTGCCCTGTCACCCCTCAGGGGGTCCCTACCTTGGGCTGGGGGGACACGCTGCCGTCACCATTCTCCAGCCTGAGGGAGGGGAAGGGACAGGGTGGGACAGGGCTGGGGCTGTCACCGCGGGATTTCTGACACCCCCAGGAGTCCAGTGACCCCCAGGAGTCTGGTCACCCGCAGGATTCCGGCCACCCCCGGGGTACTGGTCATCCCCGGGATTCCAGCCACCCCCAGAACCGGCCAACCCCAAGATTTTGGTCACCCCCAAAAATTCTGGCCACCCTCAGGACTCTGGCCACCCTCAAAAATTCTGGCCACCCCCAGGACTTTGGCCACCCCCAGGGATTTCGGCCACCCCCAGGAGTCTGGTCACCCCCAAGAATTCTGGCCACCCCCTGGACTGGTCACCCCCGAGATTTCGGCCACCCCCAGGATTTCGGCCACCCCCAGGACTGGCCACTCCCAAGATTTCGGCCACACCCGGGACTCTGGTCACCCCCAGGATTCCAGCCCTCCCCGAGCCCCCCTGTCCCACCCCCCTGCCTGTGACCCCCTCCCCACAGGGGGGACAAACCACCACCAGAACCACCTCAAAAACCCCTCCCCACGGAACCGCAGCCCCTCGGGGTGACATCAGGCGACACTTGGGGACACTTGGGGACACCGGGGGGGACTCACGCTCGGGGTCGCCGCCTGTCCTGGCCCTGCTCCTGCCCCAGCCCGCCCAGCTGGGGGTCCCGGCTGGCCAGGTCCGCCAGGTTCTGTGTGGTCAGAGCGGGCGGGGGTGAGCGGGGGGCTGTCCCCGCCTGTCCCCCGGTGTCCCCGGTGTCCCCGGTGTCCCCAGCCCGCACCTGCAGCAGGGCCGTGGTGCTGCGGTCGCCCTGCAGGAGCCGCCCGTAGAGCAGCACCCACTGACTGACCAGGCGCAGGATTTTCCGCCGTTTCCGCAGGGAATAGGCGGCCTTGTCCTGCTCCGAGCCCTCCAGCGGCTCCGCGCGGAAACTGGGACCGGTCAAGGGGCCAGTGAACGGGGACAGGGGCGGGGACACCCCGGGGTGTCACCCATGGGAGATGGGACACAGTGAAACGGGGAGAGGGGTGGGGACCACCCAGGGTGTCACCCATGGGAGATGGGACACAGTGAAACGGGGAAAGGGACCCCCAGATTGTCACCCTGGGAGAATGTGGAGAGGGACAGGGACCCCCAGATTGTCACCCTTGGGAGATGGGACCCAGTAAAATGGGGACAGGGGCGGGGACCACCCAGGGTGTCACCCATGGGAGATGGGACCCAATAAAATGGGGAGAGGGACCCCCATATTGTCACCCCTGGGAGATGTGGATGCACCCACAAACCCCAAAGAGCATTTCAGGGCACTCTGAGGTGACAGGGACAGGGCTGGCCGTGTCCCCAGCCGCCGGTGGCACAGCCCAGTCCCCCCAGTCCCCCCAGTCCCGGCAGCAGGAGGATACTGGTGCAGCAGGGCCCGGCAGAGCTGCGAGGTCGGCATGAACACGGTGTAGGTGAGCAGGAAATCCCCCAGCAGCGTGTCTGAGAGGGGACAGGTCTGTCACCCCTGTCCCCAGAGGGGTGGGGACACCAGGCGAGCTGCCCCTGCCCCGGCTGGGCCAGGAGGGGACAAGGGGACATGGGGACACGGGGACAGGGGGACACGGGGACACGGGGACACGGGGACACGGGGACAGGGGGACAGGGGGACATGGGGACAGGGGGACACGGGGACATGGGGACACGGGGACACGGGGACATGGGGACATGGGGACAGGGGGACACGGGGACATGGGGACATGGGGACAGGGGGACAGGGGGACATGGGGACAGGGGGACACGGGGACACGGGGACATGGGGACACGGGGACACGGGGACAGGGGGACAGGGGGACACGGGGACAGGGGGACACGGGGACACGGGGACAGGGGGACAGGGGGACACGGGGACATGGGTTAGGGTTAGGACGTGGGGACATGGGGATATGGGGACACGGGGAGAGGGGGACACGGGGACACAGGGACATGGGGACACGGGGACATGGGGACACGGGGACACGGGGACACGGGGACACAGGGACATGGGTGGGGACAGGGCCCAGGGAGGGACAGAGAGATCGGGAGAGGGTGTATGGGTGGGATGGAAAGGGGTGCAGGAGGATTTGGGGACCAGGAGAAGTTGCCTGGACAGGAATTGATGGGATACAGGAGGATTTGGGGATCCAGGAGGATTTGGGGAGCAGGGGAGGATTTGGGGACCAGGGCAGGATGCCTGGACAGGAATTGATGGGTTCCAGGAGGATTTGGGGAGCAGGAGAAGGTGCCTGGACAGGAATCCAAGGGATCCAGGAGGATTTGGGTATCCAGGAGGATTTGGGGCCCAGCCTGCCCGGGGCTGCCCTGGGGGTGTCCCCACCACGGCCACCTCGTGTGGGACAGATTTTGTCCCCACACCCCGCACGAGAATCCCGGGGATTGGCAGGAGCTGCCTGCAGGGCAGGGCTGGTGACACCAGCGGGGATTGGTGACCCGCTGGGGATATCTCCTGGTGCCCTGGGGACATCTCTGGCTTCGGGTTTCTCCGGCCCCAAATTTTGGGATTTTTTTTTAGGAATTCCAGTATTTGGGGTTGGACACTGCCAACGAGGAGCCCCTGGCCTGTCCCCAGGGTGGCTCTGGGACAGTCCCCAGGGTGGCACAGGGGACACCCACACCTACCCACGGAGTCGTAGAGGGTGGCATCGAGCCTCATGAACTCCAGCAGGTGCTCCAGGATCTTCTCGGGGGTCCCGGCCATCACCAGGTACCTGCTGGGACACGAGGGGACAGAGGTGACACCGCGGGCAGGGCCACCAGGCCAGGGGAGGTGACAGCACGGGCTGGTGTCCCCGGTGTCCCTGGTGTCCCTGGTGTCCCCGGTGTCCCCTGGTGTCCCTGATGTCCCCAGTGTCCCTGGTGTCCCCGGTGTCCCTGTGCCTCAGGGGACACGGCTGAGCCCAAAAACTGCCCCGAGGGAGGTGGGAAAGGGAAGAGGAGCAGCAGGGGTGGCTCAGGGGACAGCGGTGTCACCTCCATAAGGGGACAGGAACAGGAGTGTCACCTACATAAGGGGGACAGGGCTGTCACCTGCTGCAAGGGGGACATGGACAGAGGTGTCACCTCCATAAGGGGGAAAGGGACAGGAGTGTCACCTACTCTGAGTGGAACAGGGACAGGGGTGTCCCCTGCCATAACGGGGACAGGGGTGTCACCTGCTGCTCACGGGGAGAGGGACACAGGTGTCACCTCCTACAAGGAGGACAGGGTGTCCCCTGCTGTGAGTGGGACAGGGACAGAGGTGTCACCTGCCACAAGGGGGACAGGGACAGAGGTGTCACTTGCCACTAGAGGACAGGAGTGTCCCCTGCTGCTCAGGGGACAGTGACAGGAGTATCACCTGCCACAAGGGTGACAGAATGTCACCTGCTGTGAGTGGGACATGGACAGAGGTATCACCTCCATAAAGGGGGACAGGGGTGTCACCCGCCACCAGAGGACAGGAGTGTCACCTGCCACAAGGGGATATGGGTGTCACCTGCTATAATGGGGACAGGGACAGGAGTATCACCCACCACCATGAGACAGAAGTGTCACCTGCCACCAGGGGACAGGACAGGACTGTCACCCTCCCCCAGGGTCTCAGGGGACAAGGGGACCCGTCTCAGGGGACAAGGACAGGATTGTAACCCACCCCCAGGGGACAGGACAGGAGTGTCACCCCCACCCCAGGGACAGGACAGGAGTGTCACCCTCCACCAGGGGACAGGGACAGGAGTGTCACCCCCCCCCCCAGGGGACAGGACAGGATTGTCACCTGCTGCCCCGCGCCGAGGCCGCCTGGCCACTGCCAGGACCCTGCAGGTCCTTCTGGAGCACCAGCACCACCTTCCCGTGCTCCTTCAGCCGCACCGTGTTGGCCTCCACGTCCTGCAGGAATCCCAGGAATTTTTGGGGGGAAATTTCAGCCAAAAATCCCAAAAATTCCCCCCAAAATTGAGCCCCACCCTCTGCCCAGCCCCACCTTGAGGATGCGGTTGAAGTCCTGCTTGTCCACGCGCAGGAAGTGACAATTGTCCTCCCGCAGGAGGATGGTGGCCGCCCGCGGGGCGTCGTTCACCAGCGCCAGCTGCCCGAAGTCGTCACCCTCGTGCAGGGTGGCCACCAGGCCCTGGGGACAGCACAGGGAGTGAGGGACATTGGGGTGTCCCCAGAGTTCAGGGTGGTCACCAGGCCCTGGGGACAGCAGGGAGGTGGTGACATTTGGGGTGTCCCCTGGAGTTCAGAGTGGCCACCAGACCCTGGGGACAGCACGGGGAGTGAGGGGTGGTGACATTGGTGTGTCCCCAAGGTGTCCCCAGGGTGTCCCCAGGGTTCAGGGTTGTCACCAGGCCTTTGGGACAGCACAGGAGTGAGGGGTGGTGACATCTGGGGGGTTCCCAGAGTTCAGGGTGGCCACCAGGCCCTGGGGACAGCACAGGGAGTGAGGAACATTTGGGGTGTCCCCAGAGTTCAGGGTGGCCACCAAGCCTTGGGGACATCACAGAGAGTGAGGGGTGGTGGCATTTGGGGTGTCCCTGAGGTGTCCCCACAGTTCAGGGTAGTCACCAAGCCCTGGGGACATCACAGGGGTGAGGGATGGTGACACTGGGGTGTCCCTGAGGTGTCCCCGGGGTGCCCCTCCTTGTGCAGGGTGGCCACCAAGCCTTGGGGACACCACAGGGGGTGAGGGACAGTGACACCCGGCTGTCCCCACACTGTCCCACCCACGCGGGCACAAACCCACCTTGCCGTGGGTGACCACGTTGACCGAGCCCTTCCAGATGATGTACCAGGAGGTGGCTTTGTCACCTTGGCTGAACACTGGGGCAGAGGCCGGGAAAAAAAAGGAGGGAAAATCCACAATTTTGGGAAAGGCTCCGATGTCCCCAAGCCCCGGGGGTGGGGGGGGACCCCGAGTGGCCCCCGGTGACTCACGGACGGTCCCCGCGCGTTGGTGGCCCTCGAACATCAGCACAGCCGCCAGTTCCTTCTTCACCTGAGCCGGGGACAGCAGGGACAGCAGGGGACAGCAGGGGACAGCGGTGTCACCTCCAGCAGGGACAACAGGGGACAGCAGGGACAGCAGGGACAGCGGTGTCACCTCCAGCAGGGACACCAGGGACAGCAGGGACAGCAGGGGACAGCGTTGTCATCCCCGGCCCGGCCACCAGGTGGCAACAGGGGACAAGAGGGGACAGCAGGGGACAACAGGGGACAACAGGGAATGGGGAAATGGGCAGGGAAGGCACAGAGAGATCCGGGACAGGATGGTTGGATTAGGATGGAAAGGAGGGCAGGAGGATTTGGGGAGCAGGGAAGGATGTCAGGATGGGAATTGATGGGATCCAGGAGGATTTGGGGATCCGGGAGGATTTGGGGAGCAGGGGAAGGTGCCTGGACAGGAATTTATGGCATCCAGGAGGGTTTGGGGCCCAGGAGGGTTTGGGGTCCAGCAGCAGCCCAGGGGACACCCCACCCTGCAGGATTTTGGGGCACGGCCTGACTCACCGAGTTGGAGAGATGAGCCACGGCTTTGATGTGCAGCAGCTCCTCAAAGATCAGCTCCAGCTCGTCCTGGGTGCGCTGGGCAGGCCTGGGGGGAGCCGGGGGGTCTGCACCTCCCTGTGCCCCTCCCTGTGCCCCCCACCCAGGACACAGGACCCTCTCTGCATCCCCCTGCCCTCCTCGGGTGACACTGGGAGGGAACAGCAGCTCCAGACCCCCCAAGGAGGGTCCAAAATGAACCCAGAAGGTCCCAAGGAGCCCCTGGGGGCACAAGGAGAGTCCAATATGGTCCAAAGGAGCCCCTGGGGGCACAGGGAGGGTCTAAAATGAACCCAGAAGATCCAAAGGAGCCCCTGGGGGCATGAGGAGGGTCTAGAATGAATCCAGAAAGCCCAAAGGAGCCCCCCGGGGCACTCACGGCTTCCTGAGGGCCATGGAGAGCAGAGCATCGGGGCCCAGCTGCGCCAGGAACCCCAAAGCCTCCAGCAGCTCCTCGGGGTCCCTGGGCCCCGCTGCGGCCTCGGGGCCGGGCTCCAGCTCGGCAAAGCGATAAAACTGCGTCTCCTTGTCCTGGAAATGCCACTCCTGCCTCACTGCGGGGGGACAGGGGCCGTCAGCTGGGCTCTGAGCCCCCCAGAGTCCCCCAGAGCCCCCCAGAGCCCCCCCGAGCCCTCACCGTGGGTGAGCACCCCTGAATCCACCAGCACCTGCCCGATGCCCACGGCTTGGCCGCGCGTCTGGACGGCGGCGCCGGCGCTCAGCAGCCAGTCCACCAAATCCCTCCCCGAGCAGCACTGCCTGGGGACAGGGGGGGACACGGCGTGTGAGGAGACCCCCAGGGACAGGGACAGACCCCCCAGAGCCCCCCCAGAGCCCCCGACCCACCGGTGGTGCCGCAGGTGGTGTTTGTGGTCGCGGATGAGGCCGGGCCGGGAGTAGCTCAGGTGGGCGAAGAGGAGTTTCCCGGCTCTCCAGATCTTCTCTGAGGAGGCCTGAGGGGTGGGAGGGGGACAGGAGGAGGTCACCTGTCCCCTCAGTGTCCTGGGATTGTCATCACCCACCCCAGGAATGGCTGAACCCAAGGAGGGGCCACCCCAAGGTGCTCCGACCACCCCAAGGTGCTCTGACCACCCCAAGGTGCTCCAACCACTCACCACCCTGGATTCCCCAAATTTTTGCCCCCTCACCTGGGTGATGCTGTGCCCGTAGTCCAGGCTGGACTCCGAGTCCAGGAGAGGGGTCTGGAAAACCAGAGGGAAGGGGGTCGGTGGCTGTGGGGGCTCTGCTGTGCCCCCCTCACCCCACGGAGCCCACAGGGGTCCCAAACCCCCAGGGCAGCCCCAGATCCTCACCAGGTGAGGGGGGGCGGCTCCTCAACACCAAAATCCTGAACTCAGAACCCAAATCCTGGGTCCAGAACCCACATCCTGAACCCAGCACCCAGATCTTGAATTCAGAACCCAAATCCTGAATCCAGAACCCAGATCCTTAATCTAGAACCTAAATCCTGAACCCAACACTCAGATCCAGAACCCAGATCCTGAACCCAGCACCAAATTCTGAATCCAAAACCTAAATCTTGCATCCACCACCCAAATCCTGAATCCAGAATCCAAATTATGAACCCATCACCCAGATCCTGAATCCAGCACCCAAATCCTGAACTCAGCACCCAGATCCTGAATCCAGAACCCAGATCCCGAACTCAGAATCCAGATCCTGAACCCAGCACCCAAACCCTGAATTGAGCACCTGGATCCTGAACCCAGAACCCAAATCCTGAACCCAGATCCTGAACCAAACACTCAGATCTTGAATCCAGCACCCAGATCCTTACTCCAGATCCCAAATCCTGAACCCAGCCCCCAATTCTTGAACCCAGTCCCCATTTCCTGCACCCCAATCCCCTCCCGAGCTCATTTTTCTCCCCCCCGGGGATGCTCCAGGTAAACAACAAACACAGGGAGGGCCCAGGCCGTGTCCCCGCGGCCCCGCCCGGCTCTGGGGGCAAAGGTGACGGAGCTGCGGCCCCGGCAGGACCGAGGAGCCCCGGGAGCTCCGTGCTGGCCACGGCCCTGGACAAACAACCCGGGCCGCACTGGTCAGACCAGTTCCCGGCCCCGGGAGCGCTCACCCGGCACGGGGCACGGCCAATCCCCCCCCAGGACACCCACCCCAAATCCAGGGGGTTTGGGGGGTCCCCTGTGGGTATTCCCGGCTCTGGGGGCTCTGCAGACCCCGGGAGGGCTCCCAAAATTGGTGAATCCTCCTGGGATTTGTGGTTGGAGCGATCCCAGAGCAGAGAGGGGATGGTCTGGAGGGAAAGGCCAATTAACAGAGCTGAGAGCAGGAGTTAATTAGTGCAGGATCAGTTTGTGACATCCCAGGAGGGATTTGAGGAGCGGGTGGGGAAATGAGGCGGGTCTGGGAGTGTGGCAGGTCCCGGGGGACAGCAGCCACCCCACCAGCGTCCCCAAGGCAGGGACACTCTCCTGACCCTGCACAGTGTCCCCAAGGCAGGGACACTCTCCTGACCCCGCACAGTGTCCCCAAGGCAGGGACACTCTCCTGACCCTGCAGGGCTGTCCCCAAGGCAGGGACACTCTCCTGACCCTGCAGGGCTGTCCCCAAGGCAGGGACACTCTCCTGACCCAGCACAGTGTCCCCAAGGCAGGGACACTCTCCTGGCCCCCCCACAGTGTCCCCAAGGCAGGGACACTCTCCTGACCCTGCAGGGCTGTCCCCAAGGCAGAGACACTCTCCTGGCCCCCCCACAGTGTCCCCAAGGCAGGGACACTCTCCTGGCCCAGCACAGTGTCCCCAAGGCAGGGACACTCTCCTGGCCCAGCACAGTGTCCCCAAGGCAGGGACACTCTCCTGACCCCCCCACAGTGTCCCCAAGGCAGGGACACGGTGACTCAGGCACTCGGCAAACTCAGCCGAGCCCCGTGACGGCCGCGGGCGGCAGGAACAGCCGCCAGCAAATGTTTGTCCAGGGGAGATGGAGGCGGCCGGGACGGCACCGGGGACACGGAGGGGGCACCCAGGGGGAGGTCCCTGTCACCCGTGGGAGAAGGAGATCTGTGTCACCAAACAGGTACAGGAGGTCCCTGTCACCCGTGGGAACAGGAGAGCTGTGTCACCTCATGGGTACACAAAGTCCCTGTCACTTCTGTGGGTTCAGCAGGTCCCTGTCACCCCATGGGTGCAGCAGGTCCTTGTCACCCATGGGAGAAGGAGATTTGTGTCACCCCACAGGTACAGGATGTCCCTGTCACCTCTGTGGGTGCAGCAGGTCCCTGTCACCCCATGGGACAAGGAGATCTGTGTCACCCCATGAGTTCAGGAGGTCCCTGTCACCCACAGGAGAAGGAGAGCTATGTCACCCCATGGGTGCAGCAGGTCCTTGTCACCACTGTGGGTGCAGCAAGTCCCTGTCACCCGTGGGAGAATGAGATCTGTGTCACCTCTCTGGGTCCAGCAGGACCCTGTCACCTCTGTGGGTTCAGGAGGTCCCTGTCACCCCATGGGTCCAGCTGAGCCCTGTCCCTGTCCCCTCTCTGTCCCTGTCCGCCCTGCTGTCCCTGTCCCCCCTGCTGTCCCTGTCCCCTCTCTGTCCCTGTCCCTGTCCCCTCTGCTGTCCCTGTCCATGTCCCCTCTCTGTCCCTGTCCCTCCTGCTGTCCCTGTCCCCCCTGCTCTCCCTGTCCCTGTCCCCCCTGCTGTCCCTGTCCCCTCTGCTGTCCCTGTCCCCCCTGCTGTCCCTGTCCCCTCTCTGTCCCTGTTCCCTCTCTGTCCCTGTCCCCCCTGCTGTCCCTGTCCCCTCTCTGTCCCTGTCCCCTCTGCTGTCCCTGTCCCCCCTGCTGTCCCTGTCCCCTCTCTGTCCCTGTCCCCTCTGCTGTCCCTGTCCCCCCTGCTGTCCCTGTCCCCTCTCTGTCCCTGTTCCCTCTCTGTCCCTGTCCCCCCTGCTGTCCCTGTCCGTGTCCCCTCTGCTGTCCCTGTCCCCTCTCTGTCCCTGTCCCCTCTCTGTCCCTGTCCCCCCTGCTGTCCCTGTCCCCTCTCTGTCCCCCATCAGCCAGTTCTGTCCTTGGGGCCCAGGGCCAGGCTGTGCCCCGGGCCGGCCTCCAAGGACACCACAACAGACACAAAAAATCCCTCTCAAGGATCAGATTCCTCCTCTCTGGCGGTTCCTCACTGCCGGGGATCACCCAAACCCTCGGACTGTCCCCAAAACTCCCCCCTGGATCGCCCAGCCCCGGGCTGGGACCCGCAGGACGCCCCTCGACATCCCCCTCCCTGTCAGGGCTTCCTGAGGAGTTGCCTTTTCCATCTTCCTGCGCGGGGGACACGCCGGGATCCTGCTTTTCTCCAGGATTCCGGCAGCTCCGGGCGCGGGGCCAGGCCGGGCAGCAGCGGCCGTTCCGCGCTCTCGCCGCCGCTTTTGTTTGGGACCCGCCGGGAAAACAAGCGCGGCTATTTCGGGGCTCGGCGGCTCCTCGCCCATCCGCAGCCTCCGCAGGCGGAGCCGCCGGGATTGGGATGGGGATCCCCCGGGATGGGGCTGGAGATGGGGCTCAGCATCCCCTGGGAATCGAATCTCCCAGAATTGGGACTGGAATCCCCCGGGATGGGGCTCAGGAACCCGCCCCAGCTCCCCTGTCCTCCCCAGGGACACGGCGGGGCTGGCACGGTGGCCCCTGTCACTGCACGGTGGCCCCTGTCACTGCACGGTGGCCCCTGTCACTGTCACTGCACGGACAAGTCCCCTTTTTTCCTGGAAAAGTGTCCCAGGTCAAGCGCTGTGGGAAGGGGGAAGGACACAAAGCTCCGGAAGCTCTTCCAGGAATGTCCCACTGGGAATGTCCCACCAGGAATGTCCCATTGGGAATGTCCCCCCTGGGAATGTCCTTCCTGCCCGGGATGCACCTCGGGGCTGGTTTCACACCTGGCTGCTCTGCTCCGCCCAAAAACAGGCCTGGGGCAGGGGGCTGGGGGAGTGTGCAGCTCACCTGCAACCTCACCTGGCTCCCTGTGCCCTCATCTGGCTCCTTTGGCTCCTTGTACCTTCACCTGGCCCCCTGTTCCCTCACCTGGCCCCCTGTGCCCTCACCTGGCCCCCTGTGGCCTCACCTGGCCCCCTGTGCCCTCACCTGGCTCCCTGTGCCCTCACCTGGCCCCCTGTGCCCTCACCTGGCTCCTTGTTCCCTCACCTGGCCCCCTGTGCCCTCACCTGGCCCCCTGTGCCCTCACCTGGCTCCTTGTTCCCTCACCTGGCCCCCTGTGCCCTCACCTGGCTCCCTGTTCCCTCACCTGGCCCCCTGTGCCCTCACCTGGCTCTCTGCACGCCTGGATTCACTCCCTGGTTCCTTCCTCCCCTCACCTGGCTCCCTGTGCCCTCACCTGGCTCCAGCACTCCTGGACTCGCTCCCCTCTCTCATCCCGGAGCTGGGGCCCCGCTCACCCAGAGGATCCCCGGGATTCGGGACACGTTCTCCCCATTCCCCAGTTCTCCAGAGGATTTTCTGGATTCGGGACAGGTTCCCCTCACTCCTCACCGAGCCAGAGGATTCCGGACACGCTCAACTCCGGCCCCAGTCCTTCAGAGCATTCCCTGGATCCCGGACGCGCTCCCCGCACTCCTCATTCACCCAGAGAATTCGGGACACGCTCCCCCCAGTTCCCAATTTTCCAGAGGATCCCTGGATTTGGGACCCGCTCCCCGGCCCCACTCACCCATCGGATCCCTTGGATCCCAGACACGCTCCCCGGCCCCACTCACCCATCGGACCCCCTGGATCCGGGACATTCTCCCCCACTCCCCACTCACCCATCGGATGCCCTGGATGCGGGGCAGGCTCCCCCCGGCCCCCTCCAGCCGCACGTCGTAGCTGGAGCTGCGGAACAAATGCATCTTCCTGAGCAGCGCCGGGAGCCGCGCTCCGTCCGCTGCGGGGCCCGCGGGGGGCGGCGGGGAGGGGGCGGCGGCTCCTCCGGTTCTCGGTTCTGCTCCTGTTCCCGGTTCTGCTCCGGTTCTGTGTTCCAGCCGCGCTCCGGTTCTGTGTTCCAGCCCCGCTCCGGTTCTGTGTTCCAGCCGCGCTCCGGTCCCCGGTTCCAGCCCCGCTCCGGTCCCCGGTTCTGCTCCGGTTCTCGGTTCTGCTCCCGTTCTCGGTTCCAGCCCCGCTCCGGTTCTCGGTTCCAGCCCCGCTCCGGTTCTGTGTTCCAGCCCCGCTCCGGTTCCCGGTTCTGCTCCGGTTCTCGGTTCTGCTCCCGTTCTCGGTTCCAGCCCCGCTCCGGTCCCCGGTTGCAGCCCCCCCGGCCCCGCTCCCCCCGGCCCGGCCCCGCGCCGTTTCATGCGGGGGGAGCGAGGCCGCGGCGGCTCCTCGGGACGGGACGGGCCGGGCCGGGCTCGGGCTCGGGAGCGGCTCCGGCTCCGCCGCCGTGTCGGGCCCGCCCCGGGACCGGCGGCTCCGCCCGCGGCTCCTCCCCGGGGCTCACGGCCCGGCGGGGGCAGCCCGAGGATGGAGGGGAGCCCCCAGCCCATCTGGGAACCCCTGAGAACTCCCTGAGACCCCTGGGACCCCCAGGACCCCTTGGGATCCCCCGCAACCCCGACCCCGCCCGAAAGAGCCCTGGGACCCCCTGGGACCCCCTGGGATCCCCCACAGCCCTGACCCCTCCCGAGGGAGCCTCCAGCCCCCCTAGGACCCCTCAGGAACCCCCAGGACCCCCAGGACCCCCTGGGACCCCCCGGGACCCCCGGATCTGGGTTTTGGGGGGGTCTCCAGGGGTCCCTGAGCACCTCAAGGAGAGCCTGGGGTTGGGGGGGTCACAGGGAACTCCCCTGCTCAGTTTGGTGGGGGGAAAACAGGGCCCGGAGGGGCTGGAAGGAGGGAGGGGTTTGTACTGGCACTGGTTTGTACTGGGAATGGTTTATACTGGAACTGGTTTATGCTGGGAATGGTTTGTACTGGGAATGGTTTGTACTGGGAATGGTTTATACTGGGATTGGTTTATACTGGCCCTGGTTTATACTGGGATTGGTGTATTCTGGCCCTGGTTTACACTGGGAATGGCTTACACTGGCACTGGTTTATACTGGGAATGGTTTATTCTGGCACTGGTTTATACTGGGCATGGTTTATACTGGGAATGGTGTATTCAGGCACTGGTTCACACTGGGAATGGCTTACACTGACCCTGGTTTATACTGGGGAAGTGGCCCCAGCTGCAGCGAGGCCCAGCCGTGCTGGGAGAGCCTTTCCCGGGGCTTTTGGCAAAGAAAGGAAAGGAATTTCTGCCAGAAGGGGCCTTTTCCTTTTGAAACAAATCCCGATTTTTTAAAAATTCAAATCCGCCTTTAAATCGGCCCCCGACCCCAGCTGGGGCAGGGATGGGAAACATCAGCTGGATCCAAGGAATTTGGGGGAAGAGCCCTCAGCCTCCCTCGCTCCTCCTCCTCGGGCTCTGGGGGGTCACACCGGGCTCCCCAAATCTGTCCCTCCCCAGGAGCTGCCCCGCGGCCCCGGAGCTGCTCCCGGGGATTCTCCCGGCCCTGCACAGACACGTCCCGGCCCCCCCATGCAAATGAGGGTTAATTAAGAGAAGGAGGAAGAGGCCCGAGGAAGGCAGCGGAGTTTGGGGCCCGCCCCGGCAGCTGGAGGAGAGAGGAGAGACACCTGCCCGGCCCCGGGCGGTGCCTGGATTGGCTGAGGGTTCCAGCACTGTGTTCTGATCCCATCCTATCCCACCCCATTCCAATCCCATCCTTATCCCACCCTATCCCATCCCATCCCGTTCAAATCCCATCCTATCCCACCCTATCCCATCCCATCCAAATCCCATCCTTATCCCGTCGCATTCCACCCAAATCCCATTCCACCCTATCCCACCCTATTCCCATCCCACGGATTCCATCTCATCCCATCCAAATCCCACCCCAATCCCATTGATCCCATCCATATCCCATCCCAATCCCATTCCATCCCACGGATCCCATCCCATCCCAGCATTACTGCACCAGTGAAGGGATTTGGGGCCAGGGTGAGGCCATCACACAGCAGTGATGGTGTCCCTGGGGTGTCCCTAAACCCAGGGACATCCCTGATCCCATCCCTGTCCGTGTGATCCCACTCCAGGCACGGACAATCCCAGTTCCCCCACGCTCCCCCAGCTCAGGGATTTTTGGGAATCCCGGCCGTGCCCCGGCAGCCGCGGGGTCCCCGATCCCGGCCCCTTTTCCAGAGGCTGCTCCGGCTGCGGCTCATTGGGAACAGCAGCTCTGCCTTATCAACCTCTTATCTCTCCTTTAACTCCGTGCTCCAACAATCATTAATCCCACAGCCCCACTCCGGGTGGTTTGGAGGAGTTCTGGCCTCGCCATCCTCCTGGGGAGGAATCTCTTCCCAAATATCCCAATTCCCAATATCCCAAATCCTAAACAGGACCTGAGGATCCCTAATGCTGACCCTGCCCCTCATCCTTTGCCCCCCAAAAGGAGTAAAATCAGAGTTAAATCCTAATATTTCCCTAAAAAATCCTCTATTTTTGCTCTGTTTTGCTGGAAATGAAGGGCCAAGTCTCATCCCTTGGCACAAATTCCAGGAGAAACCTGGGAATTCTCAGCGTCCCCCCCAGAGGGTTTGGCTGGCAGGTGGGAGTGGAGGAAATTTCCCATATTTTATCCTCTCCCCGGCTCGTCGGGACACGGCCACAAATCAGGCCCGAAAATCCAATCCTGGGGAAAACGGGTTGGGGATTTACTGCGCTCCCAACGCCGCGGGGTCCGTCCTTTAGTGCCGCTGCTTTATGCGTTTCCCTCCCCTCCAACCCTATTTATTTCCTGTTTATTGGCCCAGCCTCCCCTAATTTATGTTTTCATTACTTTGATTAACGCTCCCGCTCCCCCTCACGTCGTTATTCCCTCTCAGTTTCCTCCCCTCAGCGTCTTTCCCCCCAAACCCCTCGGTGTTAAATAATCCTCGGATTTACTGGGGATGATTTGTAATTTAATAAGCGGCTCCCAGGGCCGTGTTTTATCTCCTAATTGGGGCCCGGAATTAGCAGCGATTCCGGAATTAACACAAATTATGTGATGGCCCCTTTTGTGTTATTGCACGAGGAGGGTTTTATTGGGTGGAAACAACAGCTTTAGGAATTATCTGAGCCTAATTCCGGGTGTGATTCATTCCTGGATCCATCCATGGGGAGAGTTTGGGCAGGAATTGATGCTGGGGAGGGGATGCTGCTCTTGAGGGAGGAAGGGAAGGAAGGAAGGAGGGTTTTGGTCTCTCCCAGGTGGTTTAATTTCGTTCCCTCATTATCATTTGGGGAACGTGATGTGTCTTGTTCTCCCGGTCTTTCCGTGCCCACTCGGCTTCTTCCTGAAACAATTCCCAGGTTGGAGTCTCCGAGGAGCTGCCAGCACCTCAGAGCTGAGAATCAGGGAGAAGTGGAATTGTTCAGGCTGGAAAGGCCCTCTAAGGTCAAAGAGTCCCCCCAGTGACCCCGAGAGAGGAGAAAAACCTCAATATTTTTCCCAAATTTGGGGAAATTTGGGGAAATTTATACCCATTCCTCACATCAAGACAGGCTGGGACCTTCCCTATTCCCTCAACTTTTCCTTCTTCCTTCCTCCTTTGGGTCTTTGACATTCCTGGGTTATTCCTGTGGGTGAAATGTTCCTTTAAAAGGGGGAAAACAACAAAAAAAAAAAAAAATAAAAAGGACAAACCCTCAGGAGAAAAGTCTCCGGGCTGTTCCCAGCTCTCGGGAAACAAACAGGGCTGTCCCCATCCCGGATGATTTTCCTCCTTTTGTTCCCAGATCCAGCCCGGCGGGAGGAGGAGGAGGGAGGAGGAGGAAGGATCCCTCATCCGGTAAATCCGGCTGTTCCCCAGCTGTTCCCCAGGCAGGAGCAATAACCAGGAAAACCATCCTGCTCCAGGGCAACCTGTCACCAGGTGCTGAGGAACAGGGCCAAGGTCCACAGCTCGGCAAAATCCAGGTGGTGTCACCTGGAGCTGCTGCCTGGGGTGGGCAGAGCTGAGGGAATTTTAACCAATTTTGGGTCAAAAAGGTGAAAAAAAAACCTCAGCAGGGTGGGAGTTATGAGAGGAGTGGGGTGGAGGAGCAGGAAGGTTGTTCCTCCTCATCCTCATTTCCATCCCACCCACCTTCCCCTGACCCTGGGAGAGGATCAGGATGAGGATTTGGGATTGGAATTCCATCCCTGTGAGGGGCCTGGAATGGGATTCCACAGGGAAACTGGGGCTGTCCTGGCCCTGGAAATATCCCAGGAAATATCCCAGACCAGGCTGGAACAACCTGAGAGGACAGAAATTGTCCTTTGGGGTGACTCTGGGTGGGCTTTGAGGCCCCCCCAGCCCAAACCAGTCTGGGATTGTGAATATGGGAATCCACATTTGCAGCACAATCTGATCAAAAAGCCAATTCTTGCCCCAAAAAACCAGCTCCAGGTTCCTCCCCTGCTGGAGGAATTCCAGCTGCAGTCGCTTCCTGGGTGAGATTTTTGTTTTCTTATCTGTTTTTTCTGTCAGAGGCGGCAGGAAATGCTGCGGAGAGGGATTTTGGTGTCGGGACTGAGATGTTGGTTAATTGTTATCTGTGTTGGAGCTGGAGGTTTCCCTGAGCTGGGCGAGTTCTCTCCCCTGGGCAGGGGTGACTCAGGGCGGTGTCACCTCCCTCAGGTCACCGTGACATCCCACAGTGGATTTGGGGTCGGGGTGAGGAGCAGGGCCTGGGAGGGGTTTGTCACCAGAGACACTTCTCCAAATCCCTTTCACTTATTTTATCTCTCCCCCCCAAAAATAAAATCCTCCTGGATGAATTTCCAGCTGAGCTGACCTGAATTTGAAATTTGAGCTACAAAAAACCCCAAAAAAACCTACAAAAAACTCCAAAACTCAAAAGTCAGACAAATAAAAAAACTCACCCCAAAAGAAAAAAAAAGAAAAATCCCCCAAAACCTCCTAAAATACCCTAAAAACAAAACAATCCCCCCAAAACCCCCCAAAACAACGCAAAAAAAACCCCAAATACCCCCCCAAAACCCCCCAAACAAAACCAAAAACCAAAACCCAAAACAATTCCCCCAAAATACTGCAAAACAAAATAAAAAAAAAACACCAAAACCCCCAAAACAAAATAAAAAAAACCCCAAACCCACAATAAAAGCCTCCAAAAAAAACCAACAAAAGAGACCCCCAAAATAAAATAAAATAAAATAAAATAAAATAAAATAAAATAAACAAACAAAAAACCAACCCCCCCAAAAAATAATAAAAAAAACAAAAAACACAAAAACCCCCAAAAATCAACCCAGACTTGGCTCCTCCTCAGCTCTTTTTCCACCTGTTAAAAAAAAATAAAATAATAATAATAATAAAAAAAAATATATATATTTATTTATTTCACCTGGCGGAGCCGCGGGGCTGCTGCTGACGCCGCTCGTTCCGCTCCAGAGGAGCCCAATTCCTGCAGGAAAAACAGGAAATGAGATTTATTTTTTAATTTTTTTTTTGCTGCTCTCGAGGTTTTTACGCTTTAAAAACTCCACCGCGGGGACAAGGACAAGGACACTCGAGATTTTGGGGATTTCAAAGGATTTTTAGGGATTTTGGGGATGTTATTGGGGTTTTGGGGATGTCACTGAGGTTTTGGGGGTTTTAATGGGGTTTTGGGGGTTTCAATGGGGTTTTGGGGATGTCACTGAGGTTTTGGGGAAACTCCCCCGGGGAAATTTTTTGGGGGAGGGTTTTGTGATAGTTTGATAAGGGGAAAGTGATTATTTTATTTTTTATTTTTATTTGCTTTTTTATTTGCTTTTTTATTTGCTTTTTAAATTTTTTTTTATTTTAATCTTTGCCTTAAAACGTTTAAAAGAAGAGAGGGATGAAGAGGGGGGAAGGGAGATGGACGGAAGGGAGGAGGAGGAGGAGGAGGAGGGATGAAGAGCCGGGAACGGGGATGAGGAAAGGAAAGGAAAGGAGGCTGCTGCCATCTAGAGCAGCTCTCCGAGCTTCAGCACTGCCGGGAAAATCCTCCGGGAAGAGGCTGAGCCCGGGAAATTCAGAAATTTATCAGAAAATACCTGGGATAGAGCAGGGAGCGCATTCACAGGCTCGGTCCCCGTGTGGCTCGCAGGACAATTAATTAATTATTGATGAGGAATAGGTGGGGAAATCCCATTCTCACCCCAATCCTCAGTGGAAATTTTTGTCCCCGCGGATGAAGCAGAGCCGGACCCAGCCAAGGGCTCAGAAAGGGGAAAAGCGAGTTTTTTAAATAAGATATATATATAAATAAAAAAGAGGAAGGGAGAAAAGGGAACGGAAAAGCCAAAAAAGCCTTTGAGGATTTTGATGAGGTGTCCCCAGACCGCAATCCCGCAGGATGGGCCGGGGGGGGGGGAAAAAAGGAAAAGGAAAAGGAAAAGGAAAAGGAAAAGCCCCCAAGGAGGAAGCGAGAGCCACTCGGAGATGTCCCCAACGCCACACATCCCCCTCCTGAGCCCTGTGTCCCGCGGGATCACGGTGTCCCCACGCCCTCCGTGCTCTCCGTGTCCCCCCGGTGTCCCCTCGGTGTCCCCTCGGTGTCCCCCCGGTGTCCCCTCGGTGTCCCCAACCCTCCGTGTCCCCTCCTCGGTCCGCCCGGCCGCCAGGGGGCGCGCTGGGGCGGGGCGTGGCCTGGGCAGGGGGCGTGGCTCATTGTCTATGGCCGTGTCCTGTGTTTGTGGGCGTGTCCTGTGTTTGTGGGCGTGGCCCGGTGGATGTCCCGGTTCTGTGTCCCATTCCCCGGGGCTTCTCCCGGTTCGTGTCCCGTTCCCGAGGCGTGTCCCTGTCCCGGGGAGTTCCCGTTCCCATTCCCGAGGCGTGTCCCCGTCCCGGGGCGTTCCCGTTCCCGAGGCGTGTCCCCGTCCCGGGGCGTTCCCGTGGCCGTTCCCGGGGCGTTCCCGGGGCCTGTCGCCGTTCCCGGGGCGGTCCCGTTCCCATTCCCGGGGCCTGTCCCCATCCCGGGGCGTGTCCCGGTACCGGGGGCGGGCCGCCCGGAGCCGCCATGGCGCTGAGCGGGGCCCTGGCGCTCCGGATCGCCTACTCGTCCTTCGGCGCCCTGAGCGGCCTCTCGGCCTTCTGCGCCTGGAGCGTCGTGCCCGCGCTGCGCCAGCCCGGCACGGCCGCGGCCGGGGGGCTCTCGGGTACGGCCGGGGGTTTGGGGTACGGGCCAGGGGCTTGGGGAGCGCCAGGCGGTTCTCGGGTACGGGCCGGGGGTTTGGGGTACGGCCCGGGGGGTTTGGGGAGCGCCGGGGTGTGAGGGATGAGGGGCGAAGGAAGGGATCGGCGCCGGGGGTTGAGTCTGAGGGAGCGGGGCAGGGCCGAGGAGCCCCTTCCTCATCCCTGAGGGGAGTGAGGGGGATGAGGAGCCTTTTCCTCAGCTCTGATGGAGCTGTCATGGGGAGTGGGGCTTGTGAGAGGATGAGGAGCCCCTTCCTCAGCCCTGAGGGGGCTGTGAGGGGGAAGAGGGGCATGGGGAGCCCCTTCCTCATCTGTGAGGGGTGAGAAGGGAGTGAGGAGTCCCTTCCTCAGCCCTGAGGGGTGTGAGGGGTGTGAGGAGCCCCTTCCCCAACCCTGAGAGGGGAATGAGGAGCCGCTTCCTCATCTGTGAGGGATCTGTGAGGGGATGAGGGGGATGAGGAGCCCCTTCCTGAACCCTGAGGGATCTGTGAGGGGAGTGACGAGCCCCTTTCTCAGCCGTGAGGGGAATGAGGGGTGAGAAGGGAGCAAGAAGCCCTTCCTCATCCCTGAGGGATCTGTGAGGGATGTGAGGAGCCCCTTTCTCAGCCGTGAGGGGAATGAGGGGTGAGAGCGGGATGAGGAGCCCCTTCCTCAACCGTGAGGGGTGAGAAGGGAGTGAGGAGCCCCTTCCTCAGCCCTAAGAGGGCTGTGATGGGGGAGTGAGGGGCATGGGGAGCCCCTTCCTGATCCCTGTGGGGTGTGAGGGGAGTGAGGGGCCCTTTCCTCAGCCCTGAACGAGTTAAGATCTCCTTCCTCAGCCCTGTGGGATCTATGAGGGGAGTGAGGAGCCAGTTTCTCAACCGTAAGGGCAGTGAGGGGTGAGAGGGGCATGGGGAGCCCCTTCCCCAGCCCTGAGTGGGTTAAGATCTCCTTCCCCAGCCCTGAGGGGAGTGAGGACCCCTTTCCTCAGCTCTGAGGGGGCTGTGAGGGCTGAGAGGGAGTAAGAAACCCCTTCCTCATCTGTGAGGGGCGAGAGGGGCATGGGGAGCCCCTTCCTCAGCCCTGAGGGGAGTGAGGAGCCCTTTCCTCAGTCCTGAGGGGCGAGAGGGGCATGGGGAGACCCTTCCCCAGCCCTGAGGGGAGTGAGGAGCCCTTTCCTCAGTCCTGAGGGGCGAGAGGGGCATGGGGAGACCCTTCCCCAGCCCTGAGGGGAGTGAGTGGCCTCTTCCTCAGCCCTGAGCGAATTAAGATCTCCTTCTTCAGCCCTGAGGGCAGTGAAGAGCCCCTTCCTCATCTGTGAGGGGAGAGAGGAGCATGGAGAGCCCCTTCCCCAGCCCTGAGGGGGTTGTTGAATCTCCTTCGTCAGCCCTGAGGGGAGTGAGCAGCCCTTTCTCAGCCCTGAGGGGCGAGAGGGGCATGGGGAGACCCTTCCCCAGCCCTGAGGGGAGTGAGGAGCCTCAGGGGGCTGTTAAGATTTCCTTCCTCAGCCCTGAGGGAGCTGTGAGGGGCCGAGGGGGATGAGGAGCCCCTTCCTCAGCTCTGAGGGGAGCGAGGGGTTTGATTTTTTGGTTAATATTATTATTTACGTCGTGGTTTTATGTTTGTTGAATTTTATTTTGTTAATCGGGGGACAGGGTTTTGGGAGAGAAAAAGGCGAAACAGGTTTAATTTAAAAGCAAAGTGATAGTTTATTAATATATAATAAGGAAAAGAAAAAATATATTTCAAAATGTATCTCTCTACATGCAGTTACCTATTTTAATGATTAATTTGAAACAGATCACCAATTACACTTCACCATCTAAACTGAACTAACACAGGATCTCCCCTGGCTGAACTCCTGGAGGAACAGTAGAAAATGAAGTTAAAATTAATTTATAAAGGCTCCAAGGTTGAGGTGGCAGGGGCTGGACTTTTCTCTGCTTCCTCTCCCTCAAAAAGAAATTTTAAAAAATAATTAATTTTTAATTGGCAAATTTAATTAATTATTTTAAAATAATTAATTTTTAATTAACAAATTTAATTTATTTTTAAAAAATTAATTAAAAACCAAGCTTTTAATTCCAGCTGGAGCTGAGATTCATTAGAGAATTCCCACACTTTTATTTGCTGGAGGAGGATCTTGAACCAGAAATGCAGGAGAAAGAGCAAATGAAAAGGATTTTCTGCTGTGTTTGTGTTCAGGGAGGAATTCTGACAGTAGAATTTTTTTCCAGTGGAATTTTGACTGCAGAATTTGCAGATCCTCATCAGAGTGCCCTGATTCAGCCAAGCTCTGCCTGTTAGTCCGTGTTTATCTCATTTTTTATGCCTTTGGATCTGTGTTGGGGGATGTTTATTATCCATCTGGAGGAATTCCTCCTGATCCTGAGGAATCTCCAGCTTTATCTCTGCAAATCTGTTGATATTTCTCCCCTTCTCTCCTTTGCTTGGGGGATCAGCCCTAAATTTCCTTCATTATTTAAAGCCAAAACTTGGTTTGATCCGAAGTTCTGTGGAGGGAAAAGGAGTCTGGAGCCCTCAGGTCCCTGTAATTATGGAATTCCAGGTGCTGAGCAGCAATTCCAGCCCTTCCAGTTGGTTTTGGGGGTGAGAAATCCTCATTGCTGCCTGGGAAAAAGCAGCTCCCCAATCCCCAGGATCTTTGAGGTGCAGATTTGGGATTTTTGGGGTCATCCCAAATTTGGATTTGGCCTCGTTGGAGGCAGAAACTCCCATCAGCTCCACCCCAAACCCCAGAAAATCCTTCCCCAGCGGGTTAATTCCATTTCCACCCCGTCTTTGGACACTTTTGGAATTTTAAAAACACCTGAGGGGTGGAAGCTGAACACAGGATCTGGTAAAACACCAGAATATTCCAAAGGTTCCTCTCCTTCCTGAGCTGTTTTCCTAAAATATCTCAGGTTTTGGCAGGAAAATCTCCCCATTTTTGACTTATTCCAAACCCAGCTGAGGTTCCTGGGATTGCCCAGGAGAGGAAAAGTTTGGCAGAGATGGAAATGGCAAAATTTAGGTTTGGATCAGGTTTGGACCAGGGTTTGGATTGGAATTTGATCAGGGTTTGGATCAGGTTTGGATCAGGCTTTGGATCAGGGTCAGGGTTTGGATCATGAATTGGATCAGGTTTGGGTCAGGGCTTGGATCAAGGTTTGGATCAGGTTTGGATCGATGCTTGGATCAGAATTTGGATCAGAATTTGGATCAGGATTTGGATCAAGGTTTGGATCGGGTTTGGATCAGAATTAGATCAGGGCTTGGATTGGTTTGAATCAGGGCTTGGATCAGGCTTGGATCAGGCTTTGGATCAGGGTCAGGATCATGGTTTGGATCATGTTTTGGATCAGGGCTTGGATCAGAATTGGATCAGGGTTTGAATCAGGTTTAGATCAGAATTGGATCGGGGTTTGGGTCAGAATTGGATCAGAACTGGATCAAGGTTTGGATCAGGGTTTCAATCAGAATTGGATCAGGTTTGGATTAGGGCTTGGATCAGAATTGGATCAGTGCTGGGATCAGAACTGGATCAGGGTTTTGATCAGGTTTGGATCAGGGTTTTGGTCAGGTTTGGATCAGGGTTTGGATCAGAATCAGATCAGAGCTATGATCAGGTTTGGATCAGGGCTTTGATCAGGTTTGGATCAGGTTTGGATCCGGGTTTGGAGTCAGGGAGCTCGGGGGCCCAGGCTCTGCTCTCCCCACCCCACTCAGAGCAGCAGCAGCAGCGATTTCGGGCCCAGCACCCCAAACCTTGACTCAGCACTCCTCATTCTGCTGAGTCACCCGGCTCAGCAGGGGCAGCTTTTTGCTGACCCCAATCCCCGAGTTCCCCATTTCTGTGGGAAATGTGGCAGGAACCCGGGGCAGCAGGAAATGGGGAGGTGGATTTTGGGGAAGTCGAGGGCTCAGCCCTGTCACCAGACCCTGGGATGACTCTGCACTTGTGGCCACGGGATCTGCCCTGTCCCAAATCCCTCCTGCCCCCCTGGGGACCCCCCAGCACGGGGGGATTGGGCGTGGAGGGTCCTTTGGGGCCATGGAGGGTCCTTTGGGGTCCTGGAGGGGGAAATCCAGCCTGTCCTGAGCAGGGAATGTGGGCAGGGGGAACAGGAAGGGGTTGTTCTGATGTCCCTACTGTCACCTGCACAGGTGTCCTGCTGTCCCCAGGTGTTCCCAGGTGTTCTAGAGGGGTTAAGCTGTGTTTTACCTGTCCCTGGGTGTCACTCTGACGTCCTGCTGTCCCCTGCACAGGTGTGCTGGCGCTCTGGGCCCTGATGACACACGTGATGTACCTGCAGGATTACTGGAGGACCTGGTTGAAGGGCCTGAGGTTCTTCCTGTGGGTTGGGATCGTGTTCTCAGCCCTGTCCGGGCTGGGCTTCTGCGCCTTCCTGGCCCTGGCCATCACCCAGCACCAGTGTGAGTACTGGGGGGACTGGGAGGGACTGGGGAGGGGCTGGGGAGGGGCTGAGGAGGGGCTGGGGGGTCCTCCTGTCACCTCCTCTGTTGGGGACAGACTGCAGGGGTGTCACTGTGTGTCCCTGCCCTGCTGGGACATCCAAAAAAAAAGTGGAATTGCCTCAATTCCATAATAAAACCTGCCAAAAACATGGGAATTTCCTCATTTCCATGGCAAAACTTCTCAAAACCTCGAAAATTCCCTCATTTCCATGACAAAGCCACCCAAAAAAAACTGGGATTGCCTCAATTCAATGACAAACCCCCCCAAAAAAACCTGGAAATCTCCTCCTCATCCCCAACCTCAACCCCCCCGAACTTTCCCACACTGGAATTTCCACCAAATCCCTATTTTATATATTTTTTTCCTTTTTTTTTTTTTCCCTCTGCCAGCCCTGACAGACCCCAAGAGTTACTACCTGTCATCCGTGTGGAGTTTCATGTCTCTCAAGTGGGCGCTGCTGCTGAGCCTCTACTCGCGCCGCTACCGCGCCGAGTTCGCCGACATCAGCATCCTCAGCGACTTCTGATTCCCCTGGACAGGTGTGGGGCAGGGCAGGACAGGTGTGGGCGGGGCAGGACAGGTGTGGGCGGGGCAGGACAGGTGTGGGCGGGGCAGGACAGGTGTGGACACACAGCTGGAGTCTGTCTGTCCTTCTGTCTGTCCCTCTGTCTGTCCACAGGGAGGGTTTTCCTGATGGTTTTCCCTCGTTCGTTCCTCCTCGGGAAGGGAGAGAAGGGAAAGGATTTGGAGTTTTTTTTTTCTCTCCCTTCCTGTGCTGCTCTGAGGAGAAATTAATCCACAAATGGCAGAGGTTTGATGTTCAAAAAGAAGGCAGAGGAGTCCTGTTATTTTTGTTATTTTATTCTAATAAAGGG
This sequence comes from Zosterops lateralis, assembly GCF_965231275.1. Classification (NCBI taxonomy): domain Eukaryota; kingdom Metazoa; phylum Chordata; class Aves; order Passeriformes; family Zosteropidae; genus Zosterops; species Zosterops lateralis. The sequence continues at coordinate 685,555 of NC_139792.1, forward strand.
AGAGGTCATTGGGGTATTTCACCTGCAGAAATTAATCCACAAATGGCAGAGGTTTATGTTCAAAAAGGAAACAGAGGAGTCCTGTTACTTTATTCTAAAAAAGGGTGAAGCCATGGGGTATTTCACCTGCAGAAATTAATCCACAAAGCCAGAGGTTTATGTTCAAAAAAGAGACAGAGGAGTGCTGTTATTTTATTTGAATAAAGGGAGAGGTTGTGGGGTATTTCCCCTCAAATTTTGGGGGATGCAGCCTCCTGTTTATCCCAAATTTTCTCTCTCTTTCCCCACTGGCTGAGGTACTTGAGAGATCCACACTTCCCAGAGTGCCCAATACCTAAAATTCCCCTCTAATGTATTAAATTATATTAATTTTTTAATGTAATTAATTTTAAAATTTTTAATTCTGTATGGAATTTATGGATTTTTTTTCCCCATTTGTTTCTTTCAATTTTCAACATTTAATTTAATTCATCAGCCAACCTGCAATTGGTTTGTAAAGGCAAATTTCTTCTTTTCCATCCATAAATCAGTGGAATCCTTCTCATTATTAATCTTTTTATCTCTCAAGTGCTGGTTTTATCTCCCCAGAGTTTGTTTGTAAAGACAAATCTGTCCTTCCTCTCCCTGCTGAGGGGGGTGGCCTTTGTCACTGCCTTTGTCACTTTGTCCTGTGTCACCTCCCTGGAGTTCCCAGCCAGGTCCTGCCTCTCCAGGGCTTTTGGGGCTTTGGGTTTTTTTGGGGTTTGGGGTTTTTTTTGAGGAGTGTTTGATCATCAGCACAGCTCATCCCAAAGCTCCCAGGGCTGGGAATGCAGCTTCCTTCAAAAGGAATCGTGTTTAACCATAAATGCAATATTTAAAAATGTAAAAAATATAAAAATATTTTGAACTTTGCAGCAGCAGCAGCTCTATGAGGGGGAAAAGGTGTTTTTTGGGGGGTGAAAGAGGTGCAGAGCCAAGGCCTGACCTGCCTGAGGATTCCTGAGGGGGAAATAAAAGGTGAAAAAATGTTTTTGTGGAAGGAGGAGAAGAGGGGACAGGGAAAAAATGGTGAAAAAATGTTTTTGTGGAAGCAGGAGGAGAGGAGAGGGGACAGGAAAAAAAAATGGTGTAAAAATGTTTTTCTGGAAGCAGGAGGAGAGGGGACACAGAAAAAAATGGTGAAAAAATATTTTTTTGGAAGGAGGAGAAGAGGAAAAGGGACAGGAACTGCCCAGGTGACCCCACAGATTGAGGATCACTTTTGGGGTCAAGCTGTGACCTGCTGGAATCCCTAAACCCACCCCCCTGGACTCCCCCAGCTTTTTAAAGGAAAACGTGTAAATATTCCCTCTATTTTTACATGGATTCCACCCTTAGGGGTGCCAGGATTGGTGTCACCTTTGTCACCTCGTGCCACCACAAATAACAGCCCTCCATCACCAGCCTGGCTGCTCTGGGATTCCCGGGGGAGGATGGTGGGAATGGCCCCTTTTGGGGTGATGGGGAGGGTTTAATTCCTCATTTCCTCATCCACTGGAGGCTCTGAGGTGGATTTTCCCCTTTACAAATCCTTTGGGGTTTGGGGATTTTGGCCCAGAGGGATTTTTGGGGAGGTGGGTGGTGGATTTCTGTCCTTTTTTTGCCTGGAAATGGGTGAGGGGCTTCAGGGGGGCTTTGGGGTCCTATTGCCAACCCTGTCCCAAAACCATCCCTGGCCATGGGAGGGGACACTTTGGGGACACCCCAGGGACACTTTGGGGACACACTGGGGACACATTGGGGGAGACATTGGGGACACCCCAAGGACACCCCAGGGACACATTAAGGACACATTGGGGACACAAGTGGAGACGCATGGGGCTCCGGGGAGACGTTTGGGACACATTGGGGACACATTGGGGTCACTCCGGGGACACATTGGGGACACCCTGGGGACACCCCCGGGTGCAGAGCCCGCAGGAGCCGCCAGAGGGCGCCAGTGGCACAGCCCGGGCTGGGGGGGCAGCACAAACGGGACCCCAAAACCAGCCCGGGACACCCCCAAAGTCACCTGGAACACCCTAAAAATCATCTAGGACACACCAAAAAACAGCCAGGACACCCCAAAAATCATCTGGGACACACCAAAAACACCCGGGACACCCCCAAAATCACCTGCAACACCCCAAAAACCACCAGGGACTTCCCTAAAAACACCTGTGACACCCCAAAACCACCTGGAAGACCCCAAAAATCACCCAGGACACCCCAAAAATCACCCAGGACACCCCAAAAACCACAGGGGCGACCTGAATCCCCGCAAAGACCCAGCCCTGGGTAAGGTCTCACTCCCAGGGAAATACCCCAGCTGGAATTCTCATTCCTGGTGCTGGGATGGGAGAGGACAGAGATCCTGGTGGCTCCAAAAACTTCCCAAAAACGTCCCCTCCAATGTCTGGAGGGGACATGACCTGTTTCCTCACCCTGACCCTTTTCTTTCCCCTCATCCCCCACAAAATCCCAACCACCCCATCCCATTCTCCAGCCTTTCCCAGCCCCATTTTTCACGGAATTTCCCCTTTTTTTCCCCCTTTTCCCCCTTCTTTACTCCTTGGGATATCCTCAGGCTGCCCAGCCTGAGGAACCTGCAGGAATTGAGGAGCCTCTGCTGGATTTTGGGGGGGGATATTTCCACTCCTGGAGGGTCCCCCTGGCTCCCAACACCTCACTGGGAGGATTCTCAGCCCCTCCTGAGTGTCCAATCCCACTTTTCCTGCCCCATGGAAGGATTTGAAGGCCCACGGAAAGGAAAACCACAGATTTTTTACATTTTCCCCCCAATCTGCTCTCAAGATGTGGCCGGGGAGGAAACGGTGCTTTAAAAGCTCCAGATGAGCCTCGTGGGGTTTGGGGACCCTCCAGGTGGTTTTTGGGGGGACAGGGAGGTGTTGGGGACACTGTCCTGGGTGTGAAGGGACACAAATCCCAGCTGGGTGTCCCCAAATGTGGCTCTGGGGTGTCCCTGGGCTGCAGAGGGTGCTGGTGGCCTTGGGGACAGACCCAGAGGGACCTGCAGGAGGGTCACAGGTCCCTCTTCCCAAAGGAATCCTTCTGGAACATTCCCTGGGAAGGGGAAAGTGTGTCCCAAACCTTCCAGAACACGGGGATGTCACCACATGGGGTGGCCCTGCTCCATGGATTTGCCTTTTGTTCCCTGGATGGGGAAAAAAACCCCAGAAAATTCCCAAAATTCCAACTCACTCACCCCATCCTGAGGGTCTGGAAGGGAGGGAGAGGGGTGAGGATGAGCTTGGGTGGAAAAATCAGAAAATCCTCCAAATTCCACCTCACTCATGGTGTCCTGAAGGTCTGGAAAGGAGGGAGAAGGGTGATGAAGACTGTGAAGAAGAGTTTGGGTGGAAAAAATCAGAAAATTCCCCAAATTCCACCTCACTCACCCCATCCTGAGGGTCTGGAAGGGAGGGAGAGGGGTGAGAAATAATCACTGAAGAAGAGTTTGGGTGGAAAAATCAGAAAATCCTCCAAATTCCACCTCACTCATGGTGTCCTGAGGGTCTGGAAGGGAGGGAGAGGAGTGAGGAAGAGCTTGGGTGGAAAAATCAGAAAATTCCCCAAATTCTACCTCATTTACAGCATCCTGAGGATCTGGAAAGGAAAAAGAGGGGTGAGGAAGAGTCCCTAAAGAAGAATTTGGGTGGAAAAATCAGAAAATTCCCCAAATTCCACCTCACTTACAGCATCTGGAGGGTCTGGAAGGGAGGGAGAGGGGTGAGGAAGACTCCCTTAAGAAGACTTTGGGTGGAAAAATCAGAAAATTCCCCAAATTCCACCTCGCTCAGGGGCATCCTGAGGGTCTGGAAAGGAGGAAGAGGAAGAGTTCCCTGAGGAAAATTTTGGGGCTGGATCCAGGAATCCCAAAGGACTGTCCTGGCCCCCAGGGCTCGTGTCCAACTGGGAGGACACCGGACACTCGGACACACGGACACGAGCCCAGCCCTGCCTCAATTCCTGAAGGAACCTCAAGCTCTGGCCACATTTTTTTGGGTGAGAAGCAGCTCTGGGATTAAAAAACCCCAAAAAGAGCAGTTTTGGGATGAACTCACCAGAGCTGGGGGAGCTGGGGCAGGGCCAGGGGCTGGGAGAGGAGGGGGAGAACATCACACACACACACACAGAACTGGGAATGGTTATTTTTAGGACAATTCTCAGCTTGGAGAGAAACCAAGGGAATAAAACGGTTCAATATGGGCTCGGTGCTTAACGAGGAGGCTGAAAATCCCCAGAAGAGCCTTTGGGATGGGGTTTGTGGAGAGCCTGGAGGGGCCAAGGCACAGCTCGGGGTCACTGGGGGGTCCTGACCCTCCTGGGGGTCCCTTTTAGGGATTTTACCCCTTTTTTAGGCCGATAAACCTTGGCCAAACCCATTTTCTCCAGCCCAAATTCCACCAGACCCCCTGAGAACCCCCAGCCCACCACAGCACTGGGACATTTCCCTTCTCCAGCCTGGAAAAAAATCCTTTTTATCCTCCTGAAGAGGCCAAGGCACAGCTCGGGGTCACTGGGGGGTCCTGACCCTCCTGGGGGTCCCTTTGCTCCTTCCCAGCCTGGAGCTGGGCTGGGACCTCTTCCCATGGGAGGGTCGTTGATTTTCTTCCTGGAATGGGAGAGAAGGATGTGAGGAAAGGGGCTGGAAAATCAGGAAAGAGCTGGAATAACAAAAGGGAGAAGCAGCAGCTGCCCCTGTCCTCCTTTCTGTCCCTTGTGGTGGCTCTGAATCACTTTTAAATGACTTTTAACTCTTTTTTAGGCCGATAAAAATGGCCAAACCCATTTTCTCCAGCCCAAATTCCACCAGACCCCCTGAGAACCCCCAGCCCACCACAGCACTGGGACATTTCCCTTCTCCAGCCTGGAAAAAAAAAAAAAATCCCTTTTTATTCCTGGTGAGGAGCTGGAGGATTCCCCTTCCCTGATGGAGAAGAAGAACCTTGGGCTGCTCGTGTCTCCATCCCTTCCTCCTCCAACCTTTTCTCCAACCCCAAAATTCAACCTCCACCACCCCGAAATCTCCAGAGCCTTGAGCTGATTCATCAGCCCCATAAAACCCAAAAAATCAGAGACAAACCCAACCCCAGCCCGGCCTCCCCCCCCTCTGCCCCTCCCGCTCCGGGGAGATCAAACGCCTTTTAATCGGAATAGAATTTCCTGGGACAAAATGAGGAAAATCTGCCGCTCGCATCCGCTCCCTCACCCCGGGCTCATCCTAAAGGAGCTTTTCCTCCCCATCCCTCTGTCCCTCATCATCCTGAGCCCACCGAGCATCCTTGAGCCCCCTGGGACCGCGGCCATCCCCTGAATGTGCCGTGAAATCCCCCTGGAAAAGCGGCGCAGGAAACGGTCCCCCCCCGCCCGGCCCCGCTCCCGAGCACCGGGAAACTCGTTCCAGCCGCCGAGGGAGAGTTTTCCTTTCATCTCCGGCCAGGAGTTGAGCCGAGCCTTTCGTCTCTTCCCCAGACACGGCTTTGAAGGCTCCGGGGGTGTCCCAGATGTGCTGCGGGGCTGGGAGGGGGTGGGGGCGGCTCTGGAAAGTTCTGGGAGAGTCTTTGGGGTCTTTCCCCTGTGGGGGAGTTGGGGGGGTCCTGCCAGGCCTCCCCAGGGTGGCTCTGAGGGGTTGGGGACACCCAGGGCTTGGGGATGTCTGTGGGTGGTGGGGCTGGGGGTGGTTTGCAGGGCCAGGGGGTTTTCTGAGTCTGGTTTGGGCTCCAGTTTGGGCTCCAGTGTGGGCCAGGAGAGAGGCAGGAAACTGAGTCAGCTCTGGGGGACCCCAAAGCTGCTCCCACAAAAATAATTCAGCGTTCCCTGGGGTGTGGTTCCATCTGTCCATCCATGAATCCATGAATCAATGAATCCATCCCTCCATCCATCCATCCATCCATCCATCCATCCGTTCTTCCATCCATCCATCCATCCATCCATCCATCCATCCATCCATCCATCCCTCCATCCATCCATCCATCCATCCATCCATCCATCCATCCATCCATCCATCCCTCCATCCATCCATCCATCCATCCCTCCATCCATCCATCCATCCATCCATCCATCCATCCATCCATCCATCCATCCCTCCATCCATCCATCCATCCATCCATCTCTCCATCCCTCCATCCATCCATCCATCCATCCATCCATCCATCCATCCATCCATCCATCCATCCATCCCTCTTCTCCTCATCCCCATCCTCACAGGACATCCCAAAGAAAACTGGAATTTTTCTACTCAGTGTCTCCCTCTCCCCCTGGATGGGACCCAGCTCTGGATTTGCAAAACAACCCCAAATTTTATTCCCATTTTTACTCTCTCTCATCTCCCAACCCCAAATTCCCAGCTGATTTTGAGGCATGAGGTTGTGTGGGAGCAACATCCAGGATCTGCTCCATGAGGAAAATCTGGGAAGGGGCAAATCCACCCCCTGCCCTCCCAACTCCTCCATTCCCGGATTTTTTCCAGAGGGTTTTTTCCCTCCTGGATGGAACAGAACCCTCCCCAAATGTTTGTCTGGTTGCTCAGGGCACTCCTGGACTCCTCTTTCCCACAAATTCTCCGGCGGGTGCTGATTCCCACAAATTCCTGAGGATCCCGTGGCTCAGCGTGGGGCGGGAGGAGGTCGGGATGGATTTTTTTGGGATGGATTTGTCCTGCTGGATCTTCTCCAGCTCCGTGCAACATAAACCCCAGGGGTTTTCCCAAATCCAATTCCTTTTTAAAGGAAACAACCAGGTTCGGTGCACTGGGGGAGAAAAACAACAAAAAAAAAAACAACCCAAAAAAACCACCAAACCAAACCAAAACAAAAATAATAATAATAATAAAAATCCAAATTTCTTGCTTTGTTGGGATTTTTTTTGATTTTTGGGGGATTTTTTTTTTTATTTTTTGGGGGATTTTTTTTTTTATTTTGGGGGGGATTTTTTTTTTTGATTTTTTGGGGGATTTTTATTGGGATTTTTAGTGGGATTTTTGTTGGGATTTCAGAATCCTGTGCAGGGGAGAATGGGGACACAAAGGACACAGATCCTCTCAGAGGGAAAAGCAAAGGATGGATGAGGAGGCAGCTCCTGATGCCTGGAATTCTTGGAGTCGGAGCTGCCGGAGGTGTCGAGGAGTTGCTGCTGGAAGATCCGAGCCTGGCCTTGGACACTCCCAGGGGTTTTGATTCGCTCCCGAGGTGCAGGACAGCAACTCCTGTTCCCTCCTCCCGGGGTCTTTCCTGGCCTAAAAAATCCCCTTGTTCCCATTTCTGGATAATCCTCATTTGTCACCTCCTGTCCCCATCCCTGGGGACCCTCCCGGGGTGGCTTCAAAGCCCTTTGGAGGAAAAAACCTGAAGGAAAAACGGAAAAACTCATGAGGAATCCTTTAATTCCGAGCAGGATCCTGAGGGATCCACAGGATTGATGCAGATCTGGGGTCAGGAAGGGCTTGGGAGGGGCTGATCCCAACAGTCCCAACATTCCCAACACTCCCAACATTCCCAACACTCCCAACATTCCCGACATTCCCGACATTTCTAACATTCCTGACATTTCCAACATTCCCAATATTCCCAACACTCCCAACAGTCCCAACAGTCCCAACAGTCCCAACAGTCCCAACACTCCCAACATTCCCGACATTCCCAACATTCCCAATATTCCCAACATTCCCAACATTCCCAACATTTCCAACATTCCCAACACTCCCAACACTCCCAACACTCCCAACATCCCCAACATTCCCAACAGCCTCAACATTCCCAATATTCCCAACACTCCCAACATTCCCAGCTCCGTGCTGGGACAACCCAGGACCCCAATCCCGGCACTTCAATGGGACCAGATGGGGAAGAAAGAAACTTTTTCACGAATTTAGTCAGAATTAAGTGGAGCAGGACGGGGTGGGGACGGCAGCACCCACGGGGGTCCCTCCCTCTCCTCATCCCTTGGGAAAAACCTCTCCAAATCCCCCTGAACCCCGCGGGGACCCCCCTGACCCCAAATTCTGCCAGATCCCGGCGCATTCCCGGAGCGTGAAGTCACCGAGCCGGGAGAGGAGAGGAAAAAAAATAACTGATCCCTGGTCCATCTATCAGGCCGGGATCAAAGCTCCCCGTGGGTTCCTCGCTGCCATCCCCATCCCCGAATTCCCCACGGTTGCCGCGGGAACCACACGCGGATGCTCCGCGGGGTTTTTTTTTTTGGTTTTATTTTTATTTTATTTTTTTGGCCGCCCCGCAGCTGTTTCCACTCCGGGCCCGCCGTAACTGGAAAAAGCTGCAGGTCCCAAGGCGCTTCCCAACCTCCGGGAGCTGCGGCAATTCCCGGTTCCCTTTTCATGTTTCCCATTTATCGGCGTTATCCTGTTTTTTTGGGGGGGTTTTTTTTTTTTCTTCTTCACGCAAGATGAAACGCGGATTATTTTTGTCCTCCGGAACAAAGAAAAGGAGGTTGGAGGGGGGGGAAAATTGCAAAATGAAGGAAAACGAAACCGTCTGAGGGCACCAAATGGTTCCTGAGCATTGCCAGGGCCACCTCTGACCGTGTCCCCAAGTGCCACCTCTGACCGTGTCCCCAAGTGCCACCTCCAGATTTAAATCCCCCCAGGGGACTCCACCCCTGCCCTGGGCCCGTCCCAAGAGGAATTTTCCAGATATCTTTAAATTTTGGTGGCACCGCTCGAGGCTGTGCTGTCCCTCATCCCCTGGGAGGAGATTCCCCCAAAAAAACCCCAAAATCCTCCCTGGGGGGTGATGAGGGGGAAAAACCAGGAGGGGACATGTCCAGAGGGGCCAGGAATTGGTGGGAATCAGGAATTTAATATCCCACCCGATGACTTTTCCCTGAGTCAATTGAGTTGGGCTTGGCTGAGTTGTTTTTTTGGGTTTTTTTTTTTTTGTCTTTAAGGCCTGAAATTTTCCCTGAAGTGTCAAAAGCAGCACCAGAAAAAAAGAAAAAAAACAGCCCAGCGAGTTGGAGGAATTATTGAAACCACTTTGGTGCCTCATGACCTTTCCCTGAGAATTTTGGATGAACATCCTCCCAAAAAAAAAAAAAAAAAAAAAAAAAAAAAAAAAAAAAAAAGGACAAATTGAAATGTTTGAGGGAAAAGCCACAAACCCTCCGAATGTGGGGGACAAAAAGCCCCTGGGGGTGGTGGGGCTGCTCCTTCCTGCACTTCAAAGCTCATTGTGTTCCTCCCTTTGCTCCGGGATCCCAAACCTCCCCTCCCCCTGCCAGAGCCCTTCTCCCAGTGAAATTCAATTCAGTTTTATTTTCTTTTAAAAGGGAAACAATAATAATAGAAAAAAGAAAAAAAAAAGGAATAATTAAGGAATAAAGGCCAGGCACAACCCGAGCCTCGGCTGGAGATGGTGGCAGCTCCCCAGCCCTTGAAGGCTCAAAATCCAGCCTCAATCCTGTTCTCCTGAAGGATTCTCAGTCTCAGAGAGGTCCTTCCCCTTCTTCTTCCTGTTCCCCTTCTTCTTTCTCTTCCTCTTCCATTTCCTCTTCCACCCGGGAGCTGCTGGATTTAATTGGCAGGAGTTTGGTGATGGATGAGGGTGGTGAGGGATGGATGGATGGATGGATGGATGGATGGATGGATGGATGGATGGATGGATGGACAAATGGATGAAGGGATGGCCTGGTGGATGGACAAACGGACTGGACACAACTCAAGCTCATTTAGACCAAAGCCTTTCCTCAAGAGCCCCACAGACTCCGACCTCCCTTTGGTCGCTTCTTCCTTTGGGTTTTGGGAGTTCCCGACTCGCCCATTGCAGCTCCGCATCCCCACCTGGATCCCTCACAGGTGAAAATCTCCTCCTCCACCCCACACAACATTTATTTTTGGGGTCAACTGGGTCAAAAAAAGGATCTTTAAACAATCCAGCTCTGGGGCTCCCTTGGCACGGGGAACGCGTCCCGACATCCGGGCGGCAGCCGGAGCATCTGTGCCGGAGGGCTCGGGGTGGTGGTGGGGAGGGAGAAGAGAGGAAATCTGGAACCCATAATCTCCATCAGAGCCTCTGGCGTTCCCCTGCATTGGTCTGAGCCTGGTCCGCCCCCGCCCCGCTCGCCCTATCAGCAGGAGCCCTTCCCAAAGTCATCCCCGCGCCCTCCTCTCCTGGCCCAAAGGAAAAACCAAGGAGCTCCTCGGAGGGCTCAGCGGGGCTCGGGGGACGCCCGTGGGGAGCCCCGAGGGGCTCTGGATCCACCTCCATCCCCTCCTCGCCCCGGCCAACCCAAGGAAATGAAGGAGGAAAACCTTTCCCCGGACTCCCCCGAGGGCAGCGCGGCCACCAGCGAGGACGAGGCCGAGCGGCCGCCCAGGAAAAGCTGCCGAAAGCGAGGTGGGAGCCTCATTCCCACCGCCCTCCCCGGAGGATCCCCGTCACCCCAAGGCAAACGCAGCCGGCGCAGCCCGGCCCCGCAGCCCCCCGAGGACGCCCACGCCCAGCGCGTCATCGCCAACGTGCGGGAGCGCCAGCGCACCCAGTCCCTCAACGACGCCTTCGCCGAGCTGCGCAAGATCATCCCCACGCTGCCCTCGGACAAGCTCAGCAAGATCCAGACGCTCAAGTTGGCCGCCAGGTACATCGATTTCCTGTGCCAGGTGCTGCAGAGCGACCAGCTGGATCACAAGGTGGCCGCCAGCTGCAATTTCCTGGCCCACGAGAGGCTGAGCTACGCCTTCTCCGTGTGGAGGATGGAGGGAGCCTGGTCCATGTCGGCGTCGCACTGAGTCGGGTACGTGTAGATGTGTCATCGTGAGCTGGGTGTGTGTGGTTGGGTCACCGTGAGTTGGGTATGTGTGGTCGTGCCACCGTGAGTTGGGTATTGGTGGCCGTGTCACCAAGACGGGTACGTGTGGCCTTGTCGCCATGAGCTGGGTACGTGTGGACGTGTCACCTCCCTGTCCCTCAGAGCCAGGAATGTGTGGCCCTGTCACCAAGCTGAGTATGTGTGGCTTGTCACCTCCGTGTCCCTCTAAGCTGGATACATGTGGCCTTGTCACCTCCCTGTCCCTCTGAGCTGGGTATTGGTGGCTACGTCACCTCCTTGTCCCTCTGAGCCAGGAATGTGTGGCCGTGTCATGGCCATGTCACTGCCCTGTCCCTCTAAACTGGGATCGTGTGGCATTTCACTGAGCTGAGTATGTGTGGCCATGTCACCTCCCTGTCCCTCTGAGCTGGATATGTGTGACCTTGTCACCAATGAGGGCTGGGTACGTGTGGCCTTGTCACCAAGCCGGGTACGTGTGGCCTTGTCACCGAGTTGGGTACGTGTGGCCGTGTCACCTCCCTGTCCCTCTGAGCTGGGTGTGTGTGGCTGTGTCACCGTCCTGTCCCCGTGGTCTCCGGGCGTGTCCCAGCTCGATCCCACCAGGAATCACGGCCACCCCTCCTGGAGCTCCAGGGATGAGGATTTGTCCCAGGTGTTCCCAGGACCAGGATTTGTCCCATGTGGCGGCTCCTGACCTGCCCTGGAGCCATAAATCTCCCTCAACAGGGGTAGGAAAGGTTTAAAAGAGAGTTTAAAAATCTGATTTATTCCCAAAGCCCGTCCTGGGGCTGCCGAGGTGTCGAACCCGCCCCACCCTGGGGTGGCCTCGAGTCCTCCAGCCCGTTTGGTTCCCCCTGTTCCCTCCCAGGGCTCTGCAGGTGGGGTGGGATCCCTGATCCTGCTGGATCCGCAGGAATCCTGCCCTGCCTGGGGAAATCCGACAGGCTGAGCTCCATCCAGCCACCCCCTGAGCGTCCCTGAGAGGGGAATCATCCCATTTTCAGAGTCTCAGGGCTGGGAGGATTTGGGAACGGGAGGAGCGGGGTCAGTGAGGTGCTGACACGTCCCACAGAGCAGGAGCAGAAAGTTCCATAAATGTTCCCAAGGCAGGAATTCTGGGGACACCTCGCGGGATCCCGGCTGTCCCCAGGGCTCCTCTGGCTCTCCTCGGGCACTGAACAGCCCAAAATTCGAGTTTGTGGAGCTGCCAGAGCTGGCTCAGGGTGCTGCGCATCTCCCAGGGGGTTTCATTTAAGGATGAGCCCCCTCAGAATTCCCTTTCCCAGCCAGATCTCTCTGGAAATCTGACACTCTGCTAAATTCATATAAATAAATATAAATATATATATATATATAATATATATATATATTAATATCAATTTCATAAAATAAATATCAATTTTTGGGGGACAAACCCTGCTTTTTCTGCCATTAAACCTTTTTTTTGCCCGGAGCTGCCTTTCCTTGGGTGACACCGATGTCACCTCCCCTGGGGCCGGCCAGAGGAGGAGCGGGTGGCCTTTTGTCCCTCTTGTCCTCACTTTGGGATGCCCAAAACCCGCCAGGACCAGTCGGGATGTGGAGCCCTCTGTGCCCCCCTGGACCCCTCATCCTGTTCTGGGCACTCCCTTTTGGGGTTTGGCACTTTGGGGTTGGATTCTGCAGTTTTGGGGCAGAAAAGCTGCTCCATCCTGAATTTCACAACCCCAGACTAAAATCCCTTTGTGCTGGTGCGGTGGGGGGAGGCTGAGCCCCCTCCCCAACACCCCCAGACCCATTTTTACTCCCCCTGTGTGCAGAAACCCGAGCGGAGCTGTTGATTTAATCGGAATTCTTGGCAGGAGCTTCTCTCCGGTGATAAACAGAGGCGTTAAAGAGCCTTCGGTCACTTTGGAGAGCTCCCCTGAGCCCATTAAAATCCATCCCGAGTTCATCCTCCTCCAGCCGGGCAGGGAATCACCTCCCCAGCCCATCCTGAGGCGTTTTGGGCTCCAATAAACCATCCCGGCCGGGCAGGGAGGGACAGGGAGGCGGATTTTCCCCCAAAAAAACCCCAAAAATCAGGGAAAAGCGGTGCCGGGCTGGGAAAAAGCTCCATCTCCCTCCCGGGGAGGGAACAAACCCGGAGCTCGCAGCGGGGCTGAGATTTCCTAATGGGAAGCAGCCCCTGAATAGCGAAATATTAAATATCAAACGGGGCTGGGAGGGCTGGAGGTGCCCTGGTTAACCGGGAAGGGCGGGATGGAGCCCTGAGGCAACAAAAATCACCTTTGAAGTCCCCCCCAGCTCGGCTTTTCCTCGGCTGAGCCTCGAGCACAATAAAATGGTTTTTTTTCCCTGCTGGAGGAGGAGAATGAGGCTGGAACTGCCCGGGGGGGGGGAGAGGCTGGGGCTGATGTTCCTCGCCCTTCATTTGTCTCTGGGATTTATCGCCTCTCCCGCGCTGCCCCCGCTCAATTGTCTCTCCTGAAAGACCTTGGATAAATCTCCCCTTTGGGGGCCCTCGGCTCTCGCCTGGAACGGGCTTTGTCTGGCGGCTGCTCCGTTTGGTTTTATTTATAAACAGCTCCGGCTGCTGCGGGGCGCCGGGGGGGCTCCCAACGGCTCATCCCTGCGCCTGGTCCGTGTTCGCTGTTCCCCATTCCCTATTTCCTATTCCGTGTGCCCTGTTCCCTATCCCCTATTCCCCATCCGCTATTTTCTATTCTATTCCTTGTTCCCCATTCCCTGTTCTCTATTCCTCATTCCTTATTCCCCATTCCCCATTCCCCATTCCCATTCCCTATCCCCTATTCCCCATTCCCTATTTTTTATTCCTATTCCTTATTCCCCATTCCCCATTCCTTATTCTTTATTCCTTTTTCCACATTCCCCATTTCCTCTTCCCCATTCCCCATTCCCATTCCCTATTTCTTATTCTCCATTCCCATTCTCATTCCCCATTCCCCATTCCCTATTCCCCATTCCCCATTCCCCATTCCCTATTCCTTATTCCCCATTCCCCACTCCCTATTTTTATTCCCTATTCTTTATTCCGTATCCACTATTTTCTATTCCTATTCCTTATTCCCCATTCCCCATTCCTTATTCTTTATTCCTTATTCCTTATACCTTATTCCCCATTCCCCATTTCCTCTTCCCTATTCCCCATTCCCTGTTATTTCCCTATTTATTCCCCATTCCTCATTTCCCATTCCACGGGGAATTGTCACAGGCACGACCAGAACCTGCTGAATTCATTTTTCCAGCAAAAAAACCCCCTCCACATTTTCATTAAAAGAGGGGAAAAACCCCAACAAAACCCCACCCAGGGGGAGCGAGCTGCTCTCCGTGCTCAGGATGAATTAAAATTAATCCAGACATAAAATCCTGCAGGGTCCTGCAGCCCTGAAATTCCCACTGTGAGGATTTTTCTGGTGTTAAATTTTGTCCAACTCTTCGGGGCGTTGGACAAATTCGGGGAAAATCTGGGTAAATCTGGGGAAAATGTGGGAAAATCCAAAGAAAATCTGGGAAAATCTGAGGACATGTGGGGGAAATCTGGGGAAATGTAGGGAAATCCAGTGAAAATCCAGGGGAAATGTGGGGAAATCCAGGGAAATCTGGGGAAATGTGAAGAAATCCAGGGAAATCTGGAGAAAATCTGGGAAAATCCTGGAAAACCCAGGGACAATCTGCGAAAATCCGGGGAAATTTGGGGAAAACCTGGGGAAATCCAGGGAAATTCGGGGAAAATCTGGGGGAATCCGGGGAAAATCTGGGAAAATGTGGAGAAATCCAGGGGAAATCCAGGGACAATCTGCGAAAATCCGGGGAAATTTGGGGAAAACCTGGGGAAAATCTGGGGAAAATCCAGGGAAATGTGGGAAAATCCGAGGAAAATCTGGGAAAATCTGTGAATCTCTCCCCCTGCTCTCCCCAGGAACGAATTTACAGAATTTTTTGGAATCCCAAACCCAACCTGACCCCTTTGTCTGCCCCTCCAGGTCTCCACTTTGATGGAAGCAACTCCAACACCCCAAAAAAAAAACCCCAAAAAACCCCACAGGAGACAGAAGGGAACCCCAAAACCCCCCAAGACCCCCAAAAAACTTTAGGATTGAGCCCAGAGGAACTCGGGGCTGTGATTTATGGCAGGTAAGGAATGACCCTGATCTCCTGGGATCCTTCCTGGAATTTTTCTGGATAAAAATCCCTCCAGGATTTGGGGAAGGGGCTGGAGCTGGGGAGACTCTGCTGTGCTTTTATCCCCATCCCGAGGTTCTGCACCGGGATATTCCCCATGGATTTTATCCTCATGGATTTTATTTTTATGGATTTTATCCTCGTGGATTTTATTTTTATGGATTTTATTCCTCGTGGATTTTATTCCCATGGATTTTGTGAGAATTTTGGGGTTGCTCAACCCACCCCAGCTCTGCAGTTGGGCCTCAAAAAACTTCCTTGTGGATCCACCCAAATCCTTGGAATTCATCAGGAATCGAGGCTGGACAAGGACCCGGCAGGAATTTGGGGCTGTTTGGGAATTCTGAGGGGGTTTGGGGGTTTTTTTTTGGGTTGGGGAAGGGATGATGGAGGTTTTGGGGTGCCCAAAATGACCCCAAATAAAACCCAGAGGGGGAATTTTCCAGAGTTCAATCCTTGTGTTTCCCATGGGAATTTTGCTGTTGGATCCCTCCCTGCACCTCCTTAATTTTTATTGGAATTAAGCAAAAAAAAATCAGATTTTTTTGCCTGTTATAGCAAAAAAAAAGGGAAAAAATCCCTTTTGGGGAAGCTGCAACAGCCCCCAAATATTCCACGGGAGAGGAGTTGGGATCAGAATTGAGAAGACCCACGGAGGAGCCACAGGAAGGCCCAAAAAAGTGACTTTTTTCTATCCAATTTCTGATTTTTATGTGCAGAGAGGGAGTGGATTCCCTGCTCCGAGTGCAGCCTTCAAAAAAAAAAAAAAAAAAAAAAAATTAAAAAAAAATCTGGAGGTGTTTTAAAAATAATAAAAATAAAGCAAAACTCAAATTAAAACCTGAGTGGCTTCTTCGTTCACGGGAAGGATTTTCCAGCTGAGGAACCAAAATGGGCTTCAAGAAATTCAAATCTTCTTTTGAAAATGAAATAAATTGTGCTTGAAAAAATAAAGGGTAAAAACCAGATCTGTGGAGTGAGAAATTTTGGCTTGCAACCAGATTTTTTTTTTTTTTGTTTAAATAAAAGCTGAAATATATTTTTGAAAAAAAAAAAAATCGAGTGTTTTGCTGTGACTTGTTTTTTAGGGAAAAAAATTTAAATAAATGTATTTTAAATTAGTAAAATCTCCTCAAAATGAGAAAAAAAAAAACCCTTTAAAATTAGGAAAAAAAACCCTTAAAAGGAGAGAAAAAAAAAAAAAAAACAACTTAAAATGAGGAGAAAAAAAAACCTTAAAATGAGAAAAAAAAAACTTAAAATGAGAAAAAAAAACTTAAAATGAGAAAAAAAAACTTTAAATGAGGAAAAAAAACAAACTACAAATGAGGAAAAAAAAAACCTTAAAATGAGAAAAAAAAACACCTTAAAATGAGGAAAAAGCCTCTTAAAATGAGCAAAATCTCATCCTAATGAGCCTTTTTTTGGGGAGAAAAGCCTCCAGCAGGATGAAATTTGGGAGGTCCCTCCATCCCCCCCTGGACCCCCCACCCCGAGTGCGACACAAAAAAATTTAATTCCTCCAGACACTTTTTTTTTTCTTTCTTTCTTTTTAAAATTCTCCTTTTTTTTTTTTTTTTTTTTTTTTGTATTTTTTTTCTGTTGTTTTGTTTTTGTTTTTTACAAAATCTCCTCCCACTGCCGCCGTCCCCAAAAACCCCAAAAACCCCTCCAGGCTCAGCCAGGGCCGTGTCTGTCCCCTTTGTGTCCCCAAAACCTTCCTGGGGTCAACACCCGGGAAAAAATCCCTTGGGAAATGGGAAAATCTCTCAGGATATCAAAAATCCCTTGGGAAATGGGGAAAATCCTTTGGGAAATGGGAAAATCCCTTGGGAAATCCCTAAAAATCCCTTGGGAAATGGGGAAAATCCTTTGGGAAATGGGGGAAATCCCTTGGGAAATGGGGAAATCCCTCGGGAAATAGGGGAAATCCTTTGGGAAATGGGGAAATCCCTTGGGAAATCCCTAAAAATCCCTTGGGAAATCAAAAATCCCTTGGGAAATGGGGAAAATCCCTCAGAAAATCCCTAAAAATCCCTTGGGAAATGGGAAAAAAATCCCTCGGGAAATGGGGAAACCCCTCGGGAAATGGGAAAATCCCTTGGGAAATGGGAAAATCCCTTGGGAAATCCAGGAAATCCCTGGGGATGCAGGAAAAGCTCTGGGGAAACGGGAAAAGGAAAAATCAGGATGGAACCGAGTCCCCCCAGGACAGGAACAGGGAGGGGTTTGGGGGCTTTGGGGGGTTTTGGGGACCCCTGGATGAGGCAGCAGATCCCAGGAATTGTGGAATCTCAGCTGGGAAAAGGCTCAGGGCATTTCAGGGACCCAAACACCCACCCAGGGCTCAAAGAACTGGGGAATTATTCCCGGGAATTTCCCCCGGAAGAGGAGTCGGGTTCACATTGGCTCTCTCAGGGTCCCCATAGTGCAAAACCAGAGCCCGGGGGTGCCCCAAAAATTCCTCGGGACGGTCCAAAAAATTCCTTGGGGTGCTCCAAAAATTCCTCGGGATGCTTCAAAAATTCCTCGGGGTGCTCCAGAAATTCCTCAGGACGTTCTGAGCCTTCCTCAGGACCCCCCAAAAGTTCCTTGGGATGCTCCAAAATTTCCTCAGGGGTGCTCCAAAACTTCCTGGGGATGCTCCGAGTCTTCCTCAGGATCCCCCAAAAATTTCTCAGGATGCTCCAAAATTTCCTCGGGATGGTCCAAAATTTCTTGGGGTGCTCTGAAACTTCCTGGGGATGCTCTGAACCTTCCTCAGGATGCTCCAAGCCTTCCTTGGGGTGCTCCAAATATTTCTTGGGATGCTCCAGACCCTCCCATGCCCTGTGAGCTCCTGGCCCTGTCCCTGTCACCCCCAGCAGGGCGAGGGGAACCTTTGGAGATTCCTTTGGGAACCCATCCCGTCCCCACCGAGCAAATCCTGGGATTCTCCTCCCAGGCCCAAGTGGTCCCAGTGTCCATCCCAATGTCCAGCCCTTCCCAGGGAGAGGATCCCGGGGGTCTGGGGGGGTTCACACTCCCCAAAAGTCCCGAAATTGGGGAGGGGGCTGCGGGCTCGGGGCTCTCCGTGGTCCCACGTCCCTTCCAGGAGTCCATTGGGAGCCCAGGGTGGGGACAAACCGGGGACTGTCCCCTCGTCCTGTCACTGGTTCATGGGCTCCTCCTGCTCCATCGGCTCCTCCTGCGCCCTGTGACGGGAATGGGACATGTCAGGGGCCGGCAGGGACACGGTGACAGTGACAAAAGGGAGGGGACAAGGAGGGGACACTGCTGGCAGGAGGATCTGGTCTGGTTTTCACTCAGCGCTGGATTTATCCAGACCCTGAGCTCCAGAACCTCCTCCAGGGTTGAGGGGACACATCCCTGCCCTGCTGCCACCACCCCCCCCAGGGCACAGGGGGGTCCTGGGGATGTCACCTCTTGTCCACCATGACGGCCACCGAGAGGGACGCCAGGGCTGTCACCGTCTCCACCTCGTCGGCCTCGTGGTGCTGGGCCTCGAGGAAGGAACAGCTCAGCTTGGAGGCAAAACGCTGCACGGCCACCCAGTATTTACCTGTGGGACAACAGGGGACAGCTGGGGATGGCCTGGGGACACCGGGACATGGGGGACCGGGACAGGGATAGCTCAGGACAGGGCTGGCCCAGGACAGGGGTGTCCCAGGTTAGGGGTGGCCAAGATTAGGGATATCTCAGGTTAGGGATGACCCAGGACAGGGATATCCAAGGACAAGAATAGCCCAGATTAAGGGTGTCCAGGGACAGGGGTGGCCCAGGACAGAGGTGTGCCAGATTAGAGGTGTCAAAGGTTAGGGGTGTCCAAGATTAGGGATATTCCACGTTAGGGATGTCCCAGGACAGAGATATCCAAGGACAGAGGTGTCTCAGGACAGGGATAGCCCAGGACAGGGATGTCCCATGTCCCATCTTAGGGCTGTCCCGGGACAGGGGTGTCCTGGGACAGGGGTATCCAGGGACAGGGCTGTCCCGGGACAGAGGTGTCCCAGGACAGGGGTGTCCCAGGTTAGGGCTGTCCCAGGTTAGGGACAGCCTGGAGAGGGATATCCCAGGTTTCTGGGCTCCCCTTACACTGAACACACACTTGAGGCACCCCCTCCCACGATGATGACAATGACAATGACAATGATGGGGTCCCCCTCCCAGGATCTCTGAGGCCCAGTGAGGACCTTCAGGGTCCCCCCCATGTCCCCAACCCGTCCCTCACTCACTCTGGACCTGGATCACGGCCTCCAGCGAGCGCACGGCGTTGGCATTGGGCTTCTGCCTCACGCTCTCCTCGGGGAGCGGCTCCGGCTGCGGGACACGGGGACATGGGGACATCAGGGGACATCAGGGGACATGGGGGACACCAGGGGACATCAGGGGACATCAGGAGTCACAGGGGTCACAGGGGACACCAGGGGACATCAGGGGGGTCACAGGGGACATCAGGGGACACAGGGGTTCACAGAGGGGTCACAGAGGGGTAACAGGAGGTGGTGGCACCAGGGGACACAGGGGGATCACTGGGGGTGGTGGTACCAGGGGACACGGGAACACCAGGGGACACAGGGGGGACACAGGGGGTCACAGGGGGTGGTGGCACCAGGGGACATGGGGGACATAGTGGGGACAGAGGGGGTGGTGGCACCAGGGGACACTGGGGGGTCACGGGGTGGTGGCACTGGGGGTTCACAGGGGTGACAGGGGTGGTGATACCAGGGGACACTGGGGGGTCACAGAGGTGGTGGCACCAGGGGGACACTGGAGGGTCACAGGGGTGACAGGGACAGTGACACAGGCCCGGGGCCAGCCCTGCCCTCACCTCGTGGCCCAGCAGGACGGACACACAGGCCTCGGAGGCGTCACAAATGGCCGTGAGGTCGTGCCCCCCCTCCAGGGCCAGCACCACGGCCCCCCCGGCCAGCCCCATCAGCTGCTTGGTCATGTAGCCAAAACCTGGGGGACAGAGCCCGGAACGTCACCTCCCCCTGCCCAAATCCCACCCCAAAACCTCCTGGGCTTCCCCCAGGAGTGCTCACCTCTTAGAGGACAAATATTTGTATTATCAAACTGTGCCATCTGACAATTTTTATACAACAACCATCAATTTTTTCTGTTACTGGCAAATAAAAATAGTTGTAAAAAATTTTAAAATATTAGAATATTTATCTGACCATTCAAAACCCATCCACAAACAACTTCAGAGAGATTTAACGAATCAAATTAAAACAAGCAATAAATCTTAGCTAGATAAGTTGTTTAAAAAATAAACCTTAGCTAAAAAAAGCTTTTGCACCTTAGCTAAAAAAAGCTTTACAAAAATAGGTTTATGAGTATTAATTGTTATATTAATTTCATTATATTATTATTATATAATATATCATTATATAATAATATGTAAATAATATATGATAATATATATTATTTATATAATATATAATACATATAATATATGTGATATATAATCTATAATATATTATATATAATAATATATATAATATATAGTAATAAATATGTTATTCTATAATAATATATAATAATATATTTCATATAACTAATAAATATATATTATATATTTTATGATGTATTTTATATTTTATAATATTTATTTAATAATATTATAATATCATAATTTTGCCCCCAGAAGGGGACACCCCATCCAAAAAGGGGACATCCCAAGAGGGGACACCCCACCCCAGGAGGGGACATTCCACCCCAAAAGGGGACACACCCCCCGGTGCCCCCCCCTTACACTTGGCGGACACTTTGTACCCCCCCAGGGGGGGCGGGTGGCCCTCGGCAGCATCGAACCCCGCCGAGACCAGAACCACGTCCGGGCTGAACTCCTGAGCGATGGGCATCACCACCGTCCTGGGGAGGGGGAGAGGGTCAGAAAAATGGGGATGGGGAGAGGGGTCGGGGGGGAAAAGGGGATGAGGAGAGGGGTCACAAAAATGGGGATGGGCAATGGGGTCAGGGGGAAAAGGGGTGGGGAGTGGGGTCAGAAAAATGGGGATGGGCAATGGGGTCAGGGGGAAAAGGGGTGGGGAGTGGGGTCAGCCCCATATGGGGGAAAAGGGGATGGAGAGAGGGGTCAGACCCACATGAAGAAAGGGGGATGGGGAGTGGGATCAGCTCCATATGGGGGAAAAGGGGATGGGGAGAGGAGCTGGGGGAAAAGGGGATGAGGAACAGGGTCAGGGGGAAATGGGGATGGGGAGAAGGGTCAGGGGGAAAAAGGAGTGAGGAGTGGGGTCAGCCCCATATGGGGGAAAGAGGCGGGGAATGGGGTCAGACCTATATGGGGGAAAAGTGGATGGGGAAAAGGGTCAGTCCCACACAGGGAGGGGGAAAAGGGGATGAGGAATGGGGTCAGACCCATGTGGGGGGAAAGGGGATGGGGAGTGGGGAGTGGGGTCAGCTCCATATGGGGAAAAGGGGATGGGATATGGGGTTGGGAGGGAAAGGGGATGAGGAGTGGGGTCAGCCCCGTGTGGGGGGAAAGGGGGTGAGGAGTGGGGTCAGTGAGAAAAAGGGGATGGGGAGTGGGGTCAGACCCATGTGGGGGAAAAGGGGATGGGGAGCACGGTTGGGGGGGAAAAAGGGGATGGGGAATGGGGTCAGCCCCATGTGGGGGAAAAGGGGATGGGATATGGGGTTGGGAGGGAAAAGGGGATGGGATGCGGGGTCAGCCCCAGAAAGGAGGAGGGAAAAGGAGATGAGGGACAGGCCCAGCCCCACCCAGACCCCCGGGCAGGGACAGGGGGACAGGCAGTACCTGAAGGCCGCCAGGTACTCGGGGTCCCCCATGGGGGGGTCGAGCCCCCCAGCCCAGGCCACGTTGACGTTGAAGCCCTCGCCGGGCCCGGCGCCCACCTGGGGGGGAACAGGGACAGGGTGAGGCCGGGAGGGGTCCCCAGGGATGTCCCCAGGCTGGGGGAGGCGAGGGGGGTCCCAAACCCCTGTCCTGTGCCATGGGAAGGTTTTCAGGGGTCCCAACCCTGTCCTGTGCCATTGGAAGGTGTTCAGGGGTCCCAAATCCCTGTCCTCTGCCATGGGAAGGTGTTCAGGAGTCCCAACTGTGTCCTCTGCCACGGGAGTGTGTTTGGGGGTCCCAAATCCCTGTCCTCTGCCATGGGAGGGTGTTCAGGGGTCCCAAACCCCTGTCCTGTGCCACAGCAGCACCAGCAGAATTTTCCTGCCATTCCCACCCCTGTTCTGGGATCTTGGGGTGCCCCAGGCCGGCTCAGGGGGGAAAATGATCCCCCAGGGATGGGAAATGGCCCCCAGGGGCTCCTGCTCAGCCCTGCCCTGTGTCCTGCTGTTTGTCCCCTTTGTTTTGTCACCTCCTGTCCCCTCTCTCACCTCATCGGCGGCTCCGCTGCCCGGGAAGAAATTCCCGTCATCGTGTCTGTGCAGGGAGATGTAGAGAACCTCGGGGTCCCTGTAGAAAATCTGCTGAGTCCCGTTGCCGTGGTGAACATCCTGCAGGGAGGGGTTGTTTTCATGCTTTTTTCTTTAATTTAATTTTTTTTTTTTTTTTAATTTAAGGCAGTTTTCTTTCTCACTGTTGATTTCCGAATAAATCTTTTAGAACATTCATTTTCGGGGTTTTTTGGGGTTTGTTTTGTTTTGTTTTGCTTTGTTTTGGGTTTTTTTTGGTTTTTTTTTTCTTTTGGGTTTTTTTCTGTTGTTGTTGTTGTTGTTGTTGTTTTTTGGGGGGGGGGTTGGTTTTTTGTTTTGTTTTTTTTTTGGTTTGGGTTTTTTTTGTTTGGTTTGTTTTGGGATTTTTTTGGTTTTGCTTTTCATTTGGAGAGGATTTTGGCAGCTCTGGGGCAGCTCCAGAACCTCAAGAAGCCCAAAGCAGCCAGGTCTGGGTGGCCCCAACCCAGGATCTGCTCCTGCTCCCCCATCCTGAAAACCCCCAAAATCCGGGGCAGGGATGGAGCAGCGACCCCAAAACCTGAAACAGGGATGGAGCAGTGACCCCAAACCCCCCAAAACCCAGAGCAGGGAGGGAACAGTGACCCCAAAACCCCAAAACTTGGAGCAAGGATGGAGCAGTGACCCCAAACCCGGGGCAGGGACAACCCCAGGTGGTTCCAGCCACATTCCCACAACGATCCAGAGCAGGAATTTCCCCTGGGGACACTCTGGGGACACTCTGGGGACACAGGGGGGACTCACCCAGTCCACGATGAGGATCTTGCTGAGTTTCCCCTTCTGCTGCAGCTGCCGGGCAGCGATGGCCACCGAGTTAAAGAAGCAGAATCCCCTGGGGAGAGGGTGGGGGTCACCCCTGGGGCCCCTCCTGAGCTGCCCCAGGACAGGGATGGCTCCCAGGGGAGGATTTTGGGGTCTTTTTGAGGCCTGGAGATGCTTTTGGGGGTCCCCAAAAGGGAAGGGAAGGGAGAAGGGGAAGGGGAAGGGGAAGGGGAAGGGTCTTACATGGCCGTGGAAGGATCCGCGTGGTGTCCGGGTGGTCGCACCACGGCAAAGCCGTTCTGGGGACAGAGCAGAGGTCAGGGGTCACACTGTCACCCCCTGGGTCACACTTGCCATCTCCAGGGTCACACACAGCCTGTGGCCCCACTGTCACACGGCCACACAGCCCTGGGAGCCCAGGATGTGGGGTGACACCACCCTGAGACCCTTGGCCATGGGGGTGACACCATCCTGGGACCCCCAACCACGGGGTGACACCCTCCTGGGACCCCTGCCCATGGGGTGACACCACCTTGGGACCCTTGGCCATGGGGTGACACCACCTTGGGACCCCCAACCATGGGGGTGACACCATCCTGGGACCCTTGGCCATGGGGTGACACCACCTTGGGACCCCCAATCATGAGGTGACACCACCCTGGGACCCCCAACCATGGGGCAACACCACCTTGGGACCCCCAACCATGGGGTGACACACCCCTGGGATTCCCAGCTTTGGGGTGACACCACCTTGGGACCTCCAACCATGGGGTGACACCACCCTGGGTCCCCCCAAGCCCCCCGTACCTTCAGCTCCCTGGTGGCCACCTTGAAGGCCAGCTCGGTGACGCTGCCCGCGGCCCAGCGCGCCGCGTTGGACGAGTGCAGCTCGTTCCAGATGGTGTCACTGTCCACCTGCCCAGGGGGACATCGGTCACAGGGGACACCAAGGGACATCCACAGCCTCACCCATCAGCAGTCCTGTGCCACCCAAAGGTGACATTGTGCCACCCCAACATTCTCCTCCTGCCCAGCCCTTTCCTCTTTACCTTCTTTTATTTTAACGTTTAACCAAAAACATCTCGGTTTGACCACGTCAGAGCCGGGGAAAATTCAAAAATTCTCTTCTGATGGGAGGGGCTGAGTGTGAGCTCCCCGTGCCCAGAGGGGGCAGCTGCAGCCCCCCAGAACAGAGCAGGGAGAGGAGGCAGAGCAGGGAAAGCAGAGCTGGGCCCGGCACGGCGGGCAAGGACAGGAGCAGAGCCAGAAGAGGCAGCAGGAAGGCGCCGAGGGAAAGAGCCCCTTCCTGAAAGAGACAGACAGGACAGGGACAGGGACAGGGACAGGGACAGGGACAGGGACAGGGACAGAGGAGAAGGCAGAGTGAGTGCAGAGGAACCGGCAGGGAAAGCTGGGAATGGAGAGGAGAGGAGGGACGAGCTGCTGTCCCCATGTCACTGCTGTCCCTGTCCCCATGTCACTGCTGTCCCTGTGTCACTGCTGTCCCTGTGTCACTGTTGTCCCCAGGTCACTGTTGTCCCCATCCCCAGGTCACTGCTGTCCCTGGGTCACTGCTGTCCCTATCTCCGTGTCACTGCTGTCCCCATGTCACTGCTGTCCCCATGTCACTGCTGCCCTCTCTCAGTGGGGACTGCTGTGCCCTCGGGGGGCTCTGGATGGAGGATCCCCTTCCAGACCTTCCCAAGGACTGGGAGCAGCTCAGATCCAACAGCTCCATCAAAGCTGGGCAGCCCAGAGGCTTCGGGAGCTGCCCCGAGACCCCTGAGGGGCCAAAAGGGAACAGCCCTGCCCAAAACCCCGAGTAGGGATGGAGCAGTGACCCCAAACCCAGAGCAGGGATAGAGCAGTGACCCCAATCCCCCAAAACCCAGAGCAGAGATGGAGCAGTGACCCCAATCCCCCAAAATCCACAGTAGGGATGGAGCAGTGGCCCCAAAACTCAGAGCAGGGATGGAGCAGTGACCCCAAAACTTGGTAGAGATGGAGAACTCACCTCCACCCCTCAAACACCCCTCCCAAAACCCAAAATCCAGACCAAGGATGGAGCAGTGACCCCAAAACCCAGATCAGGAATGTAAAACTCACCCCCACCCCTCCACAGGGCAGCATCACAAACGTCCTCTGGGACAGAATCCCTGCGGAGAGAGCGGTGACACGGTGACACCTCAGGGCTGGGACAAGGGGACCAGGCTGTGCCCAGCAGCCACGGGAGCCACCCCCAGGGCTGGGGGACAGGTGACAGGGCTGGGGACACCCACCTGCCAGCTTCCCGTTGTCCAGTTTGAGGCGGTTGAGGGGGTTGGTGCCGTAGAGCAGCACGTGGCGCTCGCTGTGGACACACTGCAGCTCCTCCAGGGTGGCCTTGCGGCCCCGCAGGCACTGTGGGGACACGGCTGTCACCGGGGCAGGGGACACGCAGGGGGCTGTGCTGCTGTCCCCTCGTCCTGCTGTGCCCCCCATCCTGCTGTCCCCCTGTCCTGCTGTTTTCCCCCCTGTCCCCCCTGTCCTGCTGTCCCTCTGTCCTGCTGTCCCCCTGTCCCTCTGTCCTGCTGTCCCCTTGTCCTGCTGTCCCTCTGTCCTGCTGTCCCCCTGTCCCTCTGTCTCCCTCTGTCCTGCTGTCCCCCCTGTCCTGCTGTCCCTCTGTCCTGCTGTCCCCTTGTCCTGCTGTCCCTCTGTCCTGCTGTCCCCCTGTCCTTCTGTCTCCCTCTGTCCTGCTGTCCTCCTGTCCTGCTGTCCCCCTGTCTTGCTGTCCCCCCCATCCTGCTGTCCCCCTGTCCCCCTGTCCTGCTGTCCCCCCCTGTCCTGCTGTCCCCCTGTCCCCCCTGTCCTGCTGTCCCCCCCTGTCCCCCTGTCCTGCTGTCCCCCCCTGTCCTGCTGTCCCCCTGTCCCCCCTGTCCTGCTGTCCCCCCCTGTCCCCCTGTCCTGCTGTCCCCCCCTGTCCTGCTGTCCCCCCTGTCCTGCTGTCCCCCCTGTCCTCCTGCCCCCCCTGTCCCCCCTGTCCTGGGATCAGGAGGGATGGAATGGGCTCAGGAGGGACAGGAATGGGATCAGGAGGGATGGGATGTGATCAGGAGGGATGGAATGGGATTGGGAAGGATGGGAATGGGATCGGGAGGGACGGGAATGGGATTGGAGGGATGGAGGTGGGATCAGGAGGGGTGGAAATGGGATCAGGATGGATGGGAATGGGATCAGCATGGACGGGAAGAGGATCTGGAGGGGTGGAAATGGGATGGGGAGGAATGGAATGGGATCAGAAGGGGTGAAGGTGGGATCGGGAGGGATGGGATGTGATCAGGAGGGACGGAATGGGATTGGAGGGATGGAATGGGCTCAGGAGGGATGGGATGTGATCAGGAGGGATAGGATGTGATCAGGAGAGATGGAATGGGATCAGAGGGACAGGAATGGGATCAGAGGGACAGAGGCAGGCCCGGCCTCCCAGCTCACCTCGCAGCGGCCGCGCAGGCCGCGCTCCTGCAGGCGGGACCAGATGCTCTGGATCCTCCCGGCGTGCTCGGGGTGGTTGCTGTTGTCCCCGCAGGAGCACTGGTGCTTCAGCATCACCGAGTCGTACACCAGCCCTGCCGGGCACGGCCACAGCTCAGAGCTGCTCCCTCAGCTCTCAGGGACCCCAAATACTGACCCAAGTCCCCCCAAACCTGGGAGCCCCAAACCTGTGAGATCCTGCCCCAAACCTGGGAGATCCTGCCCCAAACCATGGGACATTCTCCCCCACATCTGTGAAGATCCTGCCCCAAATAATGGGAGATTCTGCCCCAAACCTGCAAGATTATGCCCCAAATCATGGGAAATTCTGCCCCAAATCATGGGAGATCCTTCCCCAAATCACGGAATATTCTGCCCCAAATCATGGGAGATCCTCCTCCAAACCTGTGAGATCCTCCCCAAACCCCCAGGTGCTTTGTCCCACCCGCCCTGCACTCCCAGGAGAGCTGTCCCAGGAATGCAGTCAGGGGCCAGGTGGGCAAACCCTGCCTGGAAATCCACCCCAGATAAGGAGAAAGGATCCCCCCACCACCTCCAGCCCTCTCCTGGCACTCCCAAAACTCCAGGAATGACCAGGAGCTGCCCCGGGGACATCCCCAGGTCCCCTCCTGTCCCCAACCCAGCCGTGACAACCCCTCAGGTGTGGCCTTACCTGTGGTGAAGTGTGGCTTGGGCGGCTGCTCCTGCACGGGCAGGGACAGGGCCTTGGTGTCCTGGGCAGGGAGGGACACGGTGGTGGCCGTGGCTGGGGACGACTGAGCCCTGGACAGGGGCCGGTGGCCGGGGGGCACCACGGGGGGGTCGGCCAGGGGCTGGCGCTTGAGGAGCTGCTGCTGCACCCGCTGGAAGGAGTCCCACAGGAAGGCCTGGGGGGACAGGGCACCGTGAGGGGTCTGGGCATGGGCACAAATCCCTGGGTGTGGTCACAACCCCCCGGACATGGTCACAACCCCCTGGACATGTCATATCTCTCTGGACGTGGTCACAACTCCTTGGACATGGTCACAGTTCTCTGGACACAGTCACAATCCCCTGGGCTTGGTCACATCTCCCTGGACATGGTCACAGCTCTCTGGACATAGTCACAACCCTATGAACATGGTGACATCTCTCTGGACATGGTCACACCTCTCTGCATGTGGTCACAACCCTCTGGACACGGTCACAACCCCCTGGACACGGTGACACCTCCCCAGGTGCCCTGCTTGGTGTGTCCAGAGCTGGATCCAGGAGCTGCTCCGGGCTCGGGGCAGGGACAGGACAGGACAGGACGGGACAGGATGGGATGGGACGGGACAGGACAGGATGGGACAGGACAGGACAGGACAGGACAGGACAGGACAGGACAGGACAGGACAGGATGGGATAGACAGGACAGGCAGGGCTGTCCCAGCATCTGCTGCTCCCTGCCGGTTCAGCCCTGCAGTGACAGCAGCGATGGCACAGAGCCGGCAATTTGGGGACAAACCCCGGCAATTTGGGGACAAAATCCATTCATTTGGGGACAATGCCCAGCGATCTGGGGACAATCCCCAGTCGTGCTGACACCAGGGGTGTCCCTGTGAGCTGTCCCGGGGCTCCAGGACGCTGTCCCCATGTCCCCATGTCCCCGTGTCCCGTGTCCCGTGTCCCCATGTCCCCGTGTCCCGTGTCCCCATGTCCCCGTGTCCCCATGTCCCTGTGTCCCCCTGTCCCCATGTCCCCCTGTCCCCATGTCCCCACCCCTCCCGTACCTGCTGCAGCACCAGCTCCTCCTGGGGCTGCCCCACCTTGGGGGTCCTTTCGGGCTCCTTCCCGCTGCTGCCGGGCCTGGGGGGCTCCCCCCGGCTCCTGGCGGGGTCCCCACCCTCGGCTGGGACCTCCGGGAGTGTCCCCTCGGCTTCCATGTCCTCGGAGGACGGGATCTGCCTCAGCCGGGGCTTCTCGCTGGGCTTGGCCATGCGCTGGGGACAGCGACCGTTGTCATTTAATTGCGTTTAAGGTTTAATTACATCCAAGGTTTAATTACCTCTAAGGTTTATAATATCTAAGTGAACAACGCAGATGTCACTGCGATGAAAAGTCAATTAAACCAAACCCAGTTTGGTTTAAGCACAGGCAGAGTGTTTTTATCTGACCCTTTGACCTCTATTTGCTTATCACAAAATGTTCTGCTCCCCCTTTGACACAAGGGGAGGGAAGGCGGTAATGATGATTTTAGTTGTGGTGGGGAATCATAATTGTGTTGTTTCTTGGTAGCAATAAGGAGGAAGCATGAAAATAAAATATTGTGATTAAAAAAAGGGGGTTTTTTTAAAAAAGGAATTTTTATTGTGATTTAAAAAAGGAATATTTTAAGTGAGGGATGAAAAAATAATTTGTCCATTTAGCAAATCAGCATTTGTGAAAGTTTTGACCTGAAACACCGTGAACTTTCCTCCTCTTTATCCTGCACAAAACCTTTCCCTGAAAAACCTGAGTGCACCTCACCAAAGGTGGGCAGAGCAGGGCCAGGTGCTCAAGGGATGAAAAAACATTGATCTGCAAAGGGAAAGGTTTTACTTCAGGCCAGGCCTGAAGGGTGGAGGGGACAGGACACCTCAGGAGAGACTGTGAGGAGGGAGCTGTGCCCTCTGTGAGTGAGTCTGGACACGGTGTCACCTCACCTGGGTCACCACAGCCCAGGGACAGCTGAGCTGTGTCCTCCACGACTCTGTACACGGTGTCACCACACCTTGGTCACTGTTGTCACCCCCCCCACCCAGCGCCACCCCCGTGCCCAGAGCGCTGTCCTCACCTTGCCCAGGTGCGTCTGCTGCTTGAGCCTGTCGAGGAAGTGGGCGTGGTGCTGCTGGAAGAGCAGGTGCTGCTGGATGGCCTTGGGGCTCTGGGGCAGCGGCTCCGAGCGGGTCCTGCCCAGGGGTTTGTGGTGGCCGGGCAGGGACAGGCGCTCGGCCGGGATCAGTGATGGGGCGAACGAGAACGGGACGGTCCCCAGGCCCGGCACTGCAGGGGACAGCGGGGACAGGAGCGGTGACACAGGTGACACCGGTGACAACGGGGACAGGGAGGGGTGACACAGGTGACACAGGTGACACCGGTGACAGCAGGGACAGGAGCGGTGACACCGGTGACACCGGTGACAGTGGGGACAGGGAGCGGTGACACAGGTGACACCAGTGACAGTGGGGACAGGGAGCGGTAACACAGGTGACACCAGTGACAGCAGGGACAGCGAGGACAGGAGGGGTAACACAGGTGACACCGGTGACAGCAGGGACAGGGAGAGGGGCACAGGTGACAGAGGTGACAGCGGGGACAGGGAGGGGGGCACAGGTGATACTGGGGACAGCAGGGACAGGGAGGGGTGACACAGGTGATGCTGATGTTTAGGATTAGTTGGGGTTAAGTGTTTTTGAGGTGGTGTTTTGTGTTTGGACTTAGGTGTTTATTAATTCTTATTTATATTAGATTATAAATAAGTATATATATAAAATATATAAAAATATATAAAATATACAACATTATAATATAACATAACATAACATAACATAACATAACATAACATATAATGTTTGTCATGTTATGTTAGGTTATGTTATGTCATGTCATGTTATATCATGTTATGTTGCATTAATTTTATATATTACTATATATGATATAGAACATATATATTATACACATATATCATATATTATATATTATATATTATATATCATATATTATATATTATATATTATATTAATAACATAATATGATACAATACAATATAATATGATCCAATACAATATAATATTTATATAAAATACAATTATTACATTATACTTTTACAAACCTTGAGCTTTATATACCGAGAGTCCAAACACAAAACCTGCGACTCCCATGCATTAATCCCACCTCTAACACGAAGAAAAAGAAAATAAAAACCCCAGGACTCACCGGCCACCAGCGGGGCGTGGGTGACCGAGGGCTCGAGGATGATGACGGGCTGCAGGCGAGGGGACAGGGGCCCGCCGGGCTCGTGCTGCTCCAGGCTGGCCGGGATGAAAACGGGCGAGTGCGTCCCCGGCAGAACCGGCCCGTTCAGCACCGGCACACGGTGAGACAGGCCCGGCACGGCGCGGCGCTCAGAGTCACCCTGGGGGACAGGGACGGGTCAGGGATGGGATGGGGACAGGGATGGGGATGGGGTTAGGGATAGGGACAGGGATGGGTCAGGGATGGGATGGAGATGGGGACAGGGATGGGGACAGCGATAGGACAGGGATGGGGACAGGGATGGGTCAGGGATGGGATGGGACAGGGATGGGGACAGGGATGGGGACAGGGATGGGGACAGGGATGGGGGACAGGGATGGGGACAGGGATGGGATGGGGATGGAGATGGGGACAGGGATGGGACAGGGATAGGGACAGGGATGGGACAGGATTGGGACAGGGATGGGACAGGATTGGGACAGGGATGGGGATGGGGATGGGGACAGGGATAGGGCCAGGGCCAGGGATAGGGTCAGGGTCAAGGACAGGGACAAGGACACAGCACTAGGATTGTCCTCACCGTGTTTTGGTGCTTTATTTTTATTATTACATTAAATTATTAAAATAATAGAATTAAAATATTTATTATTATTATATTATAATAAATCAATAAATAAAATATAAAACTATATATAAATAATGTATATACTATATATTATATAATATATAGTATATATCATACTATACATAATTATATATTTTATATATTATACATAGTATTTTATAAATTATATATATAATATATATTATATATTATATTTATTATCTAATAAAAACATTATATAATTACTGTTAATTATATTAAAATAATACAACCTAATTATTTTCATATTCTTAAAATTCCTTTTCGGAATTATTATTATTAGAAGAAGATCAAGGTTATCTTCTCCATTAAGTGACCATCAGGACAGAGCCTTGAAGAAACTCAAAAGATCTTGGCCAAACCCCAGAAGTTTCAGCCCCATGAACCCCAAACCCCCAATAAAACCCCACGGGGCGAGTGTCCAGCCCATGGTCACCTACCCTGGCGCTGGTGGTGGCCGGCAGCCCCAGGGTGATGGCCGGCAGGGACGCCGCGCTCTGCAGGGCAAACTGCGCCAGGGAACTCTCCTGCATCATCAGCCTCTGTGCCAGGGGAGCCTGAGCCCCAGAGCAGCCCTGAGTGCCCTGCCCTGCCCGGGACAGGGACAGGGACAGGGACAGGGACAGGGGACAGGGACAGGGGACAGGGACAGGGGACAGAGGCAGCGGGGACAGGGACAGGGACAGGGGACAGGGACAGGGACAGGGGACAGGGGACAGGGACATCCCAGAACATCCCAGAGCATCCCAGAACACCCCAGAGCATCTCAGAAGATCCCAGAACATCCCACCATGCAGGGAGAGCAGGAAAGGGCAGCTCCGGGCAGGGGGTTCAGGGTTGGGGTCGTGTCCTCCCCCTGGTCCCCCCAAAGCGAGGGGACACCCCGAGGGCAGCAGAGCTCACCTCGTGGGGCAGCCCCGGGGCGGGCAGCGCCGTGTGCTCGGCGGGCAGGCTGTCGTTGGGAGAGCTGCAGCCTGAGACCGGCGTGCTGCTGCTGCTGGGGGACGAGTCTGGGACAGGGGACACAAGGACACGGCGTGAGGGGACAGACACCAAACACAGGGTCAGGGGATGGACATGGTTGAGGGGATGGACACGGAGTAAGAGGATGGACACAGGGTGAGGGACACAGGGTGAGGAGATGGACATGGGGTGAGGACATGGACATGGGGTGAGGGGATGGACACAGGGTGAGGGGACAGACATGGGGTGAAGGACATGGGATGAGGGGACAGACATGGGGTGAGAGAACAGACAGTGGGGTGAGGGCATGGACACAGGGATGGACATGGCGTGAGGGGACAGACATGGGGTGAGGGGACAGACATGGGGTGAGGGGACAGACAATGGGGCAAGGGGATGGACACGAGATCAGGGGATGGACATGGGAATGGACACGGGGTCAGAGGTGAGACACCGGACACGGGATCAGGGGATGGACATTGGTGAGGGGACAGACATGGGATGAGGGGACAGACATGGGGTGAGGGGACAGACACGGGGTGAGTGGACAGACACGGGGTGAGGGGACAGACACGGGGTGAGGGGACAGACACGGAATGAGGGGATAAAATGATAACAATTATAACAATTCTCCACTCCAAGGGAAGCCCCAGCTTTCCCCTGTCCCCCCACACCCAGACACCCGTCCAGGCAGAGCCCTCACCGATGGCCTCGGGCGGGCGCCTCTTGAGCGAGGGGGGAGCGCTCTCCTTGCGGGTCAGGGGGTTCTTGCGCCGGTCCAGGCACTTCCTGGGCTTGCACCGAACCTTCAGGTTGGGCTCGGATGCTGCAGGGTCAGGGAAGAGTCCTGAGCCCACCTGAACGGGCTCTGTGGGGACAGCCCCCAGCTCCAGGCAGGGACCAGGGACATTCCTGAGGTTTTGAGGGACACGGGGACATTCCCAGAGTTTGAGGGACATGGGGACATCTCCGAAGCTTTGAGGGGCATGGGGCCATCCCTGAGACTTTGAGGGACATGGGGACATTCCTGAAGCTTTGAGGGACAGGGGGACATTCTCAAAGTTTGAGGAGCACGGGGACATTCTGAGGCTTTGAGGGACACGAGAACACTCTCAAGGCTTTGAGGGACACAGGGACATTCCTGAAGTTTGAGGGACACGGGGACATCCCTGAGACTTTGAGGGACATGGGGACATTCCCGAGGCTTTGAGGGACACGAGAACATTCCCAAGGCTTTGAGGGACACGGGGAAATTCCCAAATCTTTAAGGGACACAGGGACATTCAGGCCTTACCTGTTTTCCGCAGCGGAAAATGCTCGGGCGGGTCGAGAGAAGTGCTGGGCACGGGGGACAGGAAGGTGCTGAGCATGGCAGGGGAGGGGCCCTCGGGCTCCAGGGGCTCCAGAGACCTGCAGGGACAAGCCAGAGACCCTTCCCAGCTGCTCCTGTGCAGCTGCAGGGCAGGGGCAGGTCCTGACAGGGAGCAGAGGGTGGCAGGCAGGTCCTGCCAGGGGACAAAGGATATAGGGCACGAGAAGGCACAGGTCCTGTCAGGGAGCAGGGGGTGCCAGGCAGGTCCTGTCAGGGAGCAGGGGGTGCCAGGCAGGTCCTGTCAGGGAGCAGAGGGTGCCAGGCAGGTCCTGCCAGGGGCAGAAGGGGTTGATGCTCCACCTGTAGGGCAGGGCTGCTGCGGGGGCGTTGCTGGTCCTCTCCAGAGCCGCCTGTTGCTTCTTCAGGATGACCTCGGCCAACTTCTGCTTCACCACCGTGCTGGCCACGGCACCTGCAGGGTGACCACGGTGACCACGGTGACCACGGTGACCACAGTGACCACGGTGACCCCACGGGGCTCAGGGCGGCTCTGAGGGGTCCCTGAGGGCACAATCCCGACCCCAGGGCTCCAGGAGGGACATCAGGATGGCTGGAGACCCCCCAAGGGTCAGAGGGGTCTGTCCCCATCCCATTCCCGATCTGCCTGGCCCAGCAGGAATAATCCCTGGGGTCGCTCCACGGATCTGGGCCAGCCTTCCAGCACGAGTTGATTAATTAATTAATTAACAATTCATCAGGTGCCATGTGGAGCCTCGAGCATCCCAAAATTGAGTGCGAGGCTCCGGCAGCTCCTGCAGCGCCGGCACCAGAGGGCGCCGGGACACTGCGGCTGGGCGGGGGCTGCACCCCGGCCCGGGGGTCCCGGGGGGCTGGTGGATGGGTGGGGGCTGCAAACCCAGCCCGGGGGTCCCAGGGGGGCTGGTGGATGGGTGGGGGCTGCAAACCCAGCCCGGGGGTCCCAGGGGGGCTGGTGGATGAGAGGGGGCTGCAAACCCAGCCCGGGGGTCCCAGGGGGGCTGGTGGATGGGTGGGGGCTGCAAACCCAGCCCGGGGGTCCCAGGGGGGGCTGGTGGATGGGTGGGGGCTGCAAACCCAGCCTGGGGGTCCCAGGGGGGCTGGTGGATGGGTGGGGGCTGCAAACCCAGCCCGGGGGTCCCAGGGGGGGCTGGTGGATGGGTGGGGGCTGCAAACCCAGCCTGGGGGTCTGAAAACCCAATCTGGGGGTCCCAGTGGGGTCTGTCACCTGAATGGGGTCCATAACCCAGCCCAGGGGTCTCAGTGGGATCTGACGGATGGGTGGGGGCTGCAAACCCAGCCCAGCGGTCTTAAAACCCAGCCCAGGGGTCCCAGTGGGGTCTATCACCTGAATGGGGTCCATAACCCAGCCTGGGGGTCCCAGCAGGGTCTGTATCCTCGCTCTGCAGATGTTCTCCCACCCCTTTCCCCCAGGGGAAGGCAGAGCTTGGTCCAGGGAAGGGCAGAACCCCCCGAGCCCCCTCCCCAAAGCCCCTCTGGTCCCCCCCCGGGGCACAGGGAGCTCTTACTCCTCTTGCTCTTGTCCTTGTTGAGGATCTGCCGCAGCTCCTGCTCCTGCTGCCCCGGCTCGGCCTCGCGGTGTGGGGACTCCATGGCCACCTGTGGGACAGGGACACGGGCATGGGACCCCCCGGAGCCCTCTGGCCCCTCCCTGGCAGGGGGACACGGTGACAGAGCACATTTGGGACGGTCCCTTGCGTCACTCTGGCTGATGGGAACGTGTGAAGTTGTTCCATCACAACAAACCCGGCACATTTTGGTCTCCAGGGACGCTTTGCTCTCCCCGGGGACATCGTAAAACTCAAAACCTGTCTGCTCCCACTCGCTGCCTCCTCTCGGGGTGTTGGGACACGTCCTGGCCGTGTTGCAAAATGAAAAATCTTTGTTGAGCAGTAAAGAAGGGCGGAATAAAGTGAGAAAAAATCTGTGATAGGAGGGAAATCCCAGCTGACCCAAGGGACTGAGCCTGGAGCAGATCTGGGGACAGGCAGGGGGATCTTGGTGCCTGAAGATGGTCACAGCTCCCTGGGCATGGTCACAACTCCCTGGGCATGGTCACAACTCCCTGGGCATGGTCACATCTCCCTGAGGGTGGTCACAACTCCCTGAAGACGGTCACACCCCTCTGGGCATGGTCACATCACTGTGAACACAGTCACAGCTCCCTGGACATGGTCACAACTCTCTGAAGATGGTCACACCTCTCTGAGCATGGTCACAGCTCTCTGGACACGGTCACAACCCCGTGGACATGGTCACAACCCCCTGGGCATGGTCACATCTCTCTGGACATGGTCACAGCTCCCTGGACACGGTCACAACCCCGTGGACATGGTCACAACCCCGTGGACATGGTCACAACTCCCTGGACATAGTCACAACTACCTGGACTTGGTGACAACACCCTGGGCATGGTCACATCTCTCTGGACATGGTCACAACCCCCTGGACACGGTGACACCTCCCCAGGTGTGCCCTCCCACCTCCCTCCCCCCGCACTCTCCCTGAGGACCCTCCCCGCTCAGCCCCGCTGCTTTTCCTGTGACAATGACACCGGGGACAGTCCCCAGGACAGTCTCTGTGCCCCTGGGGCACAGCAGCAGCTGGGGAGGGGCAGCTCCCAGCCCGTGGGGATTCCCTGCAGCCGCTCTGGCTCCTGCTCCACACACACACAGAACACCCCGGGAGGCTCCAGCCCTCCCTGGCCTTGGCAGGGCCGGGATTTGGCCTGGAATTCAGACACAAACCCCCCCAGCCTGCCTCCCTCCTGACGTCAGAGAGGTCCCTGGCCTGCCTGGAAACCCCTCCAGATGTTCCAGCTCAGGGAAAAGCAGGAATTCACCTGGGAATGTTATTTTGGCATTGGGATTTCCAGCCTTTCCCTCTGAATCCCTGCCCAGAGAGAGGAACTCAAATCCAGCCCTGATTCTGGCATTGCTGTGCACTCCGGGGGGCAAAATTCACCTTCCAAAGTGCCCAAACTGTGCCAAAAGTGGCGTGTGGGGCTGTCCCTGCCCTATCCCATACCCTGACGTGCTGGTGGGCGAGCTGCTCCACTTGCTGCTGGTGCAGGCTGGCCAGGAAGAGCTGGTGCTGCAGCTGCTGCTGCTTCAGGGCCAGCAGCGCCGTGTCCTGGGGCTTGACCACGCGCTGCCCGATCCTCAGGTCCATGGGGACGGCCTGGGGCACCCGTGGGGAGGTGCACGGGGTCACGGCAGCTGTGGGGACACAGAGGGGACAACGGGTCAGTCATGGGGACAGCGCCAGGGATGGGTTTGGTACAGGGGTAGGGGGCTGCTCTGCCATCCAGGGGGGTTTCTCAATATCCTCTGCCTGCAGAGCCTCCCCCGTCAGCTGGGAAAGGAGATTTGTGTGAATCTGACTCCTCTGGAGCAGCTCCAGGGTGCTGCAGGTGCCTCTCCCTGACACTGTGGTGGAGAAAGGCTCTGGAGGGAAGATGTTCCCTGCAAAACCTCCCTGAGGTGTGAAACCCCAGCCCTGTGGGGACACCAAGACAGTGCCAGTTCCACCACCTGGAATCGTCCATGACAGCCCAAAACCAGTGTCAGTTACATACCCAAAACAGTGCCAGTTCCGCACCTGGAATTGTCCATTACAGCCCCAAAATATTGCCAGTTACACACTCAAAATAGCCCCAGTTACACACTTGAATTCATCCATTACACCCCCAAAACAGCGCCAGTTACACACCCAAAATAATCCCAGTTATACACCTGGAATGATCCATGACAGCCCCAAAACAGTGCCAGTTACATGCCCAAAATAGCTCAGTTTGGGACTGGGATGCACAGTTTGGGATTGGGATCATAGTTTGGTACTGGGATCACAGTTTAGGACTGGGATCCAGTTTGGGACCAGGATCAGTTTGGGACTGCGGTGCACAGTTTGGGACAAACAGTTTGGGAGTGGGCTCACAGTTTGGGATTGGGATCAGTTTGGGACCAGGGTCACAGTTTAGGACTGGAATCACAGTTTGGGATCAGGATCACAGTTTGGCACTGGGATCAGATTAGGACTGGGATCACATTTTGGGACCAGGATCAGTTTTGGACTGGGGTCACAGTCTGGGACTGGGATGCACAGTTTAGGACTGGGATCAGTTAGTGACTGGGATCACATTTTGGCACTGGAATCAGTTTGGGAGTGGGATCAGTTTGGGACTGGGATGCACAGATTGGTACTGGGGTCACAATTTGGGACCAGGATCACAGTTTGGGATTGGGATCAGTTAGGGACCGGGATCAGTTTGGGACTGGGGTCACAGTTTGGCACTGGGATCACAGTTTAGTTCCAGGATCACAGTTTGGGACTGGGATCACATTTTGGGACTGGGATCACAGTTTAGGACCGGAATCAGTTTGGGACTGGGATCAGTTTGGGACTGGGATGCACAGATTGGTACTGGGGTCACAGTTTGGGACTGGGATGCACAGTTTAGGACCAGGATCAGTTTGGGACTGGGGTCACAGTTTGGGACCAGGATCAGTTTGGGACCAGGATGCACAGTTTGGCATTGGAATCAGATTAGGACTGGGATCAGTTTGGGACTGGGATGCACATTTTAGGACCAGGAACACAGTTTGGAACAGGAATCAGTTTGGGACCAGGATCAGTTTGTGACCAGGATCACAGTTTGGGACCAGGAGAGCTGCCGGGCCAGGAGCCCAGCACACAAACCCCCCCTGCAGCCCCAGCCCGGGATCCTCCATGGGAAGGGGAGTTTGTGACACGGAGCCTCTCCCGGGAGCGCCCTGGGAAAGCCGGGCTGGGGATGAATGAGGGCTCTGTGCTGCTGAGCTGCATTTTCCAGCCTTTCCAACCGGCACAGAACGGAGCAGGGAACAGAGCCCAGGGGCCACGGGCTCAGCCACGAGCTGGGACAGACACGGAGGGAGGGCTGGGACAGCCCAGGGCAGGCTGGGGAGCTCCAATTTATCCTCCAGCCCCTCCCAGACTCCTGAAGAGCTTTGGGACAGGGTGAAAACCTGGTGGCAGCGAGTTCCCCGGGCTGGGGGTGGCAGTGCTGGGTCGGTGTCACTTGGGACACACCACTGGTCACGCTGCTCTCAGCCAGCCAGCCCGGAAAAGACAAAAAAAAAAGAAAAAAAATCCAGCACAGAAATCTTTGCTTTGGCATTTCCTGATTGTTTTTAAAGAGGCAAATCAGTCGTCAGCAGAGCTGGGCTTATGTAAGAGGGGAACAAAGCGAGAGGCAAACAAAGCAGGGCAGGAGGAGCAGAGCAGTGACATCCCAGCTCTGCTGTTCTGTGCGTCCCTGCCTGAATTCCTGCCTGAATTCCTGCCTGTATCCCTGCCCTCATCACTGCATGGATCCCTGTTTATCCCTGACTGCATCCCTATTCCTGCCTGCACCTCTGCCTGCATTCCTGCCTGAATTCCTGCCTGAATTCCTGTTTATCCCTGCCTGCATCCCTGTTTATCCCTGCATGGATCCCTGTTTATCCCTGCCTCCATCCCTATTCCTGTCTGCACACCTGCCTGCACCTCTGCCTGCATCCCTGCCTGTATTCCTGCCTGAATTCCTGCCTCTATCCCTGCCTGCATCCCTATCCCTGCATGGATCCCTGTTTATCCCTTCCTGCATCCCTGCCCTTATCCCTGTTCTCATCCCTGCCTGAATCCCTGCCTGAATTCCTGCCTCTATCCCTGCCCTCATCACTGCCTGCATCCCTGTTTATCCCTGACTGCATCCCTGCCTCATCCCTGTCTGCACCTCTGCCTGCATCCCTGTTTATCCCTGTTTGTATCCCTGCCTGTATCCCTATCCCTGCCTGCATTCCTGTCCTCATCCCTGGCTCTATCCCTGCTTGCTTCCCCATCCTCAGCTTTGCCTGCAGCTCTGCCTGCATTCCTGTCCTCATCCTTGTCCTCATCCCCATCCCTGCCCTCATCCGTTTATCCTTGTCTGCATCCCTGTCCTCATCCCTGCCCTCATCCTTGTCCTCATCCCTGTCCCCAACCCTTCCCTCAGCTGTTTATCCTTGTCTGCATCCCTGCCCTCATCCCCATCCCTGACTCGATCCCTGTCCTCATACCTGCCCTCATTCCTATTTATCCTTACCTGCATCCCTGTCCCCATCCCTGTTTATCCTTGCCCCTATCCCTCTCCTCATCCCTGCCCTCATCCCCATCCCTGTCCTCATCCCCATCCTCATCCCCATTCCCATCCCTGTCCCCATCCCTGCCTTTATCCCTGTCCCCATCCCCATTCCCACTCTCATCCCTATTTATTCTTCCCTGTATCCCCATCCCCATCCCTGTCCACATCCCTGTCCCTATCCCTGACCCAATCCCTACCCTCATCCCCATCCCTGCCTGCCCCCAGCTCACTCTGAGGTGCAGCAGCAGTTAAATCCAGCCTGGTTTGTTTTGTTGTTTGCTTTTTTCCAATAAACCATCCCTTTTCTAAAAGCGTTTCCCATCTCATGCTGAAGGTTCAGAGTTCAGGCGGGTTGAAGAATGCGGCTGATTAAAAACATTCCTCCCTAATAAAAGGGAAAAAAAGGTTTTTCTCCAGAGCGGGAATGAGCTGGAGGGGAGTTGGCCCAAATTAAAAACACTTAAATGAGAAACCACACCAAAAGGATGATGTTGAAAGAACGCAAAGATCACAAAGGGAGAACTCGAGAAATAGGAAATCCCGGAGCTGGGGGTACCTCGTTTAACCCCAACACAAACCTGCTCCCCAGAATGAGAGAAAAATCACCAAAATCACCCCAAAACCTGCCCAGCCCCAGCTCTTTGTGGGGCCAGTGGGGACCTCCCACAGGCGCCCACACATCCCTTTGTCCCCTACCTCCATCTGCTCGTGTGTCCCCGAGGGGTTTCCTCGCAGGATCCCACAAAATCTGCCCAGAATTTGGGGCATTTTCCTCCTTCCTCTGCTTAGCATGGAGCTCTGAGGGTGGGAGCTCTGGGGATTGCAGATCCAGGGAAAACAACTCCGGGGATTGCAGATCCAGGGAAAACAGCTCCAGGGATGGGACCTCCGGGGATGGGAGATCCAGGGATGGGAGATCCAGGGATGGGAGCTCAGGGATGGCAGATCCAGGGAAAGCAGCTCCAGGGAAAACAGGTCCAGGGATGGGAGCTTTGGGGAAAACAGCTCCAGGGACTGCAGCTCCCAGGAAAACAGCTCCAGGGATGGCAGCTCCCAGGAAAACAGCTCCAGGGAAAGCCCTGCCCTGCCTCAGCCCTCCCCGCAAGGACAGAGCTCCGGCCTGGTCCCGCAGGAGCCATAAGAGAGCAGCTGATGCTCAGGGAAGATGTAATGTTTGTAATGTTTGGAGCAGGCGGGTGCCAAGTTCTGATAACTCTTTCTGGAGCTTTCAGGGGCTTTACGCCTCAGCCAGATGTGGGTGGATCCCTCCCCTCTCCTCCTCACCAGACACCAAATTCCTGCTCCCAAACGAGACCAGGCTGATGCTGCTTTCAAAAGAAAAAGCCCCCCGAGAGTTTTTCCACCAGGGTAAACCCGAATTTTTCTGCTCTGATTCTTGTAAACTTCCTTCTGCAGAGAGTTTCCAGATTTTTTATTAAAAAAAAAAAAAAAATTGAGACAGACGATGATTAAAGTTTGGCAAAGTCACCAGAGCAGCACAAAACCATTCCCATGACCAAAGGATTCAGCCACACACCCCAACCATGCCATGCACCTGTGAGCAGAGCAGTTCTTTAGGCAAAAATGGGAATATTCCCTGCTGGAGCCCAGAAACGAGCTGCACATCAGGCCTGGGGAGGCAGATGAGGGTGAGATGCTCCCTGTGATCCCTCTCCCTGGTTATTTGCAGCTCCTGACCTTTGAGTCAGACATTTCACGGCCCTCCCTGGAATTTTCTCCCCACAAAATGTGCACATTTCGTTTTGAAACTCACAACTCCGGGACCCTTCAGGGCCAGCCCAGAGTCCAGGGACAGGGAGGAAACACTTTTGGGGCCTGGATGTGCTGATGGTTTGAAGATTCCCTGTTCCAGCCCAAATCCTGGTTCTGCTGTTCCCATCCAGCCCCATCCGAGGGTTGCTGCTCCCACAGGATCCATGGACAGGACAGGGCAGGATTCCTGCCCCAGGGAGAGCCCAGGGAACTCCTCAGAGCTAAATCAGACACTCTTGGTCTGTGTTTCCAGGCAGCTTTTCCTCGCGCTCTCAAATCCACGTTTAGATTGGCCCTGGAATTGTTTTGCCTCCAGGGCCAGGGTGGTTTAGAGGATCCACTGAGTTATCCCAAAGCTCCAAACCTTAACAGTGGACACGAAATCCACCCCAGGCACTGCCCAAACCACCAAACAACCTCATTCCTGTCCCACAGGAGCTCCCTGGGTGCTGCCCCTGGCCCAGGATGAGCTTTGAAAACCTTCAGAGCACCCAACCCCTCAAAGGCAAAAGCTTTTGGGCCTCAATTGGAGACCTGAGGTGCTAAACCACAGGAAATCCTGGGCACAGGCAGGACAGAGATGCCTCAGGAGTCCCACAAACTGTTTTTTTTTTTTGAGCGTGGGCAGCAGCAGGGATAAAGGGAGAGCTCATCTCCTGCAGCCACAGCCGGGCCATGGGAGCCCAGGGACAGCGAGTGGCTCCATCCCCACCGCAGCCCTGGCACAGCTGGAAACCTCTGGCAGTCATTTCCTGCAGCCTCCCACCCCCACGGGTCACCCAGCCCATCCCAAAAGATCCCCCCCGTGGGAGAGGCCGAGCAGAGGAGGAGGAGGAGGAGGAGGAGGAGGGAGAGGTATCCCCAGGAAACCTCGCACCGACCGCGGCTTCCTGAGGAACACCGGGAACGCCGCGACCACAGCGCTCTGCTGAAGGGCAGCCAAGGCTCTGCAGGCAGCCTCAGATCACAGAAACCTGTGAGGTTTGGGGAAAATCTTTTCCTTTCCCACATGGGAAATATCCCCCCAAGCGCATCCCCGCCGGATCCTGCCCCTCACTTGCTCACCCAGCCCGGCCGGGATGTGCCAGCGGCTCTGGGGAGTCCCAGACACCGTCCTGATCCTAAATCTGCCCGTCCTGATCCTTCCATGGGGCATTTCCCTGCAGTAAACACCCCATATGGGAGCTGCTGCTCCTCTCACATCATCCTGACCC
Organism: Zosterops lateralis; assembly: GCF_965231275.1. NCBI lineage: Eukaryota > Metazoa > Chordata > Aves > Passeriformes > Zosteropidae > Zosterops > Zosterops lateralis. The sequence continues at coordinate 728,352 of NC_139792.1, forward strand.
CAAATCTGCCAGTCCTGATCCTTCCATGGGGCATTTCCCTGCAGCAAACACCCCATATGGGAGCTGCTGCTCCTCTCACATCATCCTGACCCCAAATCTGCCAGTCCTGATCCTTCCATGGGGCATTTCCCTGCAGCAAACACCCCATAGGGGAGCTGCTGCTCCTCTCCTTGAGGGTTCCACGGATGAAAAAAGCTCCAGCACCTCCCACAGCCTCAGGCAGGGATGGACTGGGACACAGGGATGGACTGGGACACAGACAGGGATGGACTGGGACACAACAGGGATGGACTGGGACACGGACAGGGATGGACTGGGACACAACAGGGATGGACTGGGACACAGGGATGGACTGGGACATGGGCAGGGAATGAATTGGGACACAACAGGGAATGAATTGGGACACAGACAACACCAGCACAGGGGAGGACGAGGCCAAGGGAAGCCAGAGGAGAGAGACAGAGATCAAAGGATTGCAGAAAACCTCTCCTGGGTTACCCAAGGCTGGAGAAAACCCTCCCAAACCGGTTTGGATGGAGGTTCTGCGGCTCCTCCCGCCCTTTGTCCTGAGCCCTTCCTGGGGATGCACCGGGAGCTGCCCCGGTACCGGCACCGGGCTGGTCCCAGCCCTGATTTATCCTTTTTAGAGCCCGGCTGGAGTCAGAACCCTCCAGGGAAGGCTCAGCGCTGCCTGAAGCACTTCGGGCTTGATCTGGAATTGCTGAGATTAAAAATCCCCAAAGCTGGAAGCGCTCAATGCCCACTCCCGGCAAGTGGCGGCTCAAGAGGAGCTGCCCGTTAATTAAAGACTCAGGGGAAGGAAATCCCTTTGGCAAACGCTGCTCCAGGTTCAGGGTTGGGTTGGAGGGCAGAAAATAAAATTAAAAAAAAAAAAAACAAAACTCGAGGCCCAGGACAAGCAGAAGGAGCTGGGAGGAGCATGGGTGGCTCTACCAAGGGAGAAAAGGACACAAAATCAATTCCTGTGCAGCCCCAGGAGTGTTCAGCCACCACCAGCCAGGGTACAAATGCTGGGAGGAGCACAGGCAGCTCCATGAAGGGAGAAAAAGGCACAAAATCAATTCCCTGTGCAGCCCTAGGAGTGCTCCACCACCCCCAGGCATGCCCCAGGTGGGGTTCACCCCAAACCTGCCCCGTGCTGCCCCTCGGGTGGCTGGGAAGGAGCTCCCTGGGGCAGACCTGGGGCCCAGGGTGAGAGTTATTTCTGTCACAGGGGAGGAAGCCGCAACTTTTTCAGTTTCCTGCACAAACACACTCGGGGTGCTCTTCCCCCAGAGCTCTGTCTCCTCTCTCTGGGTGCTCAGGGAGAAGCTGGGACAGCTCAGGGCTGGCACCAGCAGAGCTGGGGAAGGTGCAGGTGTGAAATCCTCGAGGCAGAGGAGGATAAAACCTGCCTGGATCCCAGCAGGGACCCCTGGGGACAGCAGGGACAAACCTGGCTCGGTGCTGGCACTTGCACGAGGCTGTGGGGAGGCTCTGGAGTGCTGGGGAGTTCCATCCAGGATGGAGAAGCTACAAGGAAGGTAACAAGCAGGATTTCTGCTGGGAAGAAATGCCAGGAGCACCCAAGAGAAGCTCTGGAGGAGGCTCCTGCAGGGACTGAGGGTGCAGCTGGGTGTGTGAGGGCTCCACGCTCATGGAGCAACCCTGCCCTGGGGGTTTAACCCGCAAAGAGGAGCTGATGGTGCTGCTGAGCCGCTGGGAAATGGGGGAAAGGAAAAAAAGAATCGGCAGAGAAATTCATGGTGAGCCCAATAACTCTGGTGGGGAATCAGTGATTGAGCCCTCGGGAACTCTCAGATCACAGCTCCCAAAATCCCAGACATGTCCAGGCCCTCAAAACTCAACTTGGCAGCCAAAAACCCGACACAGACCTGGCCCCAGCCCTGGACCCCACTCAGGATGGGAGATGCTCACACAAACCCCTCTGTTCCCTGTCCCAGCCCTGCAGGGACACTCCCCACCCACCCAGGACACTCACCCACGGATGGCATCGCGTCCCTGGGGGTCCCTGGGGGTCCCTGGGGGTCCCTGTGCCCACCAGGGCTGTGGGAAGAGCAGCCCCAGGAGCTCCTGGACCCCAATCCACCGCCACCACACCCTTTGCAAAGTTCTCACGGGCAAATCTGAGCCTTGGCAAAGCCCTGGTTGGCATCCGGCCCCATCAGGCTCATTAAGTGCAATTAAAGCACAGCGGGCATCCCTCCTCCTCCTCCTCCTCCTCCTCCTCCTCGCCCTCAGCTCCTCTGGGGGATATTTTGCTTTTAGACAAAATAAACAGGGAGGTTTTTGTTGCGTGGGCTGGGGCAGGTGCTGGCACGGGGCAGCAGCAGGTGGAAAACCTGAGGTCTCTCGGGGAAAAGCCACAATTCCAGCCCTGCTCCTGCTGCCAGGGGTGCCCATTCCAACCCCTGGGCCTGCACAGGAGCACCAGACCCTTTCCCCTTTAAAAACAGGAACATGGAATAGGATAAATTGTAAGGAAGCTGCTCCCCAACTCTCTCACAGGGATTTAAAAAACATGGAATTTTAAAAATTCCAACCCCCTTGGCCTGCAGAGGAGCACCAGACCCTCTCCCCTTTAAGAACAGGAACATGGAATAGGATAAATTGTAAGGAAGCTGCTCCCAAACTGTCTCATGGATTTTATAAATATGGGGTTTTAAAAATTCCAACCCTCCTGGGCCTGCAGAAGAGCACCAGACCCTCTCCCCGCTTTGCAAATAAGAAAAACAGAATAAATTATAAGGAAGCTGCCCCTCGATTCTCTCATGGATTTTATAAATATGGAGTTTTTAAAATTCCAACCTCCTGGGCCTGCAAAAGAGCACTAGACCCTCTCCCCTTTAAAAACAGGAATATGGAATAGGATAAACTGTAAGGAATAGGATAAATTATAAGGAAGCTGCTCCCCAACTCTCTCAGAGGGATTTTAAAAATATGGGGTTTTAAAAATTCCAACCCCCTCAGCCTGGAAGGATTAAAAATTAAAAGGGGAGGGGTTATACATTAAAGGGGAATTTTGGGTATTGGGCACTCTGGGAAATCTGGAACTCTCAGCCAATGGGGAAAGAGAGAGAGAAATTGGGATAAACAGGAGGCTGCATCCCCCAAAATCTGAGAGATGCAGGTGAAATGCCCCACGGCCTCTCCCTTTATTCAAATAAAATAAAAGGACTCCTCTGTCTCCTTTTTGGACAGAAACCTCTGGTGTTTGTGGATTAATTTGTCCTGACAGGGAGGTTTAAACCAGGGCAGGACGTGACCCCAAACCCCATGGGGCTGCAGCTCATCCCTGAATTTCCTTCACACATAAAACCGGCCCCAAAGTCGTTTCTCCATCACCCTGACACTCCTGTGAGCAGCAAAATCCGGGAGCTCCTGGTGCTCCTGGCAGGTTCCAAACCCCTGGGATTTGTCAGAAAATTCTGGAGAGGGGTAGGGAGTGAGTTCTGGGAGTGTGATGGGGACCATGCACAGCTGATGCTGCTTCAGGAGGATAAAACAGCCCCACTCCATCCCCATCCCCTCTGGGACAAAAGAAAAAAAAAAAAAAAAAAGAAAAAAAAAAAAAAAAAAAAAAGGATCTTTAAAGCTTTCTGCTCCCCCATGGAAAAATCATCCTGGGGCTGACCCGATGCCAGAGCCAGGTTTGGGCTCTGGTGGATGATCCTGGCTCAGCAGGGCTCCAGCTCAGGGAGAAATGGGCATTTCCCAGTCTGGCTCCCAGCAGTTAAACTGGGAAAGGCTCCGGCACTGGGACAAACCCCCAGAGATGTGTCAGGGCCACCCCTGAGGGACAGGAGAGGTGTGGCCCTGCCCCGACCCAGAGCTCTGCCTCAGCTATTTGGGGTTTGCTGTTGCTAAAGGGATTGAGCCAGAACGAATTAAGATCATTTCCCGTCTTAATTAACTCTACTTTCACTTCCTGGCACGTGGGGAGCTCGGCCTCCTCAGAGCTTCAACCCTGCCCGGCCAGGGCAGCAGGGGCTGTGCAGGAGCACAGGGGGACTTTGAGCGTTCCCTTGTCACCACCCGAGCCCTGAATGGGCTAAAACCATCCCCAAGAGCCTGAACACCCTTTTTATGGGTGTATTTTACAAAGCAAGAGGAGAATTTTCCTCTCCTGTCCACATTAAAACCATCCCCAAAAGCCAAACCCCCTTTTTGTGACTGTATTTCACAAATAGAGAGACTTTTCCTCTCCTGTCCACACTAAAACCATCCCCAAAAGCCAAAACCCCTTTTCATGGCTGTATTTCACAAAACAGAGACTTTTCCTCTCCTGTCCACACTAAAACCATCCCCAAAATCCAGAACCCCCTTTCTGTGGCTGTTTTTCACCCATCAAGAGGAGAATTTCCTCTCCCCCACACACATCCCTCATTGGATCCTGGAGGAGAGGCCATTCCTGCCTCTTGCACAACAAACCCCCTCCTGTCCCCTGGCCGCCCCACATCCCTTTGAGGCAGAAAGGAAGAAGGCTGGAGACATCCTTCCTGCGCCCGGGACAATGGGCTGGAAATAGCCCGGGAGGAGCCGGAGCGGCCGCGGAGCCGCGTGTGTTCCCGGCTTCCTCCCATTGTCCGGCCGGGACCGGCCTGGGCACAGCCAGAACAGCCTTTGTGCCCCAAAGGAGAGGCCTCAAACACAAATCTGGTGCCCCAGCCAGGGCCCAGGCTCCATCGTCAGTCAGGAGCACAGCAAAACCTCTCCACAGTAAAATCTCCCCACAGGAAAATCTCCCCACAGGAAAACCTCTCTACAGCAAAACCTTCCACAGCAAAACCCTCCACAGCAAAACCCCTCCACAGCAAAACCCTCCACAGCAAAACCTCTCCCCTTGCAGGGGTTTCATTCCACAATTCTCCCCTTTGCTGCCAGAACTGCAAAGCCCTTTAGTGGCCGACAGCAGCACCAGGTTCAACCCAAAATCCACCCAACACACCATGATCAAAACCTCTCCACAGCAAACCCTCTCCACAGCAAAACCTCCACAGCAAGACCCTCCACAGCAAAACCTCTCCCCCTGCAGGGGTTTCATTCCACGATTCTTCCCTTTGCTCCCAGAACTGCAAAGCTCTTTGGTGGCTGAGGGCAGTGCCAGGTTCAACCCAAAATCTGCCCAACACACCATGATCAAAACTCTCCACAGCAAAACCTCTCCCCTTGCAGGGGTTTCATTCCACAATTCTCCCCTTTGCTGTCAGAACTGCAAAGCCCTTTGGTGGCCGACAGCAGCACCAGGTTTAATCCAAAATCCACCCAACACACCATGATCAAAACCCCTCCCCTTACAAGAGTTTCAGCACCATCCTGCACTTTCTCTGCTCATCCCTGTTTGCTGCCAACCTCTGTAGCCATTGCAGCCCTTCAGAGGCTGAACCTGATGATATTGGAGGTCTTTAACAATTCCACAATTCTCCCCTTTGCTGCCAGAACTGCAAAGCCCTTTGGTGGCCGAGAGCAGCACCAGGTTCAACCCAAAATCCACCCAACACACCACGGTCACTGCTCAGCCTCAGCAGCCAGAGACTTCACAACACCCCAAAATCCACCCCAAAAGCCTGGCAGGATTTTCCACTGCAGAGAAAAACCCAGGAGGACACCGTGATGGCAGAAGACTCTTTTCTCCAGACTCACCCCCTGAGGGTGAAATGAATCCCTCGGGTTCCACCCTAAATCCTGATTTTCTCCTCCAAATGGGAGGTGCACACGGGGAGGGAGTTCAGCTGCTCCAGCTCACGTCAGCAGCTGGAAAACCCTGCAAAGGACCCACGTAATCCTGGCCTGCTGAGGATGCTGCTGACGACAGCTGAGCAGGGCAGGGTGGCAGGAGTCCCCAAATTTGGGGTTGCCACTCAAGTCGGTGCTGGTTTTGGTATTCACCTCCCGTTTCCCAGGGCTTTGGCAGGGCAAGTTATCACTTGCAGCCCTTCTGCAGGATGGAGGTGGTGACAGGAGCTGTTTTTCTTTTAAAACCATCCAAAAAACCAGGTAGATTTTATAGGTCTGAGGTGTTTTTTTAGGGCTGGGGATTTCAGGAGTGGCAGCACCTGGATGAGCTGGGAAGACACTTCCAGAGGGAGGGAAATGGGATGAAAAGGGAGATGGATGATGCCACTTGTCCCTGCTCCTGCCACCGCCCCTCAAAGAGCCCCCTGGAGCAGAGGGATCATCCCAGCACAGCCTGGCCCCTCTTTACCCCCCCAAAAATGGGGCCAGGCCCTTTTTGAGCTCCCAGGCCGGGGCTGCTCCACTCCCCGAACATTCCCAAGTGCATTTTCTGCTTAAAAATAGCAACCATCAGTATTATTGTCCTGCGAGCAAATATAGAAAGATCACATCCTCCCTGGCTGGAAAACGACACAGCAGGGACCTCCTGGAGCACAGGCACAGGGGACAGCTCTATTTCGGGGAACTTGGGAAGTCAGAACAGAATCCCGAAATTTGGGGTGTTGACGCACTGCAGCATTAAACACTCATGGAAAACTCGCCTTCCCCTTCCTCTCCCGCCTTCCCTGGGGTTTTTGTTTGGGCTTTTGGGCTCGAGGAGGGTGATCAGGCTTCCACAGAACTCCCAGCACTGCCCTGGCAGATGGGAACGGCCCCAGGCCAGTCTGGGAGTGGTTTTGTCACCACTGTCCCCAGTAAATGGTTCCCAGCTCCCAAAGAAGCTCTGCAGCAGGAAAACCCCATCCCTGCCCTGCTTCCCAAAGCTCTGGGCAGTTGGCACATTCCCGTTCCCAAAGCAGCTCACAGGGTTCCCCCAAAAGGGGAGAAAGAGCTGCTGCTGAGCCCAGAGCAGGAGATGCCCTGAGCCTCCCCGAGCCCTCCCCTGCTCCTGTTCGTTTTCCCTTCTCCTGTCCTTTTCCCTGCTCCCATCCCTTTTTCCCTGCTCCCATCCCCTTCCCTTCTCCTGACCCCTTTTCCCTGCTCCCATCCCTTTTTCCCTGCTCCCATCCCCTTCCCTTCTCCTATTCCCTTTCCCTTCTCCCCTTCTCTGCTCCTATCCCTTTTCCCTGCTCCCATCTCCTTTCCTTGCTCCCATCCCTTTTTCCTGCTCCCTTTTCCTGCTCCATCCCTTTTCCCTGCTCTCATTCCCTTTCCCTTCTCCTGACCCCTTTCCTTGCTCCCTTCCCCTTCTCCCACCCCTTTCCCTGTTCCCATCCCTCCCCTGCTGGCTCCAGAGGGAGTGGGGGGGCCTCATCCTGAACCTCTTTTTTTGGAAAGGGAAGTTTTCCTACTCCCGCCCGGCCCTTCCGTGAGTGTTTGTGCTCCCACCCAGCCGGGACCCGGCTCCAGATCCAGCCTTATTCCTCCGAAAATCCCCCGGGATGGGAGAGGAATGCGGCAGGGTCACATCCAGCTGCGGGTGGGGATCCTGCCCTGCTGCAGGGAGGGGAGAATCCAGGGGTGAGGGGATGTCTGTGCCTGCAGCAGCGCCCTGGGGACGGGTCTGGTGCGAGGGTGCAGCACCAGCAATCCCAGATCCCAAACCGAGCCGGTTCTGAACCCAAACACTGACCCCAGCCGGGTCTGATGTCAGGGTGCAGCACCAGCAATTCTGGATCCCCAATCGAGCCGGTTCTGAACCCAAACACTGACCCCACAGCACCTCAGGGGTTGTTCCCAAACCAAACCAAACCAAACCAAACCAAACCAAACCAAACCAAACCAAACCTGGGAATTCCAGCCCCGGCAGGGCTGGGAGGAGCTGGGCTGGAGAGGTCACTCCATCATCCCCGACATCTCCTCCTGTCCCCACTGAGGCCACAAATCCCCCAGGACAGAGAGCAGGGAATGCACAGAGCATCACTCACTGCACCCCCCCGGCCTCCTCCCAAACACACAACACACACACCCAGAAACAGAAGGGAACCGGTCAGGAAAAAGCCGATGGGTAACTCCACAACAATTCCAGGCATCCCCATTCCCCTGTCCCGCATCCCCTCCCTCCAGCAGAGCCCCTCGGTGATCCCGGGCCATTCCCTCATCTCATTCCGTGCACATCCCAGCTGGCATTTCAGCCCCCAGCCGCTGCCAGATTTCTCTCTGCTGAGCCAATGCACTTGGAAATACATGACGACTTCAGCAGATTAATTGGAAACACAGCCCGGGTGTTGCAATCCCAGGAATGACTCCAATTTCAGGAACAAATGTTTTCATAGAATCACAGAATCAGAGGATATTCGGGGTGGGAAGGGACCCACAAGGATCAGCCAGTCCAACCCCTGGCCCTGCACAGACAGACCAAAAATCCCACCCCGTCCCTCCCTGGGAGCTTTGTCCAAATGCCCTTTGAGAATTTGGCATAACTTCACCAGTTTGCTGAACATTTCCAGCTAAACTGGGACAGACTCCGCTCACACCTGGGATTACTCTTTTAATGTGGCCTGTTCCAATTAAAAACCTCCCCGAGAAGATTTAAGACACGCCACGGAATGAGACGCAAGAAGAACAATTTTAGTTTGTTCTGTAAATCTCTTAAATCCTCACTGGTTTTGTGCATCCCAGGGCTCCTCCAGCCCCTCCACAAAACCAAACCCAAACTCTTCCCCCAAGAAAACCCACCAGGGCTGGGAGAGGGATGATGATGAAGGAGGGGTAGAGGAGCATTTCCTGCATGGAAACCATGCCTGTGCTTCCATATTTTCCACCCCTCCACAGCAAAACCTCTCCCCTTGCAGAGGTTTCAGCATCATCCTGAGCTTTCTATGCTCATCCCTGTTTGCTGCCAACCTCTGCAGGCATTGCAACCCCTCAGAGGCTGAACCTGATGATATTGGAGGTCTTTAACAACCTCAACAATTCCATGATTTTTCCTCTTTGGTGGCTGTGCAGCAGTTTCCCCACTGCCAAAGCTCAGGGGTGATAAAGGGAAGGAGAAAATCTGGTCTATCCACCCTCAGAGCCTGGCAGGGATCTCTGCTTTGCCATCCCACTGCCAGGGCTCCCACAAAAAAAAAAACCCAGACAAAAGCTGTGCGGGATGTGGAAGGAGCCTGTGGAGGGGAAAAATGGGGATCAGGGAGTTTGCTCAGCTCTGGGAGCACCCGAGGGTGGGTGACACCAAAGAAGGGAGGTCTGGAGGGAGGGGTGGGCTCTGGAGGGGCTGTGGCTGCTCCTCCAGACCCCTGTGGGTGAATTCCTGCTCTTTGGTGCGGAGTGAGGAGCAGGAGAGAGCAGCCCCTGCCTGGCAGGGCCCCGTGGAGGCCACGATTGCAGCGAGATAAAATGACATTTGAATCTTCCCAGAGAAATCAGCTCCCACAGGCCTGGCTCCCGGAGCTGCACCTCCTCTCCCAGCTGTTTGGCCTCCCCTCTCAGCCCAGCCCTGCTAGAGCTGGAGCCCGAGCCAGGAGCAGCACAGGCTGCACAAACCCTCCCCGGAGCCCCCCCTGCCCCACTCCAGGCTTAAATCCACCGACCCAGCCCCAAATCCAATTCCCTCCTTAGCCTTTGCCTCATGGAGCTCCTTTTATTCCTGCCCAAAAGCCACAATTCCCAGCCAGAGCTTTGGGGTGTGAGTCCTCCTCCCTGCCATGAAGTCAACGCAAGTCAGAGCGTTCCCTGCCATTAATTTGGATAATCTGACAAAAATTAAAACCACCAGGTTTTTGCGATGAGATGTCGCTTTTTGCTCATCCCAGAGATCTTTCTTTGGGGTGTCTCCATCCCCACGGCTGGGAGATCCATCCCAAAAGTGCCCAGCATGGGAATGGGAATGTCTCCTGTGAGCTGAGCTGTCGGGGTCAGGCTGCCTGGTCAGCGGGAGAGCTGCGGCCAAGCCTCATCCCCCATTCCCAGGGTCAGGAATGTGCAAGGGGATGACCACAGCAGCCACGTGGACAGAGGGAATGTGGCGGGGTTTTGCAAGGATCTGCTCCAGCCTCCCCCTGCAAGGCAGGAGATGCAGGAGGAGCAGGGAGGACATGAGGATTCGTGCGGATCCAGCACACGCCCTGGCTCCAACCCGAGCTGAGCCCGCAAATCCTCCTGCGAGTTTCCCTGTCCCACCTCCAGATGTGCCAGCACCCCGTCCTACACCCTGCACCCCTCCCAGGCACGCCCTGCACCCTTCTCAGCTCTGCTGGCACCGTGTCCCAGACACCTCCACGTGGGGCTGGGCTCTGCTGACATCCCCCCCAAACTGTGCCAGCATCCAGCTCCCCCAAACCAGCCCCATCCCTCATCCCCAGCTGGGACAGAACCTCCACCCAGGCACAGTTGTTGTGACTAAGGCAGACAGACACCCTGAGAATCCACCAAGGTCCCACCGAGGCAAAAAACCACAATCCAAACCCTCCCAGCTCCCTGCTCCTGTTGGAGCTTTCAAGGGCTCGTCATCGGCGCTGATACAGATCCACACCTCGGAGCACAAACAAGGAGGCGGCCAAGGAACCCTCAGGAACCACAGAGGAGACTCGTGGAGCCCTGGCCAGGGCTTGGAGCCAACTGCAGATGCTTCTCCAGGGACTCCCCCGTGCTGGGATTTGACACTGATCAGATGTGGCCTCACCGGGACCGTTCACACAGGAGGGACAAACCACAGCTCAATCCCTCCAACAACTCCTGCTCCTCTCCAGCTGCCAAAGGAGCCGAGGCCTCGAGTGTCCTCTGCCCAACCAACCAGCCTGGGCCTCACCATCACCTCTCCCTGCAAGGCAGAGCCTCTTTTCTGCAGCTTTGAGCCTTTTCCACTCGCTGCCCTTTCCCAAGTGGGGAGTGACACCTCACTGAGAGCATCAAAGAGTCCTCACTCCCACCTCATGTCCCATTTCCTTACTCCCACCTGATGCTTTTCTGGCACCACCCAAAAAAGCACAGACTCAGCAGAGCTGCAGCTCCTGTGGTGATTTTGGAGGGCTCCAGCACAGCCACCGATAAAAATCCGAATAAAAATACACAGCCAAATAAAAACACACAGCAGTGCCTGGGAGGGAGCAGCATCCCTCTCTCCTGAACAGAACTGCTCATGGAATGTTCCCCCCGGAGCAGGAGGATGCTCCAAGCACCTCGGAGAGCTGCAGGCTCTGAGAGCTCCCTCTGCACTCCCTCCCTGAGCATCTCCAAATTTGGGGACCTTTCAGATGATTTTCTGACACGGACCCAGGTCCAGTGAGTGTCAAAGTCTCTCCTGGCCCAGCTGTGCCCTGCAGGGGGATGAGGACATGGGGAAACTCCTCTGACAGAGCTCCCAGGAGAGCAGAGCTCGGGTCCAGCCCTCGACACCCTCTGTGGGAAACTCAGCTTTGGAAAGGCTGCGCTCCCGGTGATGCAACTCGGGAGATTTTTGTCATCCCTGCCCATCTCCAAGGGGATGAGGTGGAGGACCCAGCCCGGGTTAGGAGCTGACCCCTGGATGCTGTAACCCCCATCTCCTTTCCTCTCCCTCCCCTCACAGCCCTGGGGCTTTTTGCTCACACGGTTCCTGCAATTCCTGGCCCTGGGCTCCGAGGCTTCCACCACCATCTGGGCTCCATTTAGGGGAGCTGATGTTTTTCACAGGGCTGTAATCTAAACTTTGGGATTGAGTTTACATCTCGCATACCAGCGTCTCACCGCCGGGCCCTGTGGCTGCCAGCCCTGGGCAGCTCCGGGTACCTGGGAACGGTGATCCAAAAATCCACAAACCACCCCTGGATCCGCTGCCCCTGCCTGTGAGTGAGAGCCCGACGAGCTGGGAATCGGCTCAGCTTCCCTCCACAGCCCTGGGGAGGTTGAGATGGGAGACAAAGCCTGACATCAGCATTATCCATCTCCAGCAGCAGGAAATTCCCCAGCCCAGGCGGCTGGAGATGCGAGTGCAGGAAGGAGAAGCAATTTGGGAGCCGAGGGATGAGGAGTGGCAGATCCAGCCACTCAAAGCCCAGGGTGACAAAGCCACCTCAGGGTTCAGTGAGGCTCCTGACCGTGCCAGATGACACCTGGGACCCCCAAACCCCTGCCAGCCCCCCAAACCCTCATCATCAGCCTTCCTCCACTCTCCTCTCCAGCTGCAAGGTGGGCAGAGCCTCAGGCAGCATCCAGAGGCAGCCGAGGTGGCTGGATCCCAGCAATCCATGAGGCTCAGCCAAACCCAAAGAATAATGTTTTCATACTTTGACTTTTGAGGCAGGATTTAGTCATTTGTGGACACGAGGCCTTGGCAGGGCCGCTCACCTGCCCCAGCCCGCGGCTGTTTACGGCGGCGGAGCCTTGGAAGGAGAGGGGAGGTTTGTGGTTTAATCCAGGTGAATTATTCCCTGCTCATTTTATAGAGCCTGAAGCTGGTGCAGAAGGGGGGATTGAGCATCCCTGCACAGCCAGAGATGGATTCATCACAGGAGATGAGGCATCACAACACAACTCACCTCCACAGCTCCACAAACGCTGCCTGGACAAACCCAGCAGGACTTTTGTCCCATCCAGCTAATGGCTAAAACATGAGTTTAAGGGCAGAGAAGCCAAGCCCGGGCTGGGCACACTCGTGGTAAAGAGGCAGAGTGGCTGAGAGCTGCTCTGCCATACGAGAAAAGCAGGTTCCACCCCGGCCTCGTGGGGCTGTGCAGGCTCTGTTTGCTCAGCCCAGCACTGGGAGCTGCCAGGGAGGAGGGAAGGGGAGATGGATCCAGCCCCTGGATCTGCCAGGGGGTCCCTCAGGAACCCTCCATGCCCAGGATCCAGCATGAGCTCCAGTAAACTCCTCACCTTGGTGTCAGGTCCAACCTGCCCCAGCACGAACCCAAGGCTTTATCTGCCAGTCCCTCCTTCCTCCCACGTTTGTTGTTAAACCAACTCTGGCCACTTATCAGCAAATCCTGCCTCTTAAACCAGCAAAGCCACACCACAGCTCCTGAGTGCCACGCCATGTCCCAGAGCCTGGGGGGGGGCAGGAGATCATCCCCACACACTCTGTCTGCCTTCAAAGCTCATCCACCACGAGAATCTCACCATGATGTGGATCCCACCATGACCAGGATCCCACCACCATGAGGATCCCACCACAACTGGGATCCCAAAATGACCAGGGTCCCACCACCATGAGGATCTCAGCATAACCAAGATCCCACCACAACCAAGATCTCAGCAGGATGAGGATCCCACCACCATGGTGACCCCACAACCATGAGGATCCCACCACGACTGTGATCCCACCATGACCAGGATCACACCACCACAAGGATCTCAGCATAACCAAGATCCCACCACCATGAGGATCCCACTACCATGAAGATCCCACCACAACCAGGATCCCACCACAATGAGGATACCACCACCACCAGGATCTCAGTATAACCAAGATCCCACCATAACCAAGATCCCAGCAGGATGAGGATCCCACCACCACCAGGATCCCACCATGAGGATCCCCCCCACCATGAGGATCCCACCACCATGAAGATCCCCCCACCATGAAGATCCCACCACAACCAGGATCCCACCACGACACTTCTGCATTTTCACCCAGCGGCCAAACCACCTGAAGCAGCCAAGTGGAGCAAATCTTCATGGAAAGGGACCCGCTCCAGAGTGGAACTTCCTACCCAAGCCTGGGACAGAGCTCGGAGACACAGGAAGGATTCTCTGAGACAAGCCTGGGATCAGCAGCACAAACCCATTAAGGCCAGCCACTGGCAGGAGGAACGTTCTGAGGAGCCTCCGTGCCCTCCAGGCACTCCAGCAGAAGTTGCACAGCTGTCCCGAGCTGGGAAGGACAGATAAGGCTCAAATGATTCATTCAGTGTAAACCTTTATTTGTTCTTGCCCAGCCAGAGGAGCCAGCAGCTGCTAATGCCGAACTGGGCCGGCTCCCAAGCGCAGACAAAGCCCTGCAAAAATGGGTTTTTAAGGAGGAACTGACTGCTCAAAAAAAAGCAATCCTAGAAGAGGGAGTTAGAAAGAGGGAGTGCAGCGCGGCGCAGGAGGAAGAGGAAGCCAGAGAGCACCTAAAAATAAATTTTAAAAAAAGCAGCGAGGCGCAGGACAAAGGCCTGGGCACACACGTGACGTTCCCCGCAGCGCAGGCAGGATGCGAGCTCGGAACACAACACTCCCCTCCCCAGCAACCCCACGTACAGAGCCCCAGACACCTCCCAGCTCAGCCAGAACCTTTCCCACCCCAGATTGGGCTTTTTTTTTCCCTCCCTGTGCCATAAATCCCCCAGGTGCAGGATGCTGTCTGTGCCCTAAGCTGAGCATGATCCACTCCAGGGTGGAAATGCACCTAACCCAGCAAGACTGGAGTCGGAATATGTTAAAGGAATTGAAAGGAAGGCTGGAAAATGAGGTTCTTCCCAAGAAGGACCCTTGAAAACAACCAAAGTCCTGTGGAAGCAGCACCCAGGGGTTCTTTGCATCCTCCCAGGCAGTGCTGGTGGGCAAGCTGGAAATTTACCCTGAAACAGCCAGAAAATGCAGCTGACAAAGGAGCCTGTCCCGTGTCTGCTGGCTCAGCTGGCACTGATGCTGCTGCTCCCCTCCTGTGGCTCCAAGGCTGCAGAACGACCCGAGCTGGGCCCTCCTGCAGGACATCAACCCTCAGTGCCCTGAGCCTGTCCTGCTGTGTCTGATCAACCCTCAGTGCCCTGAGCTTGTCCTGTTGGTGTCTGATCAACCCTCAGTGCCCTGAGCCTGCCCCAGTGGTGTCTGATCAATCCTGAGTGCCCTGGGCTTGTCCTGCTGGTGGCTGACCAACCCTCAGTGCCCTGAGCTTGTCCCAGTGGTGGCTGATCAACCCTCAGTGCCCTGAGCTTGTCCCAGTGGTGGCTGATCAACCCTCAGTGCCCTGAGCTTGTCCCAGTGGTGGCTGATCAACCCTCAGTGCCCTGAGCTTGTCCTGCTGGAGGCTGATCGACCCTCAGTGCTCTGAGCCTTCCTCACTGGTGTCTGATCAATCCTGAGTGCCCTGAGCTTGTCCCAGTGGTGTCTGACCAACCCCCAGTGCCCTGAGCTTGTCCCACTGGTGGCCCATCAACCCTCAATGCCCTGAGCCTTCCTCACTGGAGGCTGATCAACCCTCAGAGCCCTGATCCTGCCCCATTGGTGGCCATGCCATCAATTCCCAGTGCCCTGATCCTGCCCCACTGGAGGATGACCAACCCTCAGTCCCCACCGGACACCGTCGGCAGCTCCCCCCAAACCCCGGAGCGACCCCGGCTCTCCCTCTCCGTGTCCATCCCCAGTGATGTTCCCCGCCCACCTTCCCGCAGCCCCGCGGGGGGAAAGAACAAACCCCCAGGGACGGGAGAGGCACTTACAGGACGGGCTGAACATCCCCAGCCTGGCGGGGGAGATCTCCAAGCCCTGAGAACATCCAGCGAGTTCCTCTCCCGGGAAGCTCCGCATCCCACATTCACTTCTGCTTCATCCCCGCCGCCCGCCCGGCCCCGGGCTCGGCGGGGAGAACATCAGAGCCGAGCCGGGCTGGGTCAGACACCGAGAGAGGCCACGGGAGAATCTTCTCAGCAGTGACTCATCCCGTCCCGGAGCGCTCCGGGCCCCGCCGGGATAAACGCGGCGGCTCCGGCGGAGTTTATTCCATCCCCACGCCCAGCCGGGGTCTCTCAGAGCGGCCGCCGCCCCCTCGGAGCCTCTCCCGGGCAGATTCAGGGGGTCTGCACGGCACTCACTGCCGCTGGTCCTCACACCGCGGTCCCTGAGCTCAGCACTGAGTAACGCCGGCTGAGCCGAGAATAGAGAGCTCGAAGTGAAACCTGCCGGGATTGGCGGCTATTTCGGGCGCGCTCAGCCGCCGGGGCTGCGTGACATAAGAGGATATAAAAGAGGAAACTGTGCACAACAACTCTCACCTCGCCGAGAGAGGCTGGGGCAGCAGCAGGTAGGGCGGCTGGGAGTGTCCTTGAGGTGAAGCCAACGCTGGTGACAAACCCCCGTGTCCTCCCAGCCCCAAATCTCAGCGTGTCTGCAGCACTGGGACCCTCAGTGGGGTGTCCCCAGCCCCAAAAGCTCCCTGAGCATCCTCAGGGCTGCAGCCCCAGTGTGGGCACGGTTTCTGTGTGCTGGGACGAGGCCAAACCCAGCACAAACCCCAGCACAGCCCAGGGCGAGCACAGCCCTGCTGCCACAGGTTCAGCCTGCCCAGGCACCTCCCCGGAGCAGGAATTGCCGTGGCCAAAGGAGCCTCAAAAGGAGCCGACAGGACCGAGGGAAGCAGAGCACCCCAAACCCCAAAACAAGCTCAGCTCAGCCTCTCACAGCTCTCAGGCTCAGCTTATCCCAGGAAGGAAAATCTGGGATTGCACCCAGCCACCAGATGTGGGGAGGAAAGATCTGGCCCTGGTTAACAACAACAACCAGCGTCAAGATTAATGTGGGGGAAATTCGAGTGGCAATTCTGGGAGAGAGTTTGATTTCGAACCCTTAGATACCAAACAAACACAGGAGCTGCAGTTCCTGCAGATCAAACTCGGCACCTGGAACCAGCCCCTGCCAGGTCACAGCGTGTCCATCCCGGTCTGCAGCTGCATCTGAACGCTCGTGGTGCCAGCCAGCTCTGCCAGCTCACTCACATCCCAGAAATGAGATTTCTCCTGGGTTTTCGGTCAGGACTAAGTCACCAGCAGGGATTGACAGTGCTAATTAGGGAGGAATTCCTTCCTGTGAGGGTGGGCAGGCCCTGGCACAGGTGCCCAGAGAAGCTGTGGCTGCCTCTGGATCCCTGGAAGTGTCCAAGGCCAGGCTGGACGGGGCTTGGAGCAGCCTGGGACAGGAGAAGATGTTCCTGCCCGTGAGTTTTAAGGCATCTCCCAACCTAAACCATCCCACAATTCCACGAAATAACTGAATTCCCCAACTGTTCTAAAAACACCCTCCAAAACTTACAGAGGGCACGAGGGGGACCAGGGCACCTCTGATCCCACCCCTCACCCAGACAGCCACAGCCAGTTAAGGCCTCTCAGTTAAACCCAGCTTTGCAAAGGCTGAATTGCCACCACGAGCCACGTTTAGATCTGCTAAACGTGCAGTTCAATTATCCCAGAGCATGGCCCAGCAGTGCTGCCCCTGTGCCAGCAGGTGACAGGGCCCAGACAGAGCCCTGGCAGGGACTGTCCCTGGGTGTGGGGACATTGCCACCTCCACTCTGCCTCCACCACTGCAGCCTGGGAAGGAGGAAAAGGCTGAGGTGGGGATGATGCTGAGCTCAGCAGAGCCTCCTGCATTCTGGGACAGCAAGGAGACAATGCCAGGCCCTGCCTTGGTCCCCACAGCAGGACAGAGGGCCCAGAGCTCCGTGGGTGACACACAGGTGACAGGAAGGACACCAGGAGTGAGCAAGGTGAGGGATGTGGGAGAAGGAGGGAGCAGGGACACAGCCCAGCCCTGCTGGGAATATTCCCAGCCTGCAGCCACTGAGGATAACCCCGACAGCAGCTGCTGCCAGCAGCCTCCCCAGAACTGCTGAAGGCAGCTGGGATGGAGCAAAAGAGGCCCAGGCAGGAGCAGAAGAGACAATTTTCATGTGGAAGGTGCACCCCCAGGGTAGGTATGAAAGTTTATCATCAGTGCATCGAGCCCTGGGCAAACCTGGGCCATTTACATAAGCCTTGAAGTTTAGGAAAGCATAAAGGAAGAAAGAAATTGAGAGAGCGATCCTGGCTTTGTCTCCAGCACTGCCAGGAAGTTCTCCACATTTTCTGGGCTGCCCAAGGCTCCCCTTACGCAACAGCGGCTGATGAAAAAGCAGCCTCAGCATCAACTGCTTTCCCCTCCCTTTTGTGAGAGATCCTCATTCCATGGGAGATCCTCATTCCAGGAGAGAACTTCCTTCCCTGGGAGATCATCCTTCCAGGAGAGATCCTCCTCACATGAGAGATCCTCCTTCCCTGGGACATCCTCCTTCCATGAGAGATCCTCCTTCCACAACAGATCCTCCTTCCCTGGGAGATCCTCCTTCCCTGGGAAATACTCCTTCCATGGGAGATCCTCCTTCCCTGAGAGATCCTCCTTCCATGGGAGATCCTCCTTCCCTGGGAGATCCTCCTTCCCTGGGAGATCCTCCTTCCCTGGGAGATCCTCCTTCCACGACAGATCCTCCTTCCATGAGAGATCCTCCTTCCCTGGGAGATCCTCCTCCCATGGGATGTCCTCCCTCCCTGAAGGCTCCAGACCATCCCCAGAGACCCAACCCCAGCCCCACATCCCAAATCCTTCCTGCAGCATCAGGGAGTGGCTCCTCCCAGGAGAACTGCCCATCACCCTGAAGCTGAACCCTGAGACACTTCCAGGCCTGCAGGATGCTCCAGAGGCTCCCTGGACATGTTGCTTTCTTTCAGAGCAGCAGATGACCCAAGAGAAACAGGGAAACAATGGGTGGACACTCCAGGCGTAACAGGGACACCCCAGTTAGGGGGAAAAAACTCTCTCAATGAATAAAGAATGTAAATAAGAGAGATTAGGGGTAAAATTAGAGGTAAAAACTCTCTATGAAGAGAAACAAGGCTCTCCTGGAGACCACAGTGAGCCACCCCCAGTTCCCAGCTCTTCCCCCAGCTCCTGCCCCTCTGTCCTCCCGTTCCCCACCTCTGGTCCCACCTCTCCAGCCCGGAGCCGTGAGCGTGCCCAGCTCAGCAGGGTTTGTTTTGCACTGCTGGGAGCCGTGTTTTGATCCAGCAGCTCTGCAATGCAGCCCTGTGGAAGAGCCAATTCTCCCTCTGGCACCGTTCCTGCTCCTGGACACCAACAGCTCACGGGACAAATCCCAATGGATCTGTGTGCTGGGGATGGTTTGTCACTGCACTGAGGGGCAGGGCAGCCAAACCCCGAGGAAAACCCCACAAACACCATCATTAATTCCTCTTCCAGCAGATCCACACATCACACGTGGCCTTCAGACTGAAGTTTTATGTTGAGGAGAGACAAACCCAAAGATGGGGGGGATGTGTGAAGGGATCAGATGTGACAAACAGCCTCACTCCAGCCCCTCTGTGGAGCCAGGACCTCCATGCAGACCCACCCTGAGGATTTCCCCTCCCTGCTGGAGGCCTCTCGGGGTGTCGGCATGGCACTGACTCAAAGCTCTTTCCTCAGCATCCTGGGATATTGCCCAAGAGGTGACAGGGACGTGTGGCAGCCACAGCTCTGCCACCTCATCGAGGCCGAGCCGCCTCCAGCCCCGCTCCGAGGTGAGTCTGGGAAATCTCCAACCTCCCTCCAACGGGCACTGAGGCTCTGTTTGCTATTTATAGTGTGACAACTGACTGGGACAGTGCCACCCCGGCCCGCTGGCTCTGCCCAAACTCCCAATCCTGCTCGGAGCTGCCGGAATTTGGCACATTCATTCAGAGTTAGCCACTGCTGCTATATCGGGAAGACAGCTCCAAGGGAAGACAGAGCTCTCTCTCCAAGACAGAGAAAGAAAACAAACCCCTCTCCTGCAGTCTGCAGGCCAGCGCTGCTCTCCTGAATTCCCTTGGCTCGGCTTAACAAGACCCGGGTTTTTCTGCTGAAAAAAAAGTGAACATTTACCAGCCCTGGACTCCCCTGAACTCTGGACACCCCCTCGGAAGCTTCATGACTGCATCACATCAAACAGCAAACGTGCCAACTCAGACCTTCCCTGAGTGACAGAATCGTCCCTGACAAACCCTGGCCTGGCCCTGCCCTTGGGGAAAGGCACCTGGAGCAGAGCAGCCTGTCCAAGGAGGTGGGCGTGGGGTGACCAGAGACAAACCCTGTGTGTGCAAAGGCACCAACAAAGGCAGGAAAAACATCCCGGCCTGGGGGCAGCTCCCAGCAGGGCTTTCCGAGGTATTTTTAGGGCACTCAGAGCCGCAGACAAGCGGTGGCTGTGCCAGGCAGGAGCTGGAGCTGCGGTCACAGAGGGGCTGAGCCCACTCAGGACACGGTGCTGTGCCCTTGTGTCCCCTCCCTGTGGCCCTGTGTCCCCTCCCCGCCTCGCAGGGACACCAGAGTCAGCAGGGAAGCTGTTAATGGGGAGCCTGAACGGGACACGGATGCATTCCTGCCCTGGGGGAGCATAGCAAGGCAATGAGACACAGACACGGCCAGCAGCTCCAGCTCCAGGACTGACTCACCTCCCTCCTGTGCTGTCCCAGAGACGGGGCTGGATGGAGATCAAACGGCAATAAATCAGATCAGAACAACCCAGGTTTGATGTCTGAACCAGAGATGGAAGAGGAGATTCGCCACCTCCCCTGCCGCAGTCGGGCAGCGGGGCACAAGGAGCTGCCTCCTCTCGGAGCTTTGCCAACACACTTGTTTGTTTTTTCCCCTCCTCAAGGTCCCAGCTGTTAAACCCATGATTGCAGGATTTCCCAGACTCGCTGAAAAAGCACGTATGCCATTGTGTCCCACTGCTGGAACAGGAAAAAGCCTGAAAATCCGAGCCACGGGCTGCAAACACACAAGGTCTCCTTACGACTGACGTTTTCAAACCTCGTCTTTCTTTCAACAGTTTCTAAACGGTTCAGAGTTTTGCAGCGCTGCCTTTCAGCTTCCCCAGAATTGTTCCTGTCCCAGTGTCCCACGGTGGGGGAAATTTTTTGGCATCGAGTGTCTCAAAGCTGTTGATGTGGCCACTCACATCCCCAGAGCCCCAGAGGACTTTGAGCCACCCTGATGGAAGCTGGGCCTTGATTTTAACCCCCAGCCAGTCAAATGTGAACACAGAACAACCAGGGCCAGTCATTTGTGCTCCAGCCACACAAATCCCCCATCTCCCAACACAAATCCAGGCCCAGAGTCACGGGAGGACACGGAGTTTCTCTCTCTGCTGCTCCACAGAGAGAACACGGTGTCACACTGAAACTCCCCTGCCAGCTCAGAGCCACCCAGGACAGGAGGCAGCAGCCAGCCAGAGCCTCTCCCTGCCCCGGGGAGGTTCCCAATGAAGCCATTTAATAACTGCAGGAAAAGACACGTTCCCATGTGTGCCTGTCCGCGCTCACCTCCATCCCTGCTGCAGGATGAGACTCACTCTTGGACCACAACGGGACCTGCCCCTTCCCAAAGGGTTCAGGACCCTGCTGAGGGCAGGTGTGACCCCACAGCCACCCCACACATTCCCTGCTGAGCCTCCAGCCCCACTGCCAGAGCCTCCGCTGCCATTTTCGTGCTCCCACTTCCTGCTCATACCAGGCAGAGAGTAGGAAGTGCTGAAATCCTCCGAGCCCCTCTCTGCAGAGCAGGAAGAGCCTGAGATCTCTCCTGAGAAAAAAAAGGCCGAGATTTCAGGCTGGAACCCTCTGCAAACATCTGCTCAGAGGCGTCGCATCCGGGCCCTCGGAGTGGGGCCCACACTCCCCGTCCTCCAAAACCGGGGCAGGACCACTCAGAGCTCATCCTGCAGGGAAAACACTGAGGCAGAATCCAGGGCAGGACCACTCAGAGCTCATCCTGCAGGGAAAACACTGAGGCAGAATCCAGGGCAGGACCACTCAGAGCTCATCCTGCAGGGAAAACACTGAGGCAGAATCCAGGGCAGGACCACTCAGAGCTCATCCTGCAGGGAAAACACTGAGGCAGAATCCAAACCCTGCGGCCACTGCCTTCCCTCCCTTCTCCCCTGAGTGACACCTCGTCTCTCCTGCCCCGAGCCGGGTCCAGCACATCCCACACCTCCTCCAAAGGAGTCTCCCAACATCCCATTAGTCAGCAAAGACTCCACACCACAGGTAACACCTTTACTATGGAAATAAAAGGTGTGGGCAGCTGCTTTCTGGGAGGCCAGGGGTTGCCAGGGCAAACCCGCAGATCTGTGGGCTGCACTCGTGGCTCTGGCAGATGGATCTGGGGTATTTGAGGCACTTTTCCCACTTAAAGCACATCCTTTTAATCCAAGTATTTGGAGAGAGGGAGAGAGAGGTGTCCTCACAGCAAATGCACCAGGGGCAGACCCAGCAGTGCTGCTGCCCCTCTGCCCTCACAGCCCTGCAGGCCCTTCTGAAGGGAAAAGCAACTGGATCAGCACAAAAATATTCCAGCAAACCCTTTGCCACATGGGAACTCTCGCTGTCAAAGGGCAGCCGCAGGTCTGGCTGGACGCGGTGACCGGGCACAGAGAGGGGATGGGGACCCCAAAACCACTGGCGGTGACCGGGATGTGGAGAGGGGATGGGGACCCCAAAACCACTGGGGGTAACCAGGATATGGAGAGGAAACGAGGACCCCAAAACCACCGGGAGTGACCGGGATGTGGAGACAGAATGGGGACACCAAACCACGGGGATGACCTGGGCACAGAGAGAGGATGGGGACCCCAAAATCTCCGGGGGTGATCGGGATGTGGAGAGGGGATGGGGACCCTACAACCCCCGGGGGTAACCAGGATATGGAGAGAGGATGGGGACCCCAAAACTCCCAGGAGTGACTGGGACGCAGAGAGGGGACGGAGACCCCAAAACCACAGGGGATGACCGGGCACAGAGAGGGGATGGGGACCCCAAAACTCCCGGCGGTGACCGGGATGTGGAGAGGGGATGGGGACCCCAAAATCCCCGGGGGTAACCAGGATATGGAGAGGAAATGGGGGCCCCAAAACCACCAGGGGTGACCGGGATATGGAGAGGAAACAAGGACCCCAAAACCACCAGCGGTGACCGGGATGTGGAGACGGAATGGGGACCCCACAACCCCCGGGGATGACCTGGGCACAGAGAGGGGATGGAGACGCCAAAATCCCCGGCGACGACCGGGCACAGAGAGGGGACGGGGACCCCAAACCCCCCGGGGGTGATCGGGATGTGGAGAGGAAATGGGACTCCAAAAACCACCAGCAGTGATCGGGATGTGGAGAGGGGATGGGGACCCCCAAACCCCCGGGGATGACAGACTCACGGCTGTCCCTAGCCCGATGTCCCCGTGTCCCCATGTCCCGGTTCCTACCTCGGGCTGGCGCCCCCCCGAGGCGCTGCGGGCGGGGGCGGGGGCGGCCCGGGCCGGGGTCTCCGCGGGGTCTCCGCGGGCTCGGGCTCCACCTGCGCGGCCGCTGCGGCTCCGGGCGGGTCCCGGGCGGTGCAGAGCGGGGCGGCCCCGGCGGGGGCTGCGGGCGGTGCCGCTCCGCCTCCGGGACGGGACCGGACGGGCCGGGGGCGGGCGGCGCGTTGGGGTCAGAGCTCTGCCACACCGGGGACCGGGAGCGGCGATTCCAGAGCCCGGAGAGACCCCACAGCGGCGGTGGGGACGAGGGGTGGTCGCTGGATGCCAAATTTGACCCCCAGCCCGTTCATCCCGAGCGGAGCCGCCCCGGGGCTGGGAAAGGGGCGGCGGGACCTGGGGAGGGCCCCGGGCACCGCGCTGGGGCCCAGCGCTTCCCCCTGCTCCTTCCCGGGGTGTCTGTCCCTGCCCGGGATCCCCCAGGGCCCCAGGGATCGGGACGGGGCCGTTCCCACAGCGCCGGGGCCAGAGGGATGGGCCGGGGGCGGGAGAGAGGGAGCGTCCCCAGGGGTGAGGGGAGGACAGGACAGAGAGAACATCCCGAGGGATGAGCTGAGAACAGGCAGGAGGAACATCTCACTGGATGAGGGGAGCACAGGGCAGAGGGAGCGTCCCCAGGGGTGAGCTGAGAACAGGAGAGAGGGAACATCCCAAGGGATGAGCTGAGAACAGGACAGAGGGAACATCCCCAGGGATGGGCTGAGAACAGCAGGAACATCCCGAGGGGTGAGGTGAGAACAGGAGAGAGGGAACATCCCCAGGGATGAGCTGAGAACAGGACAGCGGGAACATCCCGAGGGATGAGGTGAGAACAGGGCAGAGGAAACATCCCGAGGGATGAGCAGAGCAGGGCACAGGGCAGAGGGAACATTTGGCAGGATGAGCAGAGGAACATCCCTCAGGATGAGCTGAGCACAGGACAGCAGGAACATCCCCAGGGATGACCTGAGCACAGCAGGAACATCCCTCGGGATGAGGTGAGCACAGGACAGCAGGAACATCCCTCGGGATGAGGTGAGCACAGGACAGCAGGAACATCCCTCGGGACAAGCTGAGGACAGAGGGAACATCCCAAGGGATGAGCAGAGAACAGGACAGCAGGAACATCCCTCAGGATGACCTGAGGACAGCAGGAACATCCCTCGGGATGGCCTGAGCACAGCAGGAACATCCCCACACAGTGATCAGAGGAACCGAGCACCATAAAGAAAAAAACCAGAACGAAGGAGGGCTGTGCCTGAGCTCAGGGGCTTCAAATCCTGCCCCAAATCCCACCGAGACCCCGAGGTCCCCTCACTGCCAGCAGGGGAGCAGCGCCTGTGCTTGGCCTCATCCCCTCAGCGAGCCAACAGCTGCTTTTCCAGGAACTCCAAAGCACCGGGGGGATTTCTCCAACCACGGAATCACACTTCTCTTTTCCAAGGAACAAATCACTTGAGAGCCAGAGCAAAGCCCTGCCAGGCCTGGAGTGTCCGGGGTCAGCGGGTGCAGTGAGGCAGCCCCGAAACACGGGTGGGCAGGGATGTGCCTTCTGCTGAGTTATTTTTGCTCGCTTTTGATGACACCAAAACAGCTCTGGGAAGTTACACGGCGAGCCCACGGGCCGGCACGTTTGTGACCTCGCTCACAGGGAGGTTATTTTTGGCGCCCAGTGAAGCTGGGAGGTTTCACGGTGCGTCTCACCCACCTCCGGGGCTTTCTCTTTCCCTTTAATTTGTGCTCGTTCTCTTCAAGATATTTCTTTCCTTTTAATTTCCAAAGCCTTGTTGATCCACAGTGAAACCAGACAAAACCTCACAGCCCTAAAACAGTTCAATCCAGAGCAGTGACAGTGGAATTATTAATAATTCAGAATTATTCAGGGTTACACTTAATGCCTCCCTGATTTGGAAAATAGAAGTCTCAGCCCTGGTGCCTTCAGAGCCCCAGCAACACCCGAATTGCCCTGACAGGGGTTTTGTGACTGACAGCTCATTCTGAGAACAGTCAATAACTTCACAACTCAGTCCCAGCGGGGCCCTGCTCTGCATAAATTTGCATATTATTGAGTGGAGCCAACCAGAGGTGAGAGTGGTGGGGACCATTCTATGGTTTACACCGAACAGCGGCTGGAAAAGGGGATTTATCCTCCCCATCGAGGCCTTTCCGCTGTCCAGTGCCCTGAACTCCCTTAAATTCATCATTCCAAAGGCTCAAATTCATCAGGAAGGACAAACTGGGCTCAGCCAGCCCCAGAATTCCTGCAGATTGTCCCATTCTGGTGCAGAATCGTGGAATGGGAGCATGGAACAGCCTGAGTGGGAAAGGAGCCACAGGGATCATCAATTCCAATCCCTGTCTCTGTACAGGGCACCCCCAAAAACCCACAAAAACAGCACAACCCATGGGAATCTATTCTGGAGGAAGCTGGTGCTTTTCTCCTACAAAATAACAGCTCAGATTTGGAGTGGGCTGGAAAAAAACAGAGTTTTCCTGGTCTCTGTATTCAACTTTGAAATTTGTGAATTGTTCCCAATCCCATTTTGGGACAGAAGGAGCGGCAGCCTGGCTTCTCCCATCACAATCTCATTCAAAAATTAACGTGAACATGAAGAGCCAAACCTGCCTCCACCAGCAAACAGACCCCACTGAGACCTTCCTCCACCAGGGTGAGGAGCTCAGACTGAACTCCTGGGGAATTTCAGCAGCCCTGGAGGGCAACGGAGATCGTTGAACCGAGATTATTTTGGAAGCACAGCTGGTATTTTTAGCCTGGAGAACGAGGCGCTGCTTCCCTTTCTGGAGTCCCTCCTCCTGTGGCTGGCCAGGCCGGGCTCTGCTGTGCCAGGCAAAGCAAGGGAGGGGGAGACATTGCAGAACCTGCTGCCGGGTTGGGAAAGAAAGGGGTTTATTTTGATCCGTGGAGATGGATGTGCTTCACCCCCACACACACGTTGTGCAACCCTCAGACCGTGGGGTGGAGGAGACAAAGGAGCTCCAGGAGGAGCTCCAGGCTGCCCGGGCTCGTCAGGGCTCCCAGAGCCAGCCCAGGACAAGGGGGAGGCTCCCACAGCACCCCCAGAGCTCAGCCCTGGTGGAAGAGGGGGATGAGAGTCAGGAGAAGGTCTCAGGCCACTCCTGGGAGGGGGGAAATAGGTGGGAAGGGGTGGTGGCTCCCCACCAAAGATTTTCTCTGCTTTGCTGGTTCTCACTCCTAATCCTGAGCCATGCAGTGAGGCAGAGAGATGGAAAAGCCCAGGATAAAGCTGGGGATGTCTCCAGAGCTGGCAGAGAGATGGAAAAGACACCTGGTGATGTCTCCAGGGCTGGCAGAGAGATGGAAAAGACCAGGATAAGGCTGGGGATGTCTCCAGGGCTGGCAGAGAGCTGGAAAAGACCAGGACAAGGCTGGGGATGTCTCCAGAGCTGGCAGAGAGCTGGAAAAGCCCACTGGTGAAGTCTCCAGGGCTGGCCTGGCCTCCCAAAGAGCAGAAAACACAAGGATATTCCAGGGGAAGACCCAGGCATGGGGAGGCACCATGCTCAGCAGCTCTCCCCACATTCATCCCCCATCCAGGAGCCTCTCAGAGACCCCTGGGCACCTCCCTGAGCTCCAAACTCCCCTTTTCAGGCTTCCCAGAGTGGGAACACCTGGAGCAGGGGAGGCCACGCAGGTGGTGGCTGTGGCAGGTGAGGAGTTTGGAGTTTTCGGTTTCGCTGTTCCCGGAGCGCGGCGTCCCTGGCCCGCCCAGGTTTATGGAGCTGGGAAATTGGGCTGCAGCCAGAGAGAGCTCCTGGCACGGCTCACCTGGAGCTCTGGGAGCTGCCCTGGGTCTCCACAGTGACCAGGAGAACACCTGGATGTTGAACTAGAAGCAGCAGAGAGTCCTGCATGGCACTGTCTGACATCCCCCTGCCAAAAATCTTCACCAAATCTGCACCAAAGGTGCCCAGGCAGGGATTAACACGCCCTTCTCAACCTCTACTTTCCCAGCACAGACTTTCTCCTTCTCCTCTCCATTTTTTCCTGGCTGGGGATGGAATTTGGAATGTTTGGGAGGTTCAGAGACCAAGCTGCTGATCCTGCTGGGCACAGCATGGGATGGGCTGACAGGTGGGCGAGTTGCTGATTGGGGCACAAAAGAACTTGGTGACTTTTATTATTATTATTATTATTATTATTATTATTATTTGCTGATGTAGGAAAGGAGAGGAACAGCTCATACCCTGCGTTGGGCAACACCCGGGCTTGGGAAATGAGTGCTGGGCCCTGGGATGTGCCTCCCAAAGGGTTTGTGTCACATCCCAGGGGCTCTGAGTGAAGGAAAAGGGGCCAGAGAAACACTGAGCAGGTCCTGGCCACGCTGGACAAGCATTAGCCCACTCCTGGTGGGTTTTAATCCCAGCTGAAACTTGCCTGGAAACACCGAGCAGGGCTGCACAGCCACCAACCACTCTGCATTAAAACTTCCTGAATTTCATTCAGTAAAAGTCAAATTATTCCAATTCCGATGCAAATCCGGGAGCGTGCAGACACTCTGTATAGACAGGAACTTGAATAATAAATGGGTTTTCTCTTTGTCCTGCCCCACCTCTGCCCACACCAGAGGGGATCCACCCTCTGTGGGGTCTTGGAGACCTTCAGCACCCTCAGACAGCCCCAGGTGGCTCCACCAGCCACCCCATTTCCCCACCAGCCACCCCATTTCCCCACCAGCCCCATCCTCTTGCTTTGAACTGAGGGGTAACGTGTGCTCAGGCAGCCCAAAAAGTTTGTTTTAAATAGACACTCCTTGAATAAGACCTACAAAAATACCCCCGTGTCCTGTTGCCGGGCGTGAAACCGCAGAACAGCAAAGAGGAACCGTCCACTTCAAAAAAAAAAAAAATAAAAAAAAAAAAAAAAAAAAAAAAAAAAAAAAAAAAAGTAAAAAATAAAAATAAACACACTTCTGCCTCCTTCACCCTCCTGCTGCCACCGTTGCGCAAAGAGAACAGGGATGGGAGGGAAGGGGTGATGCCAGGGGTGGGGGGCTTGTTCTGGGTCTGGAGGCCCCTGGGGTCTCTCAAGGTCCAAAGCCCCCTGGGGGTTTCTCCAGGTCCAGAGCCTCCTGAGGTTTCTCAAGGTCCAGACCACCCTGGGGTCTCTCAAGATCCAGAGCCCTCCGGGGTCTCTCAAGGTCTGAAGCCCCCCAGGGTTTCTCAAGATCCAGAGCCCACCAGGATCTCTCCAGGTCCAAAGCCCCCCAGGGTTTCTCAAGGTCTGGAGCTCCCCAGAGTCTCTCAAGGTCTGGAGCCCCCAGGGGTCTCTCAAGATCCAGAGCCCCCCAGGATTTCTCAAGGTCTGGAGCCCCCCAGGGTCTTTCCAGGTCTGGAGTCCCACTGGGGGTCTTTGGGTCCAAAGCTCACAGGGGTCTCTCAGGGTCTGAAGCCCCCCAGAGTCTGTCCATGTCCAAAGACCCCAGGGTCTCTCAAGATCCAAAGCCCCCCAGGGTCTTTCCAGGTCTGGAGTCCCCATAGGGGTCTTAGGATCCAAAGCCCACAGGGGTCTCTCAGGGTCTGAATCCCCCCCCGGGGTCTCTCCATGTCCGGAGCCCCCCGGGCCCTTTCCCCCGCTGCCCTCGGGCCCTTCTGTTACGTCCCCAGGGGAGAGAAAAAAACATTTGCTTTAAAAACAGGAAAATGTGATTGTCAAACCACAACAATGGGCCGGGAAGGGGCCGCGGCGGCTCCGAATTTCGCTCCAAAACACCCCGAGAGTGACTCAAAGTTTCTGCACCGAGCCCCGCGCCCCCTCCCGGCCCCAGCCAGGACTCGGTGCCCTCTAATGAGCCTTTAATTAAAGCTTTCCCTGATAACGGGGCACCAAATCCAACCCAAAATATCCCAAATGGGGTTTGCGGGCAGAGAAAAACCTGGTGTGGCTCCTCTCTGCGCCCCCAGCAAGGCACAGCCCGACTTGGAAAAGCTTTTCCCAAAGTGACGGGGCTGGGGGAATGAGTTCACACTGACAGGGAGGAGATTTGGGTGGGTTTTAGGGAGAAATTCCTCCCTGTGAGGGTGATGAGGGCCTGGCACAGGGTGCTCAGAGAAGCTGGGGCTGCCCCTGGATCCCTGGAGGTGTCCAAGGTCAGGCTGGATGGAGCTTTTATAGATTTTTACAGATTTCTGCCTTTTTAATAAAACCCAAAAGCAGCAAAGCCAGGGCAGTCCATCACATCTCCACACTGACCACTCCCTCCTCCTCCTCACCTTTTATCTTTAGAGAAGCTCAGACCGAACAGTTTCACCGAAAAGGGTTGTCAAGAAGCTTTACAAACGTCACTGGGAATTATTTATTTCCCTTTATTTCCAGCCCGGAGGGTTTGCAGCCAGAGAAGGGAAGAACAACCCCCAAAACTCTGATTTTTTTCTAAACACCAGGAGAACAAACAAAAGCGTCTGGCAGGTTCTGGGCACTGCTGGGCACCCCCTCAGGTGTGTGATGCCACCTCCAGAGTCCCCCCCGGGTCCTGCTGCCTCTGCTGCACTTTGGGACAGGAGGAAGGAGGGGATGAAAGAGCAGAAATTCAGCTTTGTCTCCTCCCAAAGGGGCCGTGATTGACCCTAATTAGTGCTAATTGCTGGCCACCATCATGTCCCCATCTGCTACTGTTCCAGCTGTTGAGAACAGCCCTGGAGGTGTTTTCTCGGCCCTGAAGCAGCTGTAGGAACACTGGGATTGAAAGTTTTCCTGTCACAGTCTGTCTGTGAAGTGCCTTCCCCTTGAGCATCCCAGGACGGCTCAATTCTTGTGCCGTGTCCTTCCCTCTCCTCCCTTTTCCCTCTCTGCCCCCCAAACCAGGGGATGAGGTGCTCAAATCAGAGCTGAGCTGCCAAGTCAACCCTCCAAAACTCGCAGGGATTCAGAGTCAGAGCTCTGCAGCTCTAAGGGTCCTGACACTTCAAATCCTCCAGTTCACAACTTGGTTTTAAAGCCAGGCCCCCCTGAGCCTGAGCTCAGCCTTCTCGATAGTCCAGAGAACCAAAACCAGCTGGGTTGAGTTGGAAATTCCCAGGAGGGGGGTGTTGGGAGCGTTTCAGCAGTTTCAGCACTTTTGAGATAAGAACAAAACTCAACAATAAATCCTTCCATCACAGCAAACAGGACAAAACTCCACAATAAATCCTTCCATCACAACAAATAGGACAAAACTCACAATAAAATCCTTCCATCACAGCAAACAGGACAAAACTCAAATCCTTCCTCCCCGAGCCGTGGCGTCGTGAGCTGCATTTCTCTGTCTCGCTGCAATTTCCCAACCCATCCACAGAAAAAGAGACAAGAAATGTCAAGAGAAGGGACAAAAGCTGGAACATCCTCCTTGGGATGAAGGGAGCAGAGATTTCCCCCATTCCCAGCTCCAGTGGGGAGGAGAGGTGGGTGAGGAGCCTGTCACGGGCTGTGTGGTGACACCTGCTGTGTCACCCATACCCTTCCTGGCTGGTGTCCATACCCAGTCCTTCACTGCCCATCAGAGCATCCCACAGCTGCCTGAAAACACCAGAATCTGTGACCTGAGGGGACAGGGACATTGGGCTGTGAAGGTGAGGAATGACACGGTACAAACCAGCCAAAAACGGGTCCATGGTGGGGTGGAACTGGGTGATCTTTGAGGTCCCTTCCAACCCAAACCCTCTGACAGTGAAGGTCCCTAAATCCCTGCAGGGACAGTCTGGGTCCATTCCCCTGGCAAACACCACCCAGGCCTGGGGCAGGCAGCAAAGGGAGCAAACACCACCCCAAAACCCCACCAGAGCCTCCTGTTCTCCAAACCATTCACTCCTCTTCACCTCCACATCTCCTCAGCCTCCAGAGCAGCTCAGGCCTGGAGATGCCCAAACCCCCTGGCAGTGATGGAGAGCAGGAGGACGGAGATGCTCAGGGGAGAGCAGGGGATAAAGAGACACCTGAACACAAAAGATGGGATGGACAAAGGGAGCCTGGAGAGAACTCTGCAGAGAC
This sequence comes from Zosterops lateralis, assembly GCF_965231275.1. NCBI lineage: Eukaryota > Metazoa > Chordata > Aves > Passeriformes > Zosteropidae > Zosterops > Zosterops lateralis. Next base: position 759,256 of record NC_139792.1, read on the forward strand.
ACCTGAACACCAAAGATGGGACGGACAAGGGGAGCTTGGGGAGGACTCCCAGAGACACCTGAACACAAAAATGGGATGGATGAAGGGAGCTTAGAGAGAACTCCCAGAGACACCAGAACATAAAAGACGGGATGGAAGAAAGGAGCTTGGAAAGGACTCTGCAGAGACATCTGAACAGAAGAGATGGAATGGACAAGGGGAGCCTGGAGAAGACTTCCAAGAGATAACAGAATACAAAAAATGGGATGGACAAAAGGAGCCTGGAAAAGACTCTGCAGAGACATCAGAACATAAAAGACGGGTTGGATGAAGGGAGCCTGGAGAGAACTATCCAGAGACACCTGAACGCAAAGGATGGGATGGACAAGGGGAGCTTGGAGAGGACTTCCAAGAGACACCTGAACACAAGAGATGGAATGAAAGAAGAGAGCCTGGAAAGGACTCTGCAGAGACATCAGAACATAAAAGACGGGTTGGATGAAGGGAGCTTGGAGAGAACTCCCAGAGACATCAGAACACAAAATACGGGATGGACAAGGGGAGCCTAGAGAGAACTCCCAGAGACAACAGAACACAAGAGATGGGATGGACAAAGAGAGCTTGGAGAGGACTCCCAGAGACACCTGAACACAAGAGATGGGATGGACACGGGGAGCTGGCCAGGACAGGTCACTGTCGGTACCTTTGTTGTCGCCGCTCATGGGCCTGGTCAGAGGCACCGTCTCTGTCCCACAGCACGTGACAGTCCCCAGGCAGAGCCACTCTCTGGCGTGGCCTGTGCCGTGTGTGACGAGGAGCCCGAGCCCAGCTCTCGAGTTTTTCTCCCCAGCACAGTTTCCATGCCTGGTTTCAGAATGACGGGCCCTGGCGCAGGCTGCCCTCGCTCGCTGCACCGGCGCCTTTATCTCGCATCCTTTCGTTTTACTCTCACGCCCAGCTGGGGGACAGAATGGTTTCAAAATAAAATGAAGCTGCCAGAGAAGCTCCTGGGTGTCTATCAGCTTTTTGCAAACACTTGGAGCTGCCACAGAAAAAAAAAAAATAAAATTAAAAAATGGGCTGTTTCCATGGCACAATTGGCCACCCGCGGATTCCCGGACAATGAATATCCTGGGAGAAGATGCAGAAGATGCCCAGTTTAACATCTGGGTGGTGCAGGGAGGCTAAAATTGGAGCAGCCTTGGAGCCACCCACACTCACCCAGGAAGGGAAAAATCCCTCAATTTGAAAAGTTCAGCTCAGATTTTTTTCCCACAGGCACCACCTCGACCGGGAATGGTTCTGATTTCTAAGACACGGAAGGAGAAAAGGGGTCACTGTCCCCCCAGTCCTGCAAGGATGAGTGTAAAGGATTCCCTCAGGGGCACCAGGGGAGGCTGGAAAAGAGCAGAAATTGTCCCAACTCTCCTTGCTGGAGGAGGAGAACCTGGGCTGCTCCTTCTGCTGGTTCAGACAACGGGGTCACGTCTGTCCCCCACCACGCCGGCGGAAATTGGTTTTCTCCCTGTAATTGCCCTTCTGTTCACAAACACTAATGCATGCTTTTAGTCTAAACAACTTTTCCTTTAGGTTAAAGGCAAATGGCGAATCAGGAGACAGCCCAAGACGAAGCTGCCATGAGGCACAAAACTCATCTGCCTCCCCTGCCATGAAATGAATTGACTCCCACTCAGGGACAGCTCTTCCCTAGGCAGGACCTGCACTGGGAGTGGTCCCAGGGCCATTAAGGCCAGGGCTGATCTCTACACGAGCTGAGATGGTGCCAAATTGTCCCCAGCAGTCCCTCCCTGCATCCCATTCCTGGAGCATTCCCCACTGTTGTGTTTATTGCTCCGGAGCAAAAGCCGCCGGCTGTGACCTGGAGTGTGAGGGGAGAGCAGGAGAAATTAAAGGCACAAACAGAGATGGGGCTGATCTTATTCTGGGGAGAAAACTCACAGAGAAAAGTGTCCAGTCCTTGCATGGAGGAGGATTCAAATCCAGCCCTGCCTCTGAGAAAATTCAGGGGTTCACTCTCATGGCAAGAAAACCTGAGCCACACAATTGTCCCTCATTTTACATCTCCAGGTACACGAGAGGCAGATGAACAAGACAGTCCCCAACAGAAAAAAAAAAAAAAAAAAAGGTTTTAAGAAATTGAGGGTCAAATTATCTTCTTATGCAACACCGCTGCAACCCAGAAAATCTAAAGCTGCAGGACATAAATCAACCACCAACTGCCTGGGGTTAAAGAGAAACTTCCTCTGGTAACAACCTATTGCATAAGTGCCTTAACGGGAGCTCCTGCCTCCCCAAATCTCTGTTAGGAAGGGGTCACCGGGCTGCAGGGCTGGCTCTGGAGGATCTTTTCTGTGCCCTTTTGCTCTGATCCATATTTTTGTCTCTTATCCCAGCCCGTGAGCATCTGGGAGAGGCACAAAGGCAGCAGGGCCCAGCTCCAGGCTCAGGCTGAGCTCAGCCCCTTTCTGAGCCCTGCACCAAGGGCCAAACTGAAACAGGGCAAGTTTGGGTTTGATATTTGAAATAAATTCTTCCATATGAGAGTGGCACAGCCCTGCTGAGGCTGCTCCATCCCTGAAGTGTCCCAGGCCAGGCTGGACAGGGCTTGGAGCACCCTGGGACAGTGTAGGTGACTCTGCCCATGGCTGGGGTGGCACTGGGTGACCTTTAAGGTTCCTCCCAACCCAAACCATTCTGTGGTTCTAGAATTCTCTGACTTTAGCGCCTTCCCCAGCTCTGACTCAGGAAGATTTCAGCCTCTGAACTGTTCAGCCTCACTGGTGAGGGCCATGACCACACATGTCCACCATGACCACACATGTCCACCCATGTCCATCCGGCCACTGGACACCAGAGCTGCACAGCAAAGTCCCCATCCCCGAGCAGCTCCTCCTCCTCCCTCAGCCCTTCAATGAGCTCAACCGATTGATTCCCATCAGCCGCTTCTGGCTGAAATTCCGATTATTCACATTTTAACCCTTGCCTTGCTGGGACACAAACATCATAAAGTCACCCTAGGACACACCCCACTCCCATAAACAACACAGAAACCAAGAGAAATCACAGCTGGGGGCAGCCACCGGCACGAAGAACACCAAATTATGCCAAAAAAAAGACCAGAAATGTGGAATTTGGGTGCCTGGGGGTCCGAGCGGCCGCGGTGTTTGTTTGGTGACTGTTCTGCCACGGTTATTTTTAGCGGGTGACGCCCGGGGTATTTCGCTTCAGGACGTCCGGTCTGAGCCTCTTTCTGGGAATCCCACGTTCTCTAATTGTAAACAGCCCCATTCAGTCGCTCTCGAGCGCGAGAGGCCCCGGCTTGTGTCAGGTGTGAGTCAAACAGGAAACTGCTGCTGCTGCTGCTGCTGAGCAAGAGATGAAAAAAAATAATGCCCAGGATGAAGAGGCAGCACCCAGAAAAAAGCGCCCTGCCCGAGGTGTTGGCCCTGGGGTGCTCAGGGTGCTGCCCAGGGGATGCTGCCCACGCCAGGGTTTGGCCCTGCAGCTCCTCATTCGAAGCCCAGCAGTGCCTGTGCCACCCCCGCTGAAAAGAAGAGGTTTGGCTCATCCTGAGGCCTCAGCTCTGCTTTTGGAAAGTGCTGACACTGTGGGAAAAGGGCTCCAGAGCATCAGAAAGCTCCAGCTCAGGTTGGATGGGGCTTGGAGTAACCTGGGATGGTGGGAGGTGTCCAGGTCAGGCTGAGCTCAGTCTCTTCTGAGCCCTGCACCGAGGACCAAAGTGACACAGGGGAAGTTTGGGGTTGATATTTGAGAGAAATTCCTCCATAGGAGAGTGGCACAGCCCTGCTGAGGCTGCTCCATCCCTGAACTGTCCAAAGCCAGGCTTGGAGCACCCCGGGATGGTGCAAAGTGTCCCTGGTCATGACAGGAGGTGAAATTGGAGCTTTAAGGTCCCTTCCAACCCATCCCATGGTTCTGTGGCTGGGACAGGATGGATGAACAGCAGAGAGCAACGTTCCCAAAAGGGGCTGAGGGTCAGATGCTGCAAAACATCCAAGTCTGGCAGGAACACGAGTTCCATGGAGCATCCACAGGCACTCCCAGGACACCTCAGCACGTGGCAAAACCTCCCGGGAAGGAGCAGCAGCGCAGGGGGGGAACGTGCACGTTGTGCCCATCTCTTATCTGACTCATTTCAGCGTCTCAGGGGAAACCCTGGCACTGATAAACAGCTCCTGCTCCCTGCCTCCGCCTTCACCAACCGAAATCTGGAGTCTATTTTTAACCCCAAAACACCCACTGCAAGGAGGGGAGGCTGCGGCGGGGCCAGGGGTCGGTTGGCACCGTGGGGACAGGAGGTGACACTGCCAGCCCTGCTTTGGAGCCCCAGCTGCCTCCTGGTGCCACTCACCCTCACAGGAGGGTGGCACTGCCAAATTTTCAGCCAAAGTGGCACTTGCCACGAAACCAAAGAGCTCCAACTTTTCATTTCCCAGCTCGTGCCCCAAACCTGACCCAACAAAAGCTGCCTTAAGCAGCACCATCCCCATCCCTGCCATGGGACAACACCTGAGGTTTCCTTTCCAAAGCCCCCACACCATCTGTGAGGCTTTTGGTGCCATCAGTTCTGTGACAGCTTTTTCCAGCTTCAGGGAAATCTCTGTGGCCAGGACTCCCCAATATCTTTGGATTTCTCCCTCCAAAGGCAGGGTGAGCCCCAGCTCGGGTGTGAGCAGAGTTTCATTCTCCCACTGCTCCAGGCACAAACCCCTTGGGGATCATTTCCTCACATTTTCTGCCTCTGCTCTGCTCCTCACACAAATTCTCTGCCTCTCCCCAAAGTGTTTCAGGTCGTAAAGTCACAGGGTGGGTTGGAAAGGACCTTAAAGCTCCCATTTCACCCCCTGCCATGGGCAGGGACACCCCAGGGTGCTCCAAGCCTTGTCTAACCTGGCCTTGGACTCTTCCAGAGATCCAGGGACCTTCCCCATCTTCACAGAGAGGAATTTAAATAGGAATTTACCTCTCTTTGGGATGTTCCACCCCACAGCAGAAATCTCAGAGACCAGAAACAACTCAGGAGACACAAATCAACCTGGTAACCCCAAGAAGGAGGTCCCTGTTTCCCCAGCAGGGACTCTCAGGCCAGGCAGCCGTGACCAGGGGGGCTCTGCTGCTCCTGGGGCTGTTTTTCTGCTCCGTTGCAGAGATGTGCTATAAAACCTTCATTTCCTGACACACACACACACACACGGGATGAGGCCAAGGGGTCGTGTTTTGGACAACCTGCCTTTTCCATGGCAACCGTGGAGGTGATGTCAGCGACGTGCAGCGATCCAGAGGGGCCTGGGGAATGGGGAGCTCTGCAGGAATGGGGCAGGAGAGGGGGCTCAGGTGGTGGGGGACATGCAAAGGGCTGGGGCTGCACAAGAGCAGCCTGGGGAAACTTTTCCTTGGATGGCTGAGAGCACAAATCGTGGCCTGACTGCTCTGGGGGCTGGAGCAGCTGCAGCTGAGAGAGAGAGTCCTGCCCTCTCCCTCCTCCTGCAGCTCCCAGCCCTCCCTCTGTGCATCCCCAGCCTTTTCATCCCTCTGCAGCCAACAGGCCCCAGCCAGCTGCTCTTGCACAACTCTGGCTAAACCCTCTGACTGTCCCCTCTCCCCAAATTTGCAGGATTTGGGGGCTGTGAGCAGCTCTGCTCCCCTTTCCCCACCCTTTCCCCTCCTTGCTTTGTTCCTGCAGCTTCTCCTTCTTCCCATTACAAACCCCCTCCCCACAGGGGAGCCCCTTTACAACAGCCAGATGATGGGAAAAAAAAAAAAAAAAAAAAAAAAAAACCTCAGGCAGGGAAGTTTTTTCTGCTCATGGTCACATCTGCTGCCCCGGGGGCTCCCACAGGCTCAGTGTCTGTCTGTCTGTCCAGGCTTCCTGTGGCTGGAGCCATCTGATACTGCAGCCCTTCACCTCTGGGCACGGCGCTGAGTGAGAGCCTGTCTGGGTTTGCTGCTGGAGGATAAACACGCTGAGTATCCACGTCCCTCGGCGCGCTGGGAGCTGCCAGGGAGCTGCAGCTCCGCCTGCTCTGGGATTCCACGGGAAAACCTCAGTGTTCCACCCCAGAAAAAATCCTACACAGGTGTGAGACCTCGGCTCCAACCCCATCCCTGATGGTTTGTGGGACTGACATTAAAAACCATCCCTTCAAAACACCTCCCTTTATCCCAGATTGCTCCAAGCCCTGTCCAACCTGGCTTTAAACATTCCCAGGGATGGAGCAGCCACATCCTGGGCCAGGGCAATCTGTTATCACCCTCCCAGGGAGGAATTCCTTCCCAAAATCCCCTCTAACCCTGCCCTCTGTCAGTTTAAAGCCCTTTTCTCATGTCCTGGCACTCCAGGTCTCTTCTCCATCCTTCCTGCAGCTCCTTCAGGCACTGGAAGGTCACAATTAAATCACCCCAAAGATTTCTCTTCTCCAGGATGAACAACCCCAATCCTGCCCAAAGCAGGGGCACAAGCAGGTGAATCTGGCAGGAGTGACCGCAGGTGTGGTTTAACTCCTTGTTAAACCTGCCCTGAATTCTCTATATGAAATCAGGCAGAGTGGTTTGAATGACTTGGGACAAACCTGGGCAGTGTTCCCCCTAAAAAAAACCCAAAAAAGGTTCGCTTGAAGGTGAACCAACCAACTTCTCAAAAGAACCAAAAGATCTGGGGCTAAACAGAACTATTTTCATCTAATAGCATCTCCAACCTGCACAGTGCTGACTCCACACCTCCTTCCCACAGGGACCCAACGCCACCAGCGCCGCTCACAGGGGAAAGGGAGAAAAAAAAAAATTTAAAAAAAAAAAAAAAAAAAAACAGAGGAAAAGAGCCAAAACAACACCACGTAAAACCTTCCAAAAATGCTGCAGAGAAAAAAGTGGCCACTCAGCAGAGCGAAGTTTCCTGCGCAGTGAGAGTTGGCCGGGGACAGAACAGGAAATCACTGCTTCCTGCCTGCAGAGGAAGCGCCTATCTCATGCCCGTGATCAAAAACAAACAGCACTTCAATTAAACAAACAAAGGGCCCAAAACTTCAACAGCTCCAGCCTGGGTCGGCTCCAGCCGCAGGGAAAGGCGTCCAAAAATAAGAGGTTTGTAACCTTGAAAAAGCCCTTCATCCCCTTCCCCTTCTGAGGGCAGCAGGAGGGACCAGGAACATCCTGGCTGTGGTGCCATTCCTGGGATGTGGAAGAGGGTCCCACTCTCAGGTTTGGGGTAGGAGCACATCGATCTGTCCATCCATCTGTCCGTCCGTCCATCCCTCCATCCATCCATCCCTCCATCCATCCCTCCATCCATCCATCCCTCCATCCATCCAAACTCCAGCATTGCTCATTCCCCACCTGTCCAATGCTCTGGGCTGTTCCAAAGCCAGGCTGGCTGGCAAAACTGTCCCCTCAGCCTGGAAGTGAGCACAGAAAGGGAGAAATGGAAAAGCCAAGGTTGTCCTGGGAGTGTTTTTGTGTCTCTCTATTTCCCAAGCAGCACCTGATGACCCCTGAGGCTCCATCTCCTCCTGCTCCATCTCCTCCTGCTCCACCCCAAACCCAGGGGTGCAAATGCAACCCCTCAAATCCCACCTGGCTCTGCTGTAGGTTTGTCCCAGGATGGGTTTTACAGGCACAAGGAATTCTCTCTCTCTCCTCCCGTGAGTTTTGTGTTTAAAAGATGCCAAAACAACAGCAAAGCAGATCCAGCTCTGGGCTGAGGGAATAACAATTCCAGAGTCACCGATGTCTTGGACAGCCAATTCCAAGGATGGGGGAATGTCTGTTGGCCACAAAGGTCTCTCTGTGTGGTCACCACACAAAAACCTCATTATTTAGCACTTTGCTGCTGATCTGAGAACCATCAGGTGCAGCCACCACTAAAGGCTGAGCCCAGACACGATTTTTGTTGCCTCACCCCACCTGGTTTTTTCAGACAATAAATAACCTTACCTTGTTCCCTGGCTCTGAGGCTGCTCACCAGTTTTTATTTACTTTGAAAGTAAACTTCCTGATGAATTAGCCAAGCCTAATTAATATTTATTTTAAGTGCATCCTCCTGATGATGCAAACAGAAAGTGTGGCTGGGTCTGTCCAGGAGAGAGAGAGACTGAGGGGTGGATGGAAATAAGGTAATGGAATTTATATTATTATATATATATATAATATATATAATATATAATATGTAATAACTAATATTATATATAATATTGTATATAATATTATATATAATATTATATATTTTATATATATTATAATATATATATCTATAGGTTGGAAAAAGACCCCAAGACCATCAAGTCCAGCTGTTGCCTCCTATCCCTGTGCACCTTGAGGGTGCTCAGGAACCTCCTCTCACCTCAACCCCAAAGTGCCACCAACTCCAGGTGACCATTTGTCCCCATTTCCCGTGTGACAACCCCGAGCTCGGCTCCACCACTGGAATGTGACCAAAAAACAAGGACAACAAATGACCAAAAAAATCCCTGGAGTCCTTCAAGGTGCCAAGGTGAGCTCCTGGAGGTGCCAGGAGGGGACCAGGGCACAGAGCTGGGGGGGCTTTTAGTGCTGGTGAAGTTCTTGTTGCCTCCTGAAAAGTGAGGGAAGGGAATTCTGCCTCTGGAAAGCTCTGTTGAATCTGAAGGTTTAATCCACATTTATATTAACACAAATCAGTGTTAATATATTTATATTAACATAAATAAATTAATATAAATATATTTTATATTAACATAAAAAATAATATAAATATATTTTATATTAACATAAATAAATTAATATAAATATATTTTATATTAACATAAATAAATTAATATAAATATATTTTATATTAACATAAATAAATAAATATATTTATTTATATTAACACAACAGCCTTGGAGGGTTCCTCCAGCCATGGACCTGAGCTCTGTTCAGTGTCAAACCTGGACACCCTCATTTCACCCACCTCATTCTGCTACTTTTAGGCAGATTTTATCCACATCCTTCAGCTCAGTCCATGGGATTTGAGGTCAACCTGTCACACTCACCTTAAATCCCACAACATCTTGTTCTCAGAGAAACCAGATAACTGCCCCAAAATTGCTGGATTTAGCAGAAATCAAGAACAAGTGATACAAACACACCCAGCTGCACTGGGAACAGAAAAAACTGGTCCCAGTTAGACCAGAAATGGGATTTTATAGAAGGAAAAACCTCAAAACTCTTATCAAAGCTACTCTGAGCTGCCCCATGACAGGCTGCTCGGGCTCTCTGAGGACTTTGCACAAACCAAAACTTCCCACTGCCAAAACTCCTGGTGGTTCTTTGAGCAGTTTCGTGGAGAATTTTCCCATTTGTGCCACGAGAACACGCCGTGCTCCGGCACTACCTGAACCAACACAGAGCCCCAGACGGCCCCAGTGAAACCCTAACGAGCAATAAAAATGTTCTTTTATGCCTTGTTTGATCATCGCCTGTTTACGAGGCCCAGGATCCTGTGAATCATGTTCTATCCCAGCCAGCAGACACTGGAGACACGCGGGATGAAGAGGAGAAACTCAAAGGAGAAAGGGGAGGGGGGTAAAAAAAAGCAGATAACAACATCTGAGCTGTGTTTGGCTGCATGAAATTCACTTTTCAGCCTGGGGTTTATCCCACTCGGGGTTTTGTGATCCACAGACACCCATATGAACCAGTTTTCTGGGAGGGATCCCATCCTGGGAGCAGCAGCTTCATCATTTATCCCAAATCTCCTTTATCATTTATCCCAAACCCCCTTAATTAAGACGCGCCAGATTTTCCCAGATTTCACCTCCTGCTTAATTTTTTTTTTTTTTTTTTTTGCCCCTCCAGGACCATCCAAAAGCAAAGCCAGACCCTCAAGGCACACTCTGAACCCCCTTACCCCTCCTTCTGGACCCCCAGGACACCCCCCGAGGTGTCTCTTCCCCAAAATCCCAAACTCCAGCATCCCCCGGCGCTGATGAAGATGCAGATCCTCCTCCCGCAGCCTCACTCCTGATTGCATCATGTTTGTTTTGCTTTTCCTCTGAGGTCAGGATTCCTCCCACCTTGCCCAGAGCCGGGTTTTGCCGGGTCTCACTCGGCGGGGATTGTCCCAAATCCAGGGACACAAATCTGGGGATGGCAAATCCTTCCCTTCCCAGGGAACAGCATCACCCATGGGGACAGGGTATTGGGACAGCGCCTTCCCAGGAGGTGATGGATGGGTTTGGGGTGGGTTTGGGGTGGGTTTGGGGTGGGTTTTACACTCTCAGCCTCTTCTCCTGAGCTGCCTGATCCCTGCAGAGCTGCCACAGGCAGAGCCACCATCAGCCTACTCACCCTGGCTTTGTCCTTGCATCCAGAGGAGTTAAAGCCCTTGCAGAGGAGGTCTCATTGTTCAGGCTGCGCTTTAAGGGGAGGCAGCTGCTTTCTTTATATCTCAAGATTCACTAAAGTTCAGGAAGAGAGAGAGAGAGAAAGAGAGAGAGAGAGAGAGAGAGGGGAAGGCAAAGGGGAGGGACTGAGCGCAGGGCCCAGAGGCCGTATAGAATGACAATGGAAGGAAATGCTTTATCAAACCTAGAAAGCCAACCCTGCCCTGGGAACACAGAGGGAGAAAAAAAAAAAAAAAAAAAAAGAAAAAACTTGCAGAAGAAAAGCAAGTTGAGCTGCCCCGGGTCCCTCCCTTGGCAGCAGAGCCCTCCCCCCCAGCCCCTCACTCCCAAACACAATGTGGAAACCGTCAGGCTCAAAATTTATATTTTTTTTTTTTTTTCGTTAAACAGACAGAAGTTTCAGAACTTTTTTTTTTTTTTTTTTTTTTTTTTTTTTTTTTTTTTTAAATCCGACAACCAAACCCTGCCCGGGAATGGGAATGTGACGCTCTTCCCCCTCCCCCGGCTCCAGCCCGGCCAAGTTTCTATGAGTCAAACGTTTGCAATGTGTTACCGAAATGTTACCGAGCTGGAATGCGGCATCCAGAGGCTTCAGCTCATAAAACTTTTGTTTGTTGGCCGGGAGAAAGTGTCACCGGCACACAAAATTCGCTCCTTCCTCTTTTTTCTTTTGTTTTTTTGCCCATCCCGGAGAGGGTTAAGCGTTTGTGCGGAGCTGACACCCGGTGATGACGGCGGCGTTAACCCAGAGCTCCCTGTCCCGCTGGGAAGGGAAATTGTGCTGTTTTTGGTGAGAAAAGAAGGGAAATGGGGCAGCCTGAGAAAGCAGGTGGGAAAGGAGAGGCAGAGAGAGAAATCAAAGCCTACAGAAACAAAATCCCGGCACGGTTTGGGTTGAAAGGGGCTTTAAAGCTCATCTTGTTCCACCTCTGCCATGGGCAGGGATATTTTCAATTAAATCAGGTTGCTCCATCCCAGGGCACAGCCAGGACAGAGCTCAGCTGCTGAAGCACAACCTCCCAGACACGAGCTGTGGGATTTTTGGGGTCAGAAAAGTGCTGTTCCCTCATCTGAAGGTGGGAATTTCCACCCGAGACAGCGACAAGCTGGGCCCAGCTTATCCCAGCAGTGTCTGCTGTGCTGGATCTGCCCTGCTGGATCTGCCCTGCAGTGTCTGCTCTGCAGGATCTGCTGGATCTGCTGTGCTGGATCTGCAGTGTCTGCTCTGCTGGATCTGCTCTGCTGGATCTGCTCTGCAGGATCTGCTCTGCAGTGTCTGCTCTGCTGGATCTGCCCTGCAGGATCTGCCCTGCAGTGTCTGCTCTGCAGGATCTGCTGGATCTGCTGTGCTGGATCTGCAGTGTCTGCTCTGCAGGATCTGCTCTGCTGGATCTGCTCTGCAGGATCTGCTCTGCAGTGTCTGCTCTGCTGGATCTGCCCTGCAGGATCTGCTCTGCAGTGTCTGCTCTGCTGGATCTGCCCTGCAGGATCTGCTCTGCAGTGTCTGCTCTGCAGTGTCTGCTCTGCTGGATCTGCAGGATCTGCTCTGCAGTGTCTGCTCTGCAGTGTCTGCTCTGCAGGATCTGCTCTGCTGGATCTGCTCTGCTGGATCTGCTCTGCAGTGTCTGCTCTGCAGGATCTGCTCTGCAGGATCTGCTCTGCAGTGTCTGCCCTGCAGTGTCTGCTCTGCAGTGTCTGCTCTGCAGGATCTGCTCTGCTGGATCTGCTCTGCAGTGTCTGCTCTGCAGTGTCTGCTCTGCAGGATCTGCTCTGCAGGATCTGCTCTGCAGTGTCTGCTCTGCAGTGTCTGCTCTGCAGTGTCTGCTCTGCTGGATCTGCTCTGCAGTGTCTGCTCTGCAGTGTCTGCCCTGCAGTGTCTGCTCTGCAGTGTCTGCTCTGCAGTGTCTGCCCTGCAGTGTCTGCTCTGCAGTGTCTGCTCTGCAGTGTCTGCCCTGCAGTGTCTGCTCTGCAGTGTCTGCTCTGCAGTGTCTGCTCTGCAGTGTCTGCTCTGCAGTGTCTGCTCTGCTGGATCTGCTCTGCAGTGTCTGCTCTGCAGTGTCTGCTCTGCAGTGTCTGCCCTGCAGTGTCTGCTCTGCTGGATCTGCTGGATCTGCTCTGCAGTGTCTGCTCTGCAGTGTCTGCTCTGCAGTGTCTGCCCTGCAGTGTCTGCTCTGCAGTGTCTGCCCTGCAGTGTCTGCTCTGCAGGATCTGCTCTGCTGGATCTGCTCTGCAGTGTCTGCTCTGCAGTGTCTGCTCTGCTGGATCTGCAGCGTTGCACAGGGACAGGGACACAGCATCATCTGCTGGATCCAACAGGAGTTGGGGCCACAGCAGAACCTGGAAAAGCTCATGAGGATGATGAAGGAAAGCAAAACAGGGAGGAAACTGAGGGACTGCCCTGCCTTGAGCTTTTCCAGGAGGTGACTCCTTCCACCTGCAATTCCCAGCCCCAAAACCTTTCCAAGGGTGGAGCCTTCACCTCGCTGAGGGACCTGCAGGGCTCAGCCCCAGGAGGATGATGTGAGGCTCTTCCTGCCTCACCCCCAGCCCCGTCCGACAACAGCCTCGTGTGGGGCTGGGCCCAGGCTTTGCCTCTGTGCGAGGGAAGGAAAATCTCCCGCAGCCAGGAGGATCCTCCAGAGGGATGGACTCCACCTCTTCCTCTGAGCCTGCCCTGCTTTGTGCAGGGAGCACAGGAACTCTCCTGAGACAGGAGCTGGGCTGGAGAGTCACAGTCAACCTGTCCTGGCAATTACCAGCCTGAGCATTAATTATCCTTTCGTGCCAATGGGAACGACAGCAGTGGGAAAGGACTGTGATCCTCTGAAAGCCAAGTGATGCCAGCCCCGCAGGATGAAAAAAGGTGCTCGTGGCATTTTTAGGGCACTGTTCTCAGATAAATGAACCTGGTATTCTGAAACAGGAAAAAAAAAAAAAAAAAAAATTAAGATCACAGGGAAAGATCCAAGGGGAAAGGCAATAACTGTGGGGAGGGAGCTTGGATTGAGAGCCCAGGACAGAGTCACTCCTGCTCCAGGGTCACTCTCCTGCTCCAGGGCTGAACCAGTTCCTGGAAGGAGCCACAAACTCTTACCCACTTGGACCTTTGCATCATTTGTACGTTAAGGTGTAAGGACAGGCAGGAACTGCCAAAAGGAGCTGCTCAAAGGCCAGGAGGAGATAAGAGACACTGCCCTGTTCAACAAAGAGACTTCCAGACCTGGGGAAGTGAGGCAATCATGGCTAATTAAGATGACTGATCAAAGCCTCCCAGGAGGAAGAAAGAAGGTGAAAGATTAAAATCTTTGTGTTTCAAAGGTGAAGAGACCAGGAGAGCTCACCTGGGGAAGGTGGGAGGTGTGTCTGCCCATGGCAGGGGTGGGACTGGATGGACCTTCAGGTGCCTTCCAACCCAAACCCTTCTGTGATGAGCAGGGTCCTGTTCACATGCTGGAAAATCCAGGCTGCTCTTTCTGCCACCAACGAGGCCACAGCAGGTCCCAGATGGTGTTTAGGGCCAGATGGATTTTGGGAAACCTTCGGGGAAGAGTTTGAGCTTTGCTGAAAACCCGAATCTCCTCCAGAACCTCCTCCCTTCCAATCCAAACACAAGGACCAAGCTGTGCTGTTGTGTCCCAGGGTCCTGAGCCCACTCACACCCATCCCACCTCCCCTGATGAGCTGACAAGAGCCCGGTGTTGGCTCCCAGCAGCCACAATCCTGCTCCCACATCCCCTGGGAGGTGGGAACTGCCAGAAGTGCCCTCCAGACACAAAGCAGAGCAGCTCCGAGGCTGGAGGAGCAGCAGCGTGGGCAGAGGGTGGCCCAGGCAGGGAAGGGGAAGCTGCCTGCAGCCACATCTCTCCATAGAAGGCAGGGAAGGAGCAGGTTTGTTTCTGCAAGAGGGAGAAGAGTTATGGCTGTGGGAAATGGTGGCTAAAAATACCCCGAGGGCTCGGGGAGAGCAGGAGGTCACTTGGGAGAGGAAATCTCAGGTGCTGGTGGCCCTGGGGCAAAGGTGGCACTGCCACAAGTGTGGGACTGCAGCCCCCTCACAGCCACTGCAGGGGAGGGTGTTCAGGGCACCCACAGGGCAGAATTGGGGTGTCCCAGAGCCACAACCAGAGCCCTGCTTTGTGCCTCTGTTTCGGGCTCTGAGCTCAGCAGCCTGGCTGGCAGGTTGAGCCTGGCTCAGTCTCTTTTTGTTGGGATTAGGACACGATTTGGGGGCCAGCTCAGCTCTGCTGGGGGCTCAGATTATCACATCAATATTGGGATTGTGCAGGGAACAGAGATATCGACCCCCAGGGGGACCCTCAGGGTGCCCAGGCAAGGGCTCAGTCTCTGTCCATGTGACAAACACTAAGAATATTTTGGATATGAAATATTTGTGCCCCTCACACCCCAGAGACCTTCCCAGGGGGATGCACTTATTGACTGGGAGCAGCCCCTGACACCAAGTCCTGGTGGGATGTTCCCACTGGCAGCTGTTCATTCATCCCCAGCCAGGTTAAACTCACCCCTTCTCCCAGCTCGGAGCCTCTGAGGATGGAGGAGGCATCACCAACATCCAGGGTCGCTCCAAATCCCACCAGCACCGCCCTGCAGGCCTCACCCACCGGCAAATCTGCTGGAATCATTTCCCATCTCACGTTTCAGCCGGAGAAAAGGCATTTCCAATCATTTCTCCTCTTTTGAAGGGGCTGCTCCCTGTGGACCGCTCTGCAGCGAGGGCGTGAGGAGGATCCTGCCTGGCCTGGGTCCCAGTAAATCACAGTTCAGAGACGGCTCAACTCCATTTTATGATTATTAACCCCAGGCCTGCTCATTTGTTTGGCCTGTCTGAGGCTATATATAGTGATGGGTGCACGGCCAGGGGGGAATTGTGTGCAGCTGTTAAACACAGACCCCTCCACCTTCCCAAAAAACGATTTAAAAAAAACTTTAAAAATATTAAAAGCCTTACAAAACAGGAAGACTATGGTTGGGAAATGAGAAGCAGCTGTGAAGAGGAGGGATGAGGTGTCACACAGGGAGGACTGACTTCAAAACCTTGCAGGAAATGTATGAGAAATTTCCCGGCCACTTTTGTAATCCATCATCCCCCGGGGTGTCCCGTGGTGGCTCTTGGCTCCTGTCACAGCCTGTGAGTGCCAGGGCCAGGAGCACCTCAGGCTGGACTCAGCAGGAAAACCCACAAAAGTGGCTGTTTGCTCTTGCAGTGCCATCAGCAGAGCCCTGCTGTGCCTTTGTGACAGGCCCAAAGCACCACAGATGGATTAAATGTCACCCAGGGGCAGGTGCTGAACCGAGGGAGCTCCAGGGCCGGTTCTGGGAATTTCAATAATGAAAAACTTTGAACGGTGGTGGTGAAACACTCTGAATATTCTCATGTGCTGAGGGAGTGCAGGACGGGGCCAGGATGGAAAAACAGAGGTGGAGAATGATGGAGGTGCCTTGCTGAGATCAGTGTCCTCTTCCTGCCCCCTCCAGGCACAGATCCTGCCCCAGAGCAGCAGGAGAGGCTGTTCCTCCTCATGGTGGTTCATTTTGGAGCTGTCAAAGAGGGGTAAACCAGGCAAGGTGACGAGGTGACAGGGACATGGAATGAAATGAGCCCTTCAACACAAACCATTCTGGAATTCCGTGATTTATTCCACGTTCCTGGAGGAGCTCAGAGCTGAAAGGGGCATTTTTAGGGGAAGAAAGGGAGTGTGACTAAACCTGCAGCCCTGGCACCAGGCAGAGTGGCTCTGGCATGGAGAAACCCAAGGGCTGGCCCCCCATCTCTTGGCTCTTCACCAACTTTTCCTGGTGGCTCTAACGGCAGCACCGGCACCTGAAGCTGCTGCTGGGGCAGGTGCTGCAGCAGTTTAACGTTTCCTCTGCAGGGCAGAGCTCAGGGGAGGCAAAGCCAGTGCCCAGATCATGCCCAGCCTTGGATAGGGATGCCAGTGTGTAGGACCATCCGTGGAGGGCAGGGAGAGGGGATTCTGCTGAGCTGAGATAGTTTAGGATACGTGGGTTTATTGTAAGGGTTGTGGGTGAAAAGGGTTTTGCTTTCAGCCACCAGACTGGGCTGGAGGGAACCCCAAAGAGAGAGGGAGGGTGTGAGGTGAGGGAGGTAAGAGGCCAAGGACCTTGTTCCAATCCATTCCATCTCCTTCTGTGTTGAATATTCTAATTGACAGTGACCAACCCCAAAGAGATACAAACCTCCAGACTTTTCCTGCAGCCCATGAGAACTGCTCTATCACCACATCATCCTGTATTCTAAACTCTAAAGACTTTTCTTATCCACCTTTTCCCTGATACCTTTTTGCAGGGTGGAGAGGGGCTGCACCCTTGGGTCCTTTTGTTTTCATTTTCTATCCCTCACCCCATCTCCAGCTCATCCCCGTCTTCCTCCCTGCCATGGTCACATCCCAAAGCTCAGCCTTCATTTCTATTTCACTCACAGGTTTTATATCTTTATTATTTCTTACCAGGCAATCATATTTTTAAGCTTTCCCTGTCTCATCTTTCCCAACACCAGTGGCCAGCTAAACCCCAGTGTTGACCTTTAAATTATTCACAGGTGAGGCTGGGGAGGTCCATTCCTGGTGCCACCCTTCACCTTTTCCTGTTTGCCGGGCGAGTTTAGGGTGAGAAAACCCATGGTTTGGGTTGGTTTTTTATTATTATTTTGTTTTCATGCAGCACAGGCTGCTCTCAGCGAGGCTCAGGGAGCTCGGCTTCCCCCGGGCTGTGGTTTCAGCAGCTGCCGGCCCCGGGCTGTGCCGCAGTCAGGTGTGCAGAGACCACAGGGCGCCGGGAGGAGCAGAAGGGGAGCTCACATCAAGGTGCTCATCTGCGAAAGGAAGAGGAGCTCCCAACCGAAGCACCGCCCGCGTGGTCGGTTTGTGGGTGACCCAGCCCTCCCTGGCAGCGCCAAACTCCGCGCTCTGGGTTCTGCACCTGCTGCTGCTCTGAAGGCTCCTCCCAGGGACAGGTCCTTGTTTGGGTCTTCAAAACAAACAGGGGCGAAGGTTTGGGATGGAAATGGGAGATGGGGCTCCTGCTGGAGAAAGTGTCTCAGGATCACCACTAAAGCCAAACAGGGGCAAAGGTTTGGGATGGAAATGGGGTTCCTGCTGGAGGTGTCTCGCTCTCACCACTCGTTTTCAAAATTTTCACTCTTCCAGGGTGACAGGAACTGGCAGTGTCCCCTCTGTGGGGTCCTGGGGAAAGAGTGCAGAAATCACAGAATCACAGAATCCCTGAGGCTGGAAAAGTTCTGCAGGATTGTTGAGTCCAATCCCCAATCTTGTCACCCAATCCCCACCTTGTCACCCAGCCCAGAGCACTGAGTGTCACATCCAGTTTTTTCTTGGCCAACTCCAGGGATGGGGGACTCCAAACCTCCCTGGGCAGCTCTTTCCAAGGCCTGACCACCCTTTCTATGAAAAAATTCCTCCTCAGAGTCCAGGCAGAGCTCAGCAAGGCTGTGGCCCCTGCCCACCTCTGGCCAAGACCTGTTTTGGGTCTCTAAGTCCATGTCCTGCTTTGGGTCTCTAAGCCCAGGTGATTTTCCTAAAGAAAAAGAAGAGCTGGGACAGTTGCACAGCCCTGGAGAAACTCTGGCCCTGTGCAAACACATTTGAAACCCAGAATTTCTTTTCCATCCCGAATTTGCAGCAGCCTATAGGGATTTAACTCCTTATTTTGCTGCTCCATCTCAATCCTGTGTGCAGGCAGGAGAGGGAGAATGTGAGGAGAGAATCTGATTCACTGTGCAAATCCCCAGCTGGGAGAAGGAGTTTGATTTACCAAGGCCAGAGGTAGTAAAGAGCTTGGACAGGAATTTGCACTAAACCTTTGACACACAAGACATTTCCCTTTCAGGCCAAGACAAACAAAGGAAGGAAGTGTCTGGGACTTTTAAAGCGACCTAGTGGAGACAGGTAAGGGCAGATAAGGGCTGAAGGAAGAGTGGGCTGGGCGAGGGAAGTATCCAGTTTTACAGATTTGTTGGAATCCTGAGTGTTCTGTAAATCAGGCTGAGGGGAGGCGAAGCCACCTGGGGAAAGGCCTTTTGCAAATGGAAGAAAAAGGCTGAACATCCCCAAAGTGCTGAGCACAGCCTTTCTATTCACCCCCCTCGGCTTATTTTCCACTCACTGTGCAAAGTTTTCTGTGCTTGAGGCTGGCAGGGTTTCGAGGCTCATTAGCTGGGAGCTAATTTCCCTTTGGATCAGCTCAGGTGCTGCCCAGCCCATCCCTGCCAGAGCCCGGGATTTCTCAGCATCATCCTCGGTGTAAAAGAGTTTTTGCCTCTTTCCAGAACTCAGGTCCTGTAATGATGATGATGATAATAATAATAATAATAATAATAATAATAATAATAATAATAATAATAACAACAACAACAATAATAATAATAATAATAATAAAGCTGGAGCTGTTCATGTGAAAGGGAGAATAACACTGTGTGATGGAGAGACTAACACAACACTCCCACTTGATAAAAAGGCTATTTATTGATGGTGTTCTCTGTCCCAACACCACTTGTACAGGGGATAGGAGGGATTCCTGTGTTTCTAGGGAAGGATCTGCTGTGGGGCAGGAATCAGGGGCAGGCCTGGCTCCCCTCTGGCTGTGCCATCTCTGCCTGACTCTGTAAGGAAGCCAGGCCTCCCCCCAGCCCGGCAAGAACTGACTTTTCCTGGTACAACACCCCTGATCTCTGTAGAACAGGATTGCTCCAACACCCTCCCAGCTGATGGATTTGAAATGCCAGGCTCAGCCTTACCTGGACAGGGTTAATGTCCCTCTCAGGGTTTCAGTTTCTCCCTGCAGTCATGTTTGGTGACTCCACAGGTCCCTTTCCGTGAATCCCTCTGGAACATTTTGCTCTTTGACCTCAAATCTTTCCCTTCTCCACTAAACTGCTCCAGTTTCTTTTTAACCCCTTTTTTTCCTCGCTCGAGGTCCAACACTGAGAGGTTCAGTCACAGCATGGGGGGGCCCTGTGGGGTCCTCAGAAGGGGTGGGGGATAATGGTGAGACCCCAGGGCCAGGAGGAGCAGGGATGTCCTCTGTGCTGTCCCCACAGAGTCACTGACCCCCTCCCTGGCCTTATCTCTCATCTCTCAGGGAATTTTGCATTCTGAGTCATTAAACAAACACAGGGACTGCTCTCCCTGGCCAGGACCAAGGCTTGGATGAGGTTCCTCCACATGAAAAAACAAAACTGGTGCTTTCTGGGTTATTTATAAAGCAAACTGGACAAATAAACCTTTCCTACCCGGCGCGGTCAAGGTTACGAATCCATAGTTCTCCTTTCCTACAGGGACCTTGTTTGTGACTCATTCCTGGCAACCTCGGGGGTTCCCGGTGCCTGAGCTGGGAATGAGGAGCTCACACAGTGAGGAAGAGCTTGGCAGGGGCAGCTGAAGGCTCCCTGCAAGGGCTGAGCACAGTCCACCCCTCCTTTTTTACCACTGAGCAAAGACCTGCCCAGAAAACCCATCTGTGACAATCGAATCCTTTCAAATCCCAGAAAACCGACTGGAGCACCATCTGGAGGCAGCTCATGGAAGGCTTGGGCAGAGCTGGGACATCTTTCCCGGGATGGGGACAGGATGGGGACGTGGGTGTCCCTCTGTCACCTCTGCTGGGGTGACACACTCCAGGCTGGGCAGGGCCAGGTTGGGCTCAGGAGTTCCCATCCCACCAGGAATTCAAGGTCCCTGAGCTCAGACCAAGCCTGTTCCTGGATATTCTGCCCAGCCATTACCTACTCTGGCAGGTGGCCCCAAAATGAAGATTTTTCACACTCATTTTCTCTCCTGTGTCCCTGGAAATTGGGAAGGAACCCCTTGGATCACATTTTTTTTCCTCCAATCTGTGCATTTACAACCCTGGTGTAACTTTTTGCCCACATTTCTCTGCTCTCCAGTAGTTCTTGTTGCTGGAGCACAGACGGATCTGCCTGAAATTAGGGAGTATTTCTCCAGAAGTCCTTGGTTTGTTATTGCTGGGCTTGATTTGTTATTGATTTTTTTTTTCTAAGATTTTTTTTTCAAGGGCCAGTCTGACTTAAAATTATCTTCTGCTGGGTTTGACCACAGCTTTGTTATCCCTCTCCATCTTTCCGATAACACTCAGTGCCATTTCCCTCTGCTCTCTGGAAGTGGAAATTATTATATTTTTAAATTCTGCTGATGCTGAGAAGAGCTGTGATTTCTAAGAAGTGATGCCGTGCGTGCCCTGACACGTTTCATGTCTCAGCACCGAGCGAGCCACGCTCTGCAGCCTCCACTGAGGAGCCTGGAATTGTTTTGTGGGTTTTTTTTTTATTTGTGTGGGGTTTTGTTGTTGTTTTTGTTTGTTTGTTTGTTGGTTTGGTGGGATTTTTTTGGTTTTTGGGGGGGGGGTTTTGTGTGTGTTTTTGGGGTTGTTTTTTTTTTGGGGGGGGGGAGTGTTTTGGTTTTTTGAGGGTTTTTTGGGGGGTCTTTTTTTCCCAGGGATTTGCTTTCTGTAACGTGACCATTCATGTTGTTCACAAAGACAACTTGATTTTTCAATACATGATCCTCTTTCCCCCCGCCTGATTGGGGCTTCTTGCACAATGACCTGACTCTGCTGCCAATTCCTGAGGAATTCTCACCAAACAGGGCTTAGAAAACATTTACCTGGCTGCAGCTTTGTGTGTCAACTTTTGGGATGCCCACCCTGGGCAGCTCAGGGGGAGGTGTTTAAGGCTGATGCATCTCTGGGTGTTGTTTTTCTCTCCATGTCCTGCGTCCACAGCATTAAACATTTCCTTCCCCTTCGGCCCTCGAGGCTTCTCTCAAAGCTGGAACCCCAGGGGCTGCTCGAGCAGGGCCTCTCCCCCCTATCAACCAGAATCTGCTTATCTGCAGCTCGAAGGAAATTCTGCTTGGCCGCCATGCTCCGGATGAAACAATGAAATGATGAAATGATGAAATGCCCACACAGCACAAGGGGCTGAGGAGCTGCTCCCCAGGAACAGAGGCTGGGAAAACAATCTGGGGCTCTCCTTTCATGGGGCCAAAGCCACAGGACTCATCCAGGACGAGAGGTTTCAGGATTTTGGTGCTTCAAAGAAAAGGAGTCGAGGGATCCGATAAACGTTTATGGAAGGGGAAAGATCTCAGGATTGAAACATCAAATAAAACCCCGTGGAATGAAATACGATTGCTGGATTGAGCCATTAGAGAGTCTGGGCAGGTTTAAGAGCTCGCTCGTGTGGAAAAGGGGGAGTCTGGTATTTTCAAGTGTTTCTGCACCACTCACTGCATTCCCCAGGGGCTGGAGCTGCTAAAAATAAACCACTCAGGAAGGCTCTGACAGCCTTCTCAGAGCTTCAGGTGCTCTGAGCTGAAAAAGAGGAGAAAAAGCCACAAAAAAAAAAAGGCTGTTAGAGGTGCCTGGGTGAGAAATAGTCACCTCCAGCTCTGCTTGACTGAGGAGTGAGCAGGGAGCTGTCATCTCACTGGGGGGAAATGATGGTTTAGAGAAAACAACTCACCTCTGTCCCTTTGTTTCCTGAAAGCTGATGGAGGAAGGCTCAGGATTAGGGAGAGTTTGTTTTCTCTTTCTAGAAGACACTGCATGTTTTTGTATTCTCCCCTTTCTTTGTGCGTGTGTTTAGATAAAAGTTAGGACACAAAGGCTTTTGCTGGCCTGGGGCCAAGCCCAAGCTGAAGAAAACAAACCTCAACCTTCAAGGCCGAGAGGTTCAGTGGGTCGTTAGAGCCAGTCCTGCTCGCACAGGAAATCACATCATGTAATCTCTTGTTTTGGGACTTTGGCAAAGGATAAAATCCTTCTCAGGAGGGAGCGTTGCCATTTCGGAGAGCAACGGCCCAAGAGAAACACAGAATTTGAGGGAACGGGGATTTTTCAGGATCTGTTTGCAGAAATACCCAGGCTCCATCCCCGATTGTTTATTTCATGGCAATTAAAATTATTTTCCTTTCCAAGCTGTCTATAGAAGCCACCCTCAACAGAGAGGTGAGAAGGAAACATTCTCCTGCCCAATTTCACCATTCCTGATCCAATTCTTTAACCTCTCAAAAAACACACCTTTACTTCTACCCTTCTGTTCTGCAAGGAAACCACAGAGAATTGTCCTCTGGGCAGGACTTGTCACAGTCTTGGAAACTCTCTGGAGTGATTTTATCTGGAGCGTTTCTTTCTCTTTCTCATGGGCCATGTGGAACAGCATCAAAAGCCATAAAACTTTATGTATTTACAGCCTCTTGTGGGAGCACAGCGCTCAGAACATCATTGTGGATGTAAATTAGCTCAATTATCTTTGCTTGGGATGGTTGGATCTTGCCCAATTACCGTTGCAGTTTCTCATTCTCTTTGGTGCTGACAAACAATGCGTTTAACTGCTGGTTCCACTCTTCTCCCAGATCCCAACACCACATAATTCTCTCTGATCTTCAGCCTCCGCTTGAAGAGAAACCTTTGGCATTTTTCCTTGCCCATTTTCCACCCTCTCTGGGTTCAAGTTCCCTTTCTTGGCTTTCTGGCACCTGCTGAGTGAATTTAATCTTACCCAAATCACCTGAAAGTCTTCTATGAATTCTAGTGCATCTCTACCCTGGTTTGGTTGGTTGTTTTTTTTTCCCTTACTATTCTGATATTTCTCTCCTCTGTCAATTATAATCCTCGTCTGATGCATCAGCCTTGGAAGTTTTGACACATTTCAGCCTTCTTGGCATCGCCCTCCATCAGCTGCTTGTCTGGAGAGTGACTGAGATCCTCTGATTCCTTCCACATACAGAAACTCCTCCGTTAATTACCAGTGAGAACTGCTGCTGTTTGCAATCTTATCAAAATCTGAACACTGCAAATTTTTCATTACTTTTATGCCCTGATAGCAGGGCCTTTGGACCAGCTGCTGGAATCAGAGGATCTGATTTTTTTTCCCTCTGGTTTTCATTAGTTAACAACACTAAAAATCCTGTGGAATCTCTTGTACCCTCTCCTGGTGGGCCTGTTCACCTCCTCATCGATTTATTTTTGGAGTAAACAACAGCCACACTCTCCATGCCCTCATTGTGCTCTGAGCTCAACCATTCCCAGTCCCCTGGAATGATTGAGCAGGTCCTGGATATTCCCATTACTGCAAAACCCCAATGATGGGGTGTCTGAATTCAAGGACAGGTACAAGAGGAGCTGCAGGAGCCACTTCCAGTGTTTCACACAGAATCCCTGAATTATTCAGGTTGGAAGAGCCCTCTGAGACTGATTTCCACCTTGTCACCCACACCAGAGCACTGAGAGCCACATCCAGTCATTCTCTCACCAGCCCCTTCCAATTCCTGACCACCTTTTCCATGAAGAAATTCTTCCTGGATTTTCACTCCCATTTTTTTTTTTTTAACTTTCCTTTTTGCATCTCCTGAACTTTTACTGCCTGCACTGTTCCTTTTCAAGAAGGGGTGAAAGGCCACAGCCCCTCACAGGGCAGGAGCTGGATCAAAAGGGAGAATTCAGAACTCTCAACATCCCAACCTCTCCCAGCTCTCACCACCAGGCTCTTGCTGCCCCAGATGAGCCTCCCCGGTGCTCTGGCCTTTCCCAGCCTGGCTGAGCAGCAAATGCTCCGTGTTTATCACCCCCATCAGAGCAGTTGGAAGACAGTTGAGTGTCTCTCGGGGGTGCTGATAGCAGGGAAGGCTTTGCTCTGGGAGATAAGCCACCCTCCCTGAGCAGCCAGGGGAGGCCGTTGGTATCTCAGTGTCTTCCAGCCCCTCCAGACACACCCTGGCTACGGTGGGGATGGTGAGGAGCCGAGGACAGTTAACTGAACCCCTCGCTATCATCTGCTCTCTGCCCCCTGGAATCGTTTCTCTGGGGCTGATCAAGCCTGTGCAGTGACCTCATTGCCTCAGCAGAGCTGTAAACAGGCAGGGAGAGCCTCCTGGGGTGTTTGGAGATGGATTAATTCAGGAGAGAAAGGCGCTTCGAGGGAAGGTGTTTCAGCCTCAGGTTTTGAAATGCACGACAGCTCCGTTTTCTGCAGGTTTCAGGAGAGAAAAGCAGCACGAGCATCTCTTGTCTGGTTTGGGGGGATCCAGGAGTGTCTGGAGTGCAGCTATTCCCTGCCAGGGCTCCCTGTGGCACCCCAGGGCAGCAAATCCAGGCTCTGGTGGTTCCTTCTCACCTTCTCACCCAAGGCTCAGGTGTGAGCAAGGCAGAAAATCCAGGTCACCTTTACCTGGAGGAATCAGTAGATCCAAGTCCCAGTGTCAGAGTGAGGAAGAACCAAGGTGTGAACAGAGGCTGCACATCCAAAGGTGTTTGGAAACAAGAAGGGCAAATATTGTGGTGAGGAAACAACATTGGTTTCACAGTTTCTGTCTATATTACACAACAGAACATTTCCTTTTTCATTCCAGACCTTCCCTTGGGCCCAGCTCAGCTGTGAGGAGGATGAACACCCTCCCCAGGCAGCTCTCTGAGGTCCTGCCCTGTTTTCTCTCCCTGTTTTTCACCCATGGGAAACCACCACTTTCCCAAATATAGATGTTTTCATCCAAATAAAGGGGAGGGGGTTGGAATATTGTTAAAAAACCAATCCAGCTGCGAGGCAGAAATCTGAAAATATGCAAAAACATAAAAGCATCGCTCTTTTTCACGGGCTGGGGAGGGAAAGTCGCTGCAAAAACCCAGCAAAGAGTCATTCGTGGGCAGCGTCTGCCACCTGCTGGCACCAAATCCTCCTGCAACGCCTGTGCTGTGTCAGGGAACACACAGGAGGGGAAAATTAATATCTTTGAAGTTCATAAGCCCCTTTTTTTTTTTTCTTCTTTTGAGAAATATTACCTGTTTTGGTCTCATCAAAAATCCTGAGGTCGTAGAAAGGTTTGTGTTGGAAGGGACATAAAAAACCATCCAGTTTCACTCTCCCTTGCCATAATTCCACCAGACCAGGTTCTTCCAAGCCTTATCCAACCTGATCTTGGACACTTCCAGGGATCCAGGGACAGCCACAGGTTTTCTCTGGGTGACCTCACCAGGCCCTCAGCACCTTGAGAGTAAAGGAATCTCTCCTCAAATATCAGACCAGGTGGAGACTCCAAGGATTTTGTCCAGGGATTTGTACAAAGCCATGAATTAAAGACCTCAGTGCAAGCACCAATATAAGGTTTAAAGTCTGTTTTTGCCACTTTTTTTCCCCTGGAGAGGTTTGAACACCCACCTGCAGAGCTGCCCTGGAGCTGTGAGTGCACCCGAGGGCAGGGCTGGAGCAGCACAGCCAAGGGGAGCTGAATAGAAACCGTGACAAACTGAAAACACCTTTTATTACCTGTCTTTTACCAGTCTATTACCTGTCTCCTCACTCACAGGAGCCTCACCTGTGCCTGAATGCCAGTAAATAAGTTATAGACAATTAACAGAGAAAAAATTTAGATGTTCAGCCAGGACTCAAGACTTTGTCTGGGAAATTCTGCGGCCACACCTCGAAGTATTTTTAGTTCTGGCCTTGGATACTCAGATGGAGCTTCTTGAAGCTTCCCAATGCTGCAGGCACTGTTTGAGAACAGCATTTCCACGTTCTGTCTTTTCCTGCTCCACGTTGCAGCTCACTCTGGTGGTTCAGAGCCCCTTCCTCGTGGCCCAGAATCAGCCAAAGGAAGTTTTATAACAAACAGGTGTTTTTCTGGGCAAATAAACCAGGATTTCCTCTCCATCAGCTCAGAATTCCATCAGCGTTATTTGATGTAACAGAATGTTTTGAAGCCAAGGGACTGTTTTCAAACCACCAACAAAAAAAATATTTGTATTTCTTTTTTCCTCTGCATCTTATTGCAGCTCTTTTGCTTTTCCTTCCCACCATTTATCTTTCACAACACCAAGCCTTGCCTGTACTTCCTGTTTGGCTGCTGGTTGGTAGTTTTCTCATTTGCTGTTATTTTTGACTTCCATCCAAGCTTTGTATGATATTAATAGCTGTTGCACAGAACTGTAATCATCCCCAAACCAGCCCTAATATTAGCAGATGTAGCCAAGAAGTGTTGTCAAGGCCTGGGGGATTTGAGCAGTGAATTTTCTCCTCCATCCTGCCAGTTCTGCCCCAGCCCAGGGAGCCAAAACATCTGCCCAGCACCCAACTCACACATCCCCGTCCTGGCCACCTCAGGCAAGAGAGAAGCAGCTTGGTGGAGCCCAAATGCACAGAAAGATGCTGATGTGAGGATTCAAGAATTAGATGTTATTGGTTGTCTAATTAGTGCTTCAGCCTAATCAAGATAGAGCAACCACTCATTGTTCATCCAGCAGTGCTAACGCTAATAGCCAAATTACTCATTTTCTATTAAAGGTTGTCAGCAGTAGGAAAAAAAAAAATAAACACAGAGGATAAAAGGATCTATCCTGCTCCTCCAGCAGTAAATTCTCCTCCTTGCTTTGCACTGCTGCAGTGACTCATCAGCATCCTGGGGGTGAAATAGTGACAGGTTTTTTCTTCTTTGCTGCGAGGAATATGATTCTAAGGCTGGTGGTTTCTTCTTTCTCTGTTTAGAGCCTACCTGAGGCTACTTTTTAAAATGTGTTTTCTACTGTTCTCTCTAGTGGAACCTTTCTTCCCGGGGCTGCAATTCCCCATTACACCCAGACATCCCACGTGTCCTGCATTTTACCTGGATTTTCTCTGCCACTTCCACTGGTTTCTGTCAACTGCCAAAACCTCAGTGATCAGCAGTGGATTCCCAATGAGCTGCTGGTACCCCTGGGACCATCCTGAGCTCTGTCAGCACTTCCTGCTCCTTAAGGAAGGATTTGAGATTTATCCCAGGTGCACCTCATACCAAACTTCAAATTCAACTGCCATCCCCTTTTAGCTGGGCAAAGCAGAGGAGAAAAACTCCAGCAAAGCTGCCAGGGCAGATCCAGAGGAGATAAACTCCAGCAAAGCTGACAGGGCAGAGGCAGACAAGCCCTGGGGACAAAGTCCTGCAGGGTCATCACTGATAACATGATGATGTCGTGTTTCCATTCTAATGGATCCTCCCTCACCTCCCACCGGGTAAAAGCTCTAACACCAAAGTCCTTTTCAGCAGGGAGGGCTCCAGAGGGGAGTTCAGACCCTGCTGCTCTGACCACAGGGTTCCCTTTCTTTTCTGTCCAAATCCTGGTGTCATTTTTATGAAAAGAAAGTGGTAACTCCAAGACGGGAAGATGATACTTTTTTTGGTTTCAGTTTCGTTTCATCCTAGAGAACTGGTTTCATCTGACTCCTCCCACTAGAGGAAAAGGATACATTTGGGTTAAGCTCTTCCAGTTCCATTTCATCCTAGAAAAGTGGTTTAATTTGACTCCACCCAGGAGAGAGCTGTCCTATTTAAGGGTCAGTCTCTAGGTCACAGACTGTCCTGCCCAGGGTCTGCTGCTGTGGGGAAGAGGTGCAGCCAAACCATCATCCCTCGACAGTGACAAGATGCCTGCAGCAAAAATGAGGTGAGTGCACAGCATGACTTTGCCAGGGCGGGGTCAAGAACAGCAACCTGTTCTTAGTCACAGCTCCCACAGTGACAAGGTGTGGGAGGGACAAGGCTCAGCACAATGTCCTGGCTCAGAATCTCACCAAGGTTTAGTCTGGAAAGGGTTTCTAAAAGTCACCTTGTCCGTCTCTGACTGCACCCTGACAGCTTTGGAGTGTCTCTGAGGGTGGAGACTGCACAACCTGTCCAGAAAAACTGTGCAAGGCCTCTCTTCTTGTCACAGTTAAGTTTTCTGGGCTTGTTTGTGCTCTTCTTGCCCTGGCAGTGGGCACTACTAAAAAGGCCTGGCACTTTTTTGTTCCTTCCCTTCAGGTATTTCTGTAGCTCTAAGATCCTTCCGAGCCTTCTCTTCTCTAGGCTGAACAGTCTCAGCTCTCTCAGCCTTTCCTTAGGGAAGAGACACTCCAGTCCAACCTCTTCCTTACCTTGTGGGGCTCTTTTTTGAGCCATTTCTTCACCCTTCAGCTGAAGACACAAGCCCTGCTTCCTCCCCATAGAAGGTAATGTGAGAAAGGGCAATGTGAGAAATCAGCTCATTAATTATACGAATTCTACCATTTGCAATGAAGCAAGAGGTGGATTCCTCCTGGAATCTCACTGACGAGATCAGTGAAAGAAGCTTTCACTGAATGTGTGGGGCTGGCTCTACTTTCCCTTTTTGCAGCCCATCCCAGGGCTTTTGGCTTAGATAAGAGAGCAGCCCTGACTCCAGGCACTGGTGAATCCATTCCTGGCCTGCTGCTCTCCAATGGGAAGAGCTCCCTGAAAAATGGGCTGTTTAGAACAAGGATCTGAAGGTTCTTTAGTAGCCTGAGTGCAAGGGATGTGTTGAGACACTGGACAGAGTTTTGTCTTCCACTTCCCTTCCTCTTTTCCTGCTCTGTGTGGGCACCCCAGGGTCAAACCCTTCCTTAACTCACCATTTCCTCTTTCTAGCAAGGAGCAGCTGAAGGAGAAGCTGGATGCCCTTCAGTGCCACTTCACCTGGCAGCTGGGCGTTGACTTGCACAATCCTCGGCATCACCTGCAGAGGTTGGACGTTGACATCAAGCACATGGGCCACCAGAGCCAGGTGGCCCTCCTGGGGCTCCAGGCCTACCTGCACCAGCTGAACAACCAGAGCACAGAAGCTCTGCAAAGCCTCAGAGCTGCTGAGGAGCACAACGAGGAAGAGGAGCAGGCAGCATCCACTGCTGGCTCTTTGGTCATCTATGGGAATTATGCCTGGATTCACTACCTTCAGGGCTCCTATCAGGAGGCTGAAACCTGCCTGGAACGAGTTCAGCAGCTCTGCCCAACTCTTTGGGATGTGCAGCTGATCCCACACATCCAGGCCCAGAAAGGATGGTCCCTCCTGGTTACCAGAATCCGGAATGGGGAACGAGCAAGAGAATGCTTTGACCTGGCCTTGATGTTTGAACCAGAGAACAGATCTTTCCGTACTGGGCTTGGAATGGCTCTTTATTTCTCCTGGAAATTCTCCTGGCAACTCGATAGTGCAAGTGAAGCCATAATCCACTTGGAAAGAATTATCGACGAGCAGCCAAACAACTACAGAGCTAAAATATATTTGGCCGAGCTACTTGCACATGCAGATAGAGAAAAATCAATTGGCTTGATCGAAGAATGTGCAGAGAAAAGCTCTGACCCTGAGGTCCTCAAACTCTCAGTTTTGCTCTGGATACCACGGTCGACAAAGCGAGCGATTGAGATTGCCCAGCGAGCCCTGCAGCAGGACCCAGGTTACCACCTTCTCTACCAGGCCTTGGCCAAGGGCTACAAACAACACTGGCTTCAAGCTAATCCAAGAGACAAAGATTATATACTGGATGCAGCCATCAGTCACCTCCGGCAAATTATTCAGGAACATCCAGACCTTGACCTTACATTTCTCCAGCTGCAGTTGGCAGAGTTAATTGGTGAAAGACACCCGGCACAGGAAGAAGAAATTTACAGGGAACTGCAAGAGAAAATCGACACCTTGAGCCCCAAACAACGTCAAGCCCTGAATCGCTTCTGGGGAAAGTTCTTCCTCTACCGGCGTAGATCCCAGGATAAGGCAAAAGACAAGTTCATGAATGGTTACAACATTCTTGAGCAGACAGAGCAGAGGAGGGACTGTGGGCGCAGGCTGAGGAAGATGGCTCAGATCTACCAACGCAACGGTGACGCCGACGCTGCCAACGACATCTATCGCTTCCTCCAAGAGGCTGACCAGCACCTGCCTCGGCATTTTGCTGCCCTCGCTTTAGATGATGGGGATCAC
Organism: Zosterops lateralis; assembly: GCF_965231275.1. Lineage (NCBI taxonomy): Eukaryota > Metazoa > Chordata > Aves > Passeriformes > Zosteropidae > Zosterops > Zosterops lateralis. The sequence continues at coordinate 789,429 of NC_139792.1, forward strand.
TCCCCTCACACTGAGTAGGGCATGAGTTTTCCCAAGGCTAGAAGGCCAAAAGGACTGTCTGGCTCCGAACAGCAATCCCACCCCTCACACAGACAGAGTGGTTCTGTCAGCTCCTCACGTCGTCCCATTGCTCAGCCATCAAATCCCACCTGTGGGTAACCAAGTGTCCAAACCTTAACCACACTGCTGTGTCCTGCTTCTTCTCCCAGAAGGAAATGAAAACAAGAGCAAAGAATTTGGCTTACAGGGTCTGAGCACAATCTCCTGCAGGTGTGGACCTGTGTGTCTCCCTTGGAAGTGCCATTGATCAGAACCGAACGCTGATTAGGGCAATGTGAGAAATCAACTCATTAATTGTAAGAATTCTACCATTTGCAATGAACCAGGAGGTGGATTTCTCCTCAAGATCAGTGAGGAGCTGTGATGAGGGTGAAGTCCTTCTGTATGGGACACACACAATCCCCTGGTCTGTCCAAAGGAATTAAACACTGCTAATTAAAGAGCCCACAAGGGTGATTTTATCTTCACTAATCCTCAGAAACACATGCATGCCTGCCCCTGCCTGGACATAAACCAGGGGCTTTCTTGTACTGGTTCCCACCAGGAATGACATTTTCATCCCTGTTTCTGGAGCTAAACTGAGGCTTTTAACATTTTTTGATCAATAAATATTTCTTGCTGCACGATTTCTCCTTGTTGGTATCTTCTTGTAGCCTGAAGCATCCAGAGCACGGAACACCAAAGATCCACCATCTCCTCATTGTTCTCACTCTCCATCTCTCCAGGCCCTTCCCAGTGGGAATTTGTGCCCTCACCTGCAGGCACAGGTGGGCACCTCCCCATCCCAGTCACATCCCCAAGGGTCACCTTTGTGCCCAGCAGTACCTGAGTGGGGGTGGCTTGCTCAGACGTCCCCAAACCTACCTGTCCCCACAGAGCAGTGCCACAGGGACCAGGGCAATGTCCCTCAGCAGGTCCCACCAACAGTGACCATGTTTCTGCTCCAGTGAGGAACAGGCAAGGACCTAGGCTGGGAGAAGATGCCCCAGGAAAGGATTAAGTGAGCCCAAAACCAGAATTTGGGTAAGGAGAACACACCTTAGTGCCCCTCCCATGCACACCTGGTGTGTCTGAGTGCCCAGAGGCCAGAAACACTCCCCTGGCTCAGGGGCCCCAGCAGTGGGTCAGTACCAGTGTACAAACACTTCACCCCCCTAGACCTCACAATTTAGGGGAAAGATAAACACCCCAGGCCACCACACACACCCCAGAGGCTATTTCACCTCCCAACACAATAGTGAGGACCAAACCTGTCATCCTCCTTCCTTCCCTTGACCCAGGAGCCACAGCCCAGGGCAGGATCCTGCCCCCAGCAGCAAAGTTGGCTGGGATCAGTCCTTGGGGCAGGAGCTCCTCAGAGAGCAGCCCCCAGTGAGGCTACACGTGCCTGGGTGAAAACACACAAGCACAAGTTAAAACCATGAGCCAAAGTACACAAAACTGTGGGTTGTGTAAAACATCAAGATTTACTTAACTGCACAGTCAGGACAGTTTTCCAAATCTCAATAAAAACAGCTACTTGATAAAGTCGTGTGTGTTCCGCAGGTGTCTTCACACAGCACTGGGAAAGGAACCAGATCCTGACCTGGGAAAGCAGAACTCCCACCCCCAGTGAACCCCCTCCTTTCCCTCACCAGCACGAGCAGCACTAATTCCTTTGGCTTACCCAGGAATCCTTTGGCTTTGCTTCTACACCCTCCTCTACAGAATTCACCCCTTGCAAACGCAGTACCAGGAAATGTTCCTTTAAGAGGAGCCACAGTGCCTCGGGCAGTTCATTAAAAAGAGGCTTTTTCCCACCAGCCCAGTCCAACACTGCCATCCTGAGGATTCCAGCTGCAGCAGCAGCCAGCTGGGACAGACTGTGCCGATAGAAAGCCTGGATTCCGAACCAAGTTCAGACATTACTGTGTCAAGAACATCCTATGGAGTCCTAAAAACCTCAACCAACTGACCCTCATTTTGTGACTGCTCTACTTCATACAGAGAGAAAACCAGATGTTAGTGAAAATGCCATTCTCTAGAGGTTTTTTTTTTAATTATTAATACTGAACAAAATCCTGCTTGTTACTGTCTTCACCAATACTACATTCAGCACAGCATTAGATAATAAAAAATAAATTGCACTATAAAATCCCATTAGAAGTCTCAGTTAAGCTGAAAGATAAAAGGCAAAACATCATTTAGTATAAGCTGCCAGGGGCCATGGAGACAACCTGCGTTTCTTCTACTTGTGAGCATTGGTGTGCAAATGCCAGGACAAGACCAACTCCCAGGTCTTCACTTGAGCATAGGAGAGGGGAAAAAGTTCCCCTGATGTCCAAGGTGGGTCGTTGATTTGCTTTTGCTCCCAAATCTAATTCAATAGAAACAAGAATATCAGATTGGAATTCTGGACACAGAGGTCCACCACTCTCCCTTATCCAGGGAACATTCACCCAGATTTCACCCACCTCCCAAAAATTGTTCCTCTCCTACTGTAAGAGGATGTTTGTTACCCCCCTCAGGCAGCTGCTGCTCTCACAGCACAGACTGAGGGAGGGTTGAGTGAGAAATAAGTGAAGGCTGCCCCCAAATGTCTCAGCTGTCCCTAGAGCACCCCAAACCCCCTGCAGTCATTCCAAACAGGGCATGACAGCACCCACTGGCACTTACTTGGGGGTGGTCTTGCTGAAGGTGGAACGGACCCTCTGGGACAAGGAGCTGGACGAGGGGGTCTTGGAGAGCTGCTGCTCTGGGGTGGTGAGAGGTCCCAGAATACTCACTGCCAAAAGAGAGCAGCACAGTGTGAGAACAGCTGAAGTTTTCTTTGCCATGCAGGGAACATCAGGCATTCCCTAGCATCTGTCAAAAGCACTAGACAAATCTGGCATTTCCTGGCACATTTTGCTTTTCTCTCTCCTCCCTCCAAGAAGCTGGCTGGCTCTGAGAGCCTCTCAGGCTGCTTGGATTGAGAGTTGTTGCTTTTAGTAACAGAGCAGAAACCAGGATTACCTTGAACCTCAGGTGTCCGTGGAGTGGAGTAGGCGTTGGTGTTCTCAATCACGTGTGCTGGGTCAATGTTCTCCTGCTCCACCATCATCAGCTGGCTCCAGTAGTCCATGGGCAGCATCAGAAGTCGCTCTACAACCTGCAGAGACACCTGGTGAGTCACTGATCATAGAAATCATACAACAGTTTGAGCTGGGAGAGAGATAAATCAAGGTTTGTCCTACCTTGGGCTGACGCTTCGTGTCCTGCAGGAGGGTCATGGGGTCAGGATCTGGTACTGCGTGGGCCACTATTGTGGGGCCAAAGACTTTGGCCAGATTGGAGATGTCCATTTTGGTATCTGGGCTCTGAGCCACCCTGCATTAAAAGAAATTAAGAAAGAATGTAGCTTTGCTCCTTCACTTGTGATACAAGTCCCCTGTCCCACATACTCTTGGCCTCTGAGCGAGCAGCTTCACTCCAGAATTAAAACTTCATGCTCACAAGCAGTAACCAGACCCATTTAGAAAAAAGCACCAGTGAGGTAACCTTCCCCTTTCAAATCACAGAATGGTTTGGGTTGGGAGAGACCTTTGAGATCACCTAGTTCCAACCCTCCTGTCCATCAGAATGTACCTCTGCAGGTGGACCATGAGGAAAGCCAAGGTGTCCCTATTGGCCTGAGGAAGTTCTCCAACTGCTTGGTACATAGCAGCGATGCTGTTGTCCTCATCTGAGATTTCTAGCAGGAAAAAATAATATTTAGACCTAACAAAGTGCTCCCAGAAGCTGCAATATTCCCCTCACAGCCACAGCTACTATGAAAAATAAAGAAGCCAGAAACTCCTCATGCTGTGTTAATAATCTTGTATCCTGCCCAACTAGAACTCGGGCATGAGGGCTCCACAGAGCACTGCTGGCTCCCTTGACAGCAAAACCACAACCATCGAGGTTCAGGAAAGAGCAATTCCTCACCTGCAGCTTCCATGAAAGTCTTGTTTAACCGGAAAGTGAGAAGGGGCTCTTTCAGGCTGCGCAGGAAATCCTTGAGAAGGCCACAGATGGCGTGGATATCGTCCACTTTACTGAGCAAAGGGATGTTCTTTGATCTAAGAAACTTCTCCTTCAGTTCCCTCACAGTCTTGTCACAGCCAGAGATACGGTAAAGGCCTGTCTGTTGGCACAAAGCTTGGCTCAGGGGAGGAGGTCAAATGATATTTTTTTCCACCCCCACCTTCTCTCCACACCTGAGTCGCCCACTGAGCAGCACAATCCACACCATAAATAAGGGATATTTGGGTTAACAATTTGCTTCCCCAACACCACAACCCATTTCGTTAGCCCTGTTTCACACCTCATTTTCTTCTTACCTCATGCAGCCCTCGTTGCTCAATCTCATTAACACAGTGCACGATGATGGAAGGGATCATTGGATGAGTAGAAGGGACAAAATCCATCAAAGTGCCCTAAAAGGCAGAAGGAGAAGTAAAAAAAAAAAGATGGATTCAGTCACCAAGACATGGAAAATACTCTCTCAGGAATTCACAGCAAAGATCTATGGTCTGAAAACAAGAATTGTTGCTCTTCTCAGGACTGATGAAGAAACATCACATCCATCAGCACAACGCTGCATCGCCTGCCCGGAGCTGCCACCTTCCCCACTCAACGCCTTCCTACCATCACACCCCTACACCCCCTCCCTGCTTGTGCAGTGATGCATTAGCCAGCTCATTTGCATGCTATTATGCAGCTCTGAGCAACAGGAGCTTTGCTGGGGAAGGCAGCCTTGGAGCTGAGGAGTCCCAAGCTGAGGTGGGCCCAGGACACAGACCCACCTCCCCAATTCGGACTGGAGTGCCCTGAGGGTGGGGATGCAGGGCAGAGGGCAGCGCTCCCTGCACAATGATACATTAATGAGCTCATTTGCATGTTATTGTGCAGCTCTGAGCAATGAGAACTTTGCTGGGGAAGGCAGCCTTGGAGCTGAGGAGTCCCAAGGCAAGGTGGGCCCCTGTGGTGGTCCCAGGGCACAGACCCACCTCCCCAATTCGCACTGGAGTGCCCGTGAGGGTGGGGATGCAGGGCAGGGGGCAGCGCTCCCGGCACTCAGGGTGAGCCACCACCCGGCAGTCTCTGCACTTCAGAGAGATCTTCCCAAACTTGACTCTCTTTCCACATGGAACACACGATTCTGGCTTGATAACCTGGTGATGCAGAGCACACAGATGGGAGAGATTAGTGCAGTGTAAGTAATTCAGCAGGAATTTAAATGGGTAACAGTTTCCTGATCCATGTAGATAACTGGTACAGTTCATATTGACCTGAGATGTAACCACAGAATCATGGAATAGCCTGAATTGGAAGAGACCCACAAGGATCATCAGTCCCGCTCCTGGCCCTGCACAGACACCCCAAAAATCCCACCCTGTGTACCCCTGTGAGTGTTGTCCAAATGCTCCTGGAGCTCTGGCAGCCTTAGGGCAATGCCCATTCCCTGGGGAGCCTGGTCAGTGCATGACCCCTTCTCTGGGAGAAGAACCTTTTCCCAATATCCAACTTCAGCCTCCTTTGACACAGCTGGCAGCCTCTTATCACACACATTTCAGGATGGAAGGAGATGCTTTTCCAAGCTCCTCCTGCCTGTAGACCCACCGTCTTGGAAACAAAGTCGTGCAGCCTCACTCCTCCGTTGTGCTGCGGGGTGCTGCAGCCATCAGTGTCTGACTTGGGCTCCAGCTGCTTACTGCCTATGCTGGACTCGCTGTTCCAGGGCTGCAAAGGACCTGGAAGACACAAGAGGAAAGAGAATGACTGGGAGGAATCACTCTCTGCCCCCCAAAAAGCATGGGGATCATAAACCAGAAGCAGCTCCCAAATCCTGGGAGGAATAATGGACATTTCAGGATAATCCACACAGTTGTGTGGGGACAGGATGGGGATGTCACACCCACCACTCTTCCTCCGGCTCCTCCGAGGGTAAGGCACAGTCTGGATGGTAGAAATGGCTTCAATTGGGCCACCATCGTTGGGGACAGTCACAGTGGTCTTTGCTACTATGGATTCATTAGCCTGGAATGACAAACACACCCATGGCAGGAGTGCTGGCAGAACACGGGAGTTCCAGTGGCCCTGGAAACAGGCAGGAATTGTGGCCAAGGGTACACAAACCCAGCTGGAACCAGCATACCTGGTCTGCTGTGCTGCTAATGGATCTGGATTTCTTCTGAGGAGCTGGGGGCCCTTCAGCAAACTGCCTGGAAGAGCGCTGAAAGGAGAGCACGTTCTTGTCTCAGAAGCAGGAATGCTGCTCACCTGGCATTACACTGGCCAAGGATGACCAGAAGGACTGAACATTTCATGCAGTGTGCAGACAAGTCCTTCAGAGGTACCTCAGCTTCGTGGCAATCTTGGAGGTGCCAGGAAGAATTAGGGAACCTCTTTCAAATAATTTTTCCTAGCCAGCTTTATAATTTAGTTCAGAGAAAAAAAAAATAAACCAGCCTAAGAAGGGAGGACAAAAAACCCAAACCCCCACAAAATACACACACAAAAAACACCAACTAAGTAAGTCCCAAACTCTTCCCAGCTCACTAGGTGATGGTTACAGGCTCTTTCCCATCTGTATTTTCTGCAGTTTAAAGCAGAACAAGCACAAGCTCCTTTACAGAATAGAAAAACATTAATTTCCTACACCATTTTCCCCTAATCTGGGAGCTGTTAATAATCTCTAAGTGTTTTCTTGTAAACCCCAGATTGTAACACCACAGGATATACAGAAACCACTCATTTTTCAGCAGACAAACCATGACATCAGACCTAAATTTCGATCTAAACCCCCACAGCAGCAGCACATCGAGGTCTGGCTGTGCTCAGAGGTCACTACAGGTGGCTGTGAGGTGACAGATGGTGGCATTGTGGCAGCCGGGGGGAACAATGGAAACTCTGTGACAGGGAACAATTGAACAATACCCGCTTCTCTCTCCTCTTCAGCCTGACAGCTTTGACCACCGAGGAATCCCAGTCCTGGGGGAAATACACAGCAATGGTTAATGCTAAATACCACACAGCCCCCCTGGCCAGGGCTTTCATCAAATTTTAACCAACAGCACACCCGGGAAATGCAAATCAGCTCAGCCAGGTTAATACCCCAGTAATCTAAACACAAAGGGTCTCTGGAGATCAACCCCCTCCCCTCGGGCTTTACAGGGGAGGAGAACTCGAGAACGTGGAGTTACATTACCAGTGAGTCATCGGTCTTGTCAAAGCTGATGTCTGACAGAATTGAGCCAGATTCATCTATTGTAGACAGCCTGAAAAACAAAAATTAGAAGAAGCTTGTATCAGTTTGGCTTTCAGTCAGTCACGGTTCCAGAACAATCCCGCTGACTCAGAAGAGCCGTATTTTAAAGCAGAACAAAAAGGAAGACTGTTGACATGGGTGAGGAATGTGTCACCGAGGCCCGACAGCTGGATTGATGCCTGACACCTCAGATAAAACGCTGTTTCCCTACCTTTTGTTGCCTGAAGTTCCCACAGAAGGCTGTGGCCTGTTGAGGAAGGCGAGGACAGACTTCTGCTCCTCGCTGAGCTGGATGCTGCCTCCGGAGGCATCGCACATGAGCAGCTCCCGAATCAGCTGGATTTGCCGCTCCTGTGAGCACAGATAACATCAGCAGCTGGATACACCGTGTTTAATTACTGTGAGACCCGAGCAAGTGCTCGAGATACCAGAGATAAGCTCTCAGAACTCGTGTCAATGGACTGCTAATGGCTGCAGGCAGGTAATGGCAGCTCAGACAGGTAATGGCAGCTCAGCTCCATCAGCAGCCAGTCTCCTTTCCCAGATCAAAGCAGAAATCTGCTCAGAGGAGCCGAGCCAATTCCCTGCTTTGTTTTTTCCCTTCCCTTGAGTGCCAGTCCTTATTTGCCACTGATCAATGCAGTTTAATCGCCTTGTCTCCACACTCTCAAGAGCTGATGGGTAACATAGGAATTACTCACCAGCTTCTCACAGTCCATTTCAGCTTTTTGCCTCCGTTTGATCTCCACATCCACCTGATTGCGGGCGTGTTTCAGCTTCACGTCCAGGGCACTGCGCTCAGCCTCTGTCTTCATGAGGAGATCTTTGTACCTGCTGAGCTCGTGCTCTGTTTTCTGCCATTTCCTCCTGTACTCCTCGAAGTTTTTCGCCAACTGAATAAACTCTGGGGAGAGAACACACGGAGATTTAGCTGGGCAAGCAGCTGACAGCAGGTTCACGCAGAATCCCAGGAATTCTGAGGTTGGAAAAGACTTCCAAGAGCACCAAGTCCAACCTGTGCCTGATTCCCAACTTGTTACCCAGCCCAGAGCATTGTCCAGTCATTCCTCGGACACCTCCAGGGATGGATACACCAAACATCCCTGGGCAGCCCCCTCCAATCCCTGACTGCCCTTTCCATGAAGAAATTCTTCCTCCTGATGCCCAACCTGCTCCCAACCGAGGCGTGGAGAGCCCAGCCTTCAGCCCAACCCAGCCACACAAGAGATGTCCACGAGCTCTTCCCTTTTTCAGACCAAACCCTTCCTCTACCAGCACCAGCCAGAAGAGCTGGAGCAGGAGACTTTGCACAAAACCAGTTTGCTACAAGCACAACGTGGCCTTGCAGAGAAATTCAGCTGGGACTCGATATTTCTCCAATAAAGGAAAAACACAGATTGGACTGGTTTTGGCATCTTCAGCAGATTCTCCAGGAACAAAGAACTCACGGCACTCGTTGCCTTCGCTCAGGAGCTCGGCCTGGCGCGTGAGCTGCTCGTACAGACCCCGCAGGTTCACCATGGCAATCTCCATCCTCCTGCCAAAAGAAAAACCACAGCTAATGGCAGCCCAGCCCTTCCCTCCCACCTCCCAGCAGAAACCAGCCCAAAGAAAAGGGAACCAGCCTCGGGGTTACTGGGTGTAAACGGTTTCAAGTGGGTTTGAGAAGCTGCATGAACAAAATTCATGTTTTATGGAGATATGTGCATCTGTTTTTTTTTCCATTGGGAATGAAAATCCACAGTTTATGGGTAACAGAGCCTTGGAGAGAGGCAGATCTGCCCACCTTAGTGCTTCCACTACCCTCCAGCACAGCACAGGGGATCAGAACCCAAAGCAAGATGAGGGAACCCAAGTCCTTCCCTTCAGAAAGGATATTGCACACAGCCCCGTGCCCTGTCTACAAATAACTTGGTACTATATAGGCCACTAAAAACCTGCAAGCTTTCAGCACTTTGTAAAGACAAAAATAGGAGCAACATTCTGGGGAATTTTAATACAGTTTTAAATTTAGCTGCATTTTAAGTTACAGCTCCTCCTGCAAATAGCTGTTAAAATTCAACCAGTCAGCACATTTCTCTCAAACAGCAGCAAGCAACAACGGCATAAACAGAGGCAGCGAAGAGGAAAGTCTCCAGCTCAGCAAGTCAGAAATGACTTCACTAATGCGAGAGGTGGCTGGGGCAGGCAGGGCAATGAGCTGGTGCTGGAGGGCTGGGGAGAGCTGCCAGCAGGGAACACAACACAGCAGCACACAAAGCTTTGAGGCACCTGTTTCACAGGTACAGGCTTCACAAGCACAGCGATATATAGATGTTTTCTCGGTATTAGGTGAACTACGAGGCGTGGAAGCGCTCTGCCCTTGTCGTGGGAACTCACAGCCCAGCTCGGTGCCTCAATTACCAGCACCAGCACGAAGATCCCTGTGCCCACCGTCACCCCCGGGAGGCCACAGGGACCGGCCCGGCCTGTACAGCGCCCACCGCCGCCCTCCGAACCGGGCAACCGGGGAATAGGCCTGGGTGACTCCGGGATCCGCCGTTCCCCTCAGCCCTCCGCGCTCCCCTCAGCCCTCAGGATGCCCCTGAGCCCCCGGTTCCTCCCAGCTCGCCCCCAGCCCTCCTCCGCCGGTCCCTGCCCTCACCTGAGCCCCCCCAGCTCCCCTCGGGGTCCCTCACCTGGGCCCCCCCGGCTCCCCTCAGGGTCCCTCACCTGGGCCGCGGCTCCGGCCCCAGCGGCGCTCGCAGCCCCAACCGCCCCGCGCTCGGTTTGAATCCGCGCCGCCAGCCAATCCCCGCTCTCCCCGGCTTCCCCCCGGGCCCCTCATTGGCTGATCTCAGCGGGTTCCTGAAGCCAGCCCGGTGCCATGTCTGCTGAGGGCGTGGCCTGGCTGCTGGGCGGGGCGGGGCGTGGGGCGCGGCCGCGGGCACTGAAGCCGCCCGGGCGCCATCTTTGCTGCTGGCCGCGCGTTGCTTAGCAACGGGGACGCCGGGAGGGCCCGGGACCCCCGGGCCTGGTTCTGCTCCTTGTCCGCCCCTCATGAGGGGCTGCTCTGGGCAGGGAAATTCCTTCAAGGACGAGCCCTGGTTGTTATTTCGAGCAAAGGTATTAGCACAGGGCTCGTGCGGGCCTGAGCCCACCTCACTCGTTCTGCAAAATGTCCTGCGAGGGGTTGAGTGCAGCTGGTGAGTGTTGAAATTCACCACGAGGCTGTTTATGAAGTGTTGTCGCTTGAGAAATACGATGCATCGCCTGCCCTTTTTTTTTTTTTTTCGGCTTTAAACGTTGATTTGAGTAACAGCCGGCAACTTGTGCCAAAGGCGAAACGCATTTCGAGCCACATACGAGTCTTCCCTGTGCAGGCGTTTAATATGCGAGCGGCTAAAACCCAAAAACCAAACAATTACACAAAGGGAATTCACATAATCATAAAATAACAACGTGCTTTAATCTTTTAAATCTGAAACAAAACAGCGGGTAATTGAAGAATGGATATTAGCAATTAGAAAGCGGAACTAAATGCTTAAAATTGCGCAGTGGAGAAGGGAGTTGGTAAAGCAGATTGCTCCCATCATCCAGCTGCTTTGTTGGAACTGCTTTATTTGGGGTACATAGTTTGGTTTACCTTAATAATAATTAATTCGTAATAGATTGTAAATAGCCTCAAGATCGTTGGAAAAGTAAACATTACCAAGGTTTCCTTGAGGAGAGAGCCAAAATTATCTGCGTTTTATAGAGGAACTTTTTAATAGGAGGCCTAGAAGAGACACAGCTCGTTCTGTGAGCCAATGGCCGTGCAAGGGAAAGGTGTTGACATTGATAGATGACCTTATAGTACAGAAAATAACCCAAAAGCCCAATTTGCTCCTGTCTGGGAAGAAGATGGAGGTTGAAAGTTACACCTGGCTCTGCCTCTGGTGCAGGTACATCCCCCATTTGTGATGAGGCTCCGCTGTTTTGGTGTCAGCCCGGGGCCTCCCGCAGCTCCTGCCTGTAATTAAATCTTCCCAGCTAAGATGTCTCTATTGGCAGGTCGTATTTATAGGCAGGCGAGTTGTTTTAGTGCCGTTCCGAAGAGTTTTAAGGAGGCTTTTGCTCATAAGCAAATTCCGTTCCCTTTCAGATTGTCATCCGCCATCTCGTGCCAATAAAAAGGCACATTATTTTAGATGATTGCCCCCGCGGTGCTTGGAGTGAGTTACTGCAGTAGGTGCTGGGCTCGCGTTATACAAATTACATTTCTTCCATATGTGTTCAAACCATCGTCCTTCCAAATCCTCCTCTCAATCAGGAGGGCAGCACCCCAAAAAGCTTCTCAGAACCCCCTCAATTTGTGATGTGGAGCTGCCAAAGGGGCCCCTGCTCAATCCCAGGCCCCAAAACCTTTGTGGAGTCTTTTTCCTCCTCCTGGGTTGATGAATGATGAGAGCAGAGGGGTCAGCAGCACCTTTCATTTGGAGCTTTATTCCACGGGAGAAGAAAGGCAGAAGGGCTGAGGGCCTTTTCAGGAGCTGCTTTATGGCAAAGTAATTATATTCTCTTTTTGTTTGTGTCAGGAAGGGAGGGGGGGGCGGGGTGAAGCCTTGAAATGTCTCATCTGGGAAACCGTTAATAGAATTTATGCTAATTTGATGATTCCGGCGATTACTGGCGGAAGCACTTCACATTCTCAGGCAGCAGAAATTCTCCTCCAGCTCCTCCCGCAGCCTCACTGGGTTGGTCTCCAGCCCGTTCTCTTCCTCCTGCTGCCACCTCAGACCCTTTGCTGGGCAGCACTGGCCGACCCCAGGATGTGACCCCGGGGTGTCACCCCAGGATGTGACCCCAGGGTGTCACCCCAGGATGTGACCCCAAGATGTGACCAGGATGTCAATGGGATCCCTGGTCACCCCATTCGTCGATTTTCTGGGGCAGAATGGAAGAAAACCTGCCCCAGTCCTTTGCTCTATGAGCAAAGAGCAAAGCCAAACCTCTCCCTGCCATCCTCATCCTCTGGTGAGGCTTTGCAAACACCGTTGGCTCTGCCCAGCTCCCGTAATTAACTCGGCAATTGCAAACCCATTTGTGCAGCTTTGTGCTCAGGGGAAACCTTTATTAAGTTCTCTTTTAATCCAAAACCAGTTAGAGCACGATGGTCTTCATAAACAGTCATTCAAAAAGGAAAAAAAAAAAAAAAAAAAAAAAAAAAAAAAAAAAAAAAAAAAAAAAGCAAGAGGAAGCAAGTGGAATTAGAAATTTTAAGACACCAACCTTTCTCCAGGGGAAAAAAGGGAAGCAAAAAAAAACTATCTTAGGTGCATTTCTCTTGATGCATTCATACAGCAGGGGTGTTAAAAAGGAGCTGTTCAGCAGCATGAGGAAAAAAATCCATCAGGCTGAGCAGGGAGGGCAGCAGGGGTTTAGCCAGAGGAAGATGGACCGTTCAGGGGATGAATTCCTGATTTCTCCCGGCTGGCCAGAGCCAGAGGCCAGCAGATGGCATCAGGTTCATGTGCTGGGTGGGAGCTCCAGGGCCTCAGCCTCCCTCAGCAGGGCAAAATGTGGCCAGAGCATCATCCACGGGGGCTGGGAGGAGGGGAAGAGCCCCTGGGGTCTGTGAGGAGGGGGATGAGGAGTCCATGGGGTTTGGAAGGAGGGGGGATAAAGGAGCCCATGGGGTCTGTGAGGAGGGGGATGAGGAGTCCATAGGGTTTGGAAGGAGGGGGATAAAGGAGCCCCTGGGGTCTGTGAGGAGGGGGATGAGGAGTCCATAGGGTTTGGAAGGAGGGGGATAGAGGAGCCCCTGGGGTCTGTGAGGAGGGGGATGAGGAGTCCATGGGGTTTGGAAGGAGGGGGGATAAAGGAGCCCATGGGGACTGTGAGGAGGGGGCCAAAAGGGTCCTGTTTTTGCCATCAGTCCAACAACAATCCAGGTTCATCTGTGATGTCCCACCTGAAAGAACCCAGGATGTTTCTTTCCTCAGAAATAACTTGGATGGGATGAGCCAAACCCGCCGTCCACCCTCTCTGCTCCTCGCAGTGAAAGTGCATTAATGTCAGCAGAGAAGCCACGGCCTTATCCTGAACTCCTTAAAAAACAAAGGGAGTCTCTATTGCCTTCATCTGGCTTTTAATGAATGACCTCTTGTCACCGGGAGCTGTGTGCGGTGACAAAGGACCTTTGTGGGCCGATATTTATGATTTCATTTAAGCCAGGCAGTAAGCTAAGGCAGAGGGCTGGAAAATAAGAGCGGAGCTGATGGTTCTGTCTCTAAACTCAAGGGATCTTTATCTAGTTTTTGTGTTAATACAGTTGTCATCTCTTAAATATTTGAGCAACTCACAGCCGTGAACGCTCCCACGCCGGAGGCACGCACAAAAATCACTTTGGCTCTCCAAGCCCACACCCTCCTCTGGACACGAATGGTGGGGAGAGGGGAAGGTTTGCGTTTTCCTAGTGCCCCCCAAACCTTGCCCACACACAAAGCTTGCTGTGAGTGCCCACGACCTGCTCATGGGGGGCCCTGGGCTCCAACGCCCCTCCCCACGCCAGCGACTTGCCAACACTGATAAATTTTTTTTTGCCTTTTCCTTCGGCAGGCCTTGGTGGAGGATTAAACAGCTGGGAGCCGGGAGTGAGAGCGTGTCCCCTCTCCTTTGCCATGCAAACAGAGAAAATTAATCTCCCAGCTTCCTCTGATATTTGGGCTGAATTACAAGCTGGGAGCGGAGATAAAGCGCGGGCGAAGGAAGGCACAGGTACAGCGGAGCCGGGCTGCTGGCACAGGCCTTTGTCCGTGCAGATAACGCTCCCCCTCCTGGAGTCATGCATAATTCACCAGCTCTGCCTCCCTCGTCCTGGTCATCCCTCCCTCTGCCTGCTCTGTTCCCCTGGCTGAGCAGCTGGAAGCTCCGTGTCCAGGAGAGCTGGTGTGTGGTGGGCGCAGGACACGCTCGTGTGCGAGCCGTGTGTGTGCAGAGACACATCAAACCTCAGTGACAGCGGGTCTGGCTGGGACAAAGGTAAGAGAGCTTGTCCCCTCTGCCTGGAGGCTGGTGGGGCAGAGGGGTGACACCCCACAGCCTGGGCTGGCACGGGACAGCGATGTCCTGCACACACCTGCAATTCCCACCTGCAATTCCCACCTGCAATCCAGCCAAACCACGGCAGCACACCCACTCCTGCCGGGGCCTGGGCTGTGTTTGCAATGCCCATCACATCCCAGCTCCACTAACCACACTACCTCCCTAAATCCCTCCACGTTCTACATGGATAGAGGTCACATCCTCCGGGATACCAACCCCGGCATGAACAGACACCAACTGCATTTTATTTGGGGCGATCATTCCTGGTGCTCCTCTGCACCGTTCTTGACAGAACTGTGCTGCACAGAGGGGGAAAGCCACGGAGGTTTTCCACAGACACCAAGAGTTCCTCTCCCAGAACAAAGCAAGAGCAAGCTGGGTCACTCCCAGGCAAACAACAAACACACACACCTGCTTAATGATTTTTGCTTTGTAAACGAAAGTGGTGCCATGAGTTTAATAACCACTGCTTGGGAGTAATTGGGGCGATTATTGTATGGCCCAGGGGGAAAATTGCAGCTTGTTATCTCCAGGGAGTAGCATTAGGATCCAGCAGATAATCAGGCCGTTATTTGTTGCACTTCAGATGACATTTCTCATGGATTTAGAAACGATAGTGATCAAACCAGGTTGTCAGAGGCACTGCCAAGCTGCAGAGTCCAGAGACCTGGAAGCTAAATAGCACCTGAAGCAGCCTGGGACAGCTGCTCTTCCAGCAGGAATAACAGACTTTTGTGCCACATTGAGCTCAAAGACATCCAGACCTTAGCAACACTCGTCTCTTCTTTAATTTGATTTTCTCATAAGAGAGACAACACTCAGGATGAGGATGCAAAGAGGGGATATCAGGTCTAACATGCCACCAACCAGATCTATACTCACACTCAACAATTAGGTTTCTTGAGACCTTCTCTCTTGTTTCTCCCTCTCCACCCCAATCAATGGCCTCTGCCTGTCCCCTTGCCTCCAGCAGCCCTGAAATGTGAGGTTTGGGCAGGAGCTGCAGCATCAGGGCTGTTGTCTGCATGGTTCTGCAGAGACCAGCAGCTCTGGGCACCTTCCCTGTGCCACGACCCCATCTCCTGAGCAGTTCCATAAGATATTTGTGCACCCCCAAGAGCAGCTTTCAGCCCCTCGAGGGTTTCTGAGCTGGGGGAGCCAGTTCCAGCAAACCCAGATGGGGTGGGACAGACACAGCCCCAAACAGCAGCCCCACTCCTGGCACCCCACACCGTGCTCACCCAGCAGCCAGGTGGATGCAAAGAGATTTATTAACAAATCTAAACCCAACCACAGCCCCTGGCACACCATGTTTTGTAGGTTTGGTGCACAGGAACATCCCCAAACCATTATTTGGGCTCTGCTCCCAGGGATGGGCTCACAGATGACACGGCAGCACCTCGGCCCCCACACGACGCCAGCGACGAGGATCCTGCCAGGCTTGGAGAGCTCTGAGCCAAGGCAGCTCCGTTATTGATCCCCGATCAATGACAGCTCAAGGCCTGGAAATGACAGCGCCTTTCCCCAGCCCTCAGCTCCCAGCCCAGGCTGGAGGCTCACGCAGAGGTTTTAGCAATAATCCCAGGCAGGAGAGGGGATGGGAAGAGCCTCTTGCAGCAGGTGGGTTGTTTAACAAATTGGACACATAACGAGACAAAAAGGCACAGAAGGAAGGAGATCTGGTGGGACTGGACCTTTATCTCTGGCACGCTGGCCGCCAAATCTTTGTGCAATATTTATCAAGGGTGAGCGGACAGGAGAATTGGCAGTCGATGCATAAGTGAGGAATTAAAGCCACTGCCATCCTTATCTCCCCGGCAGAGTGGCGAGGGGAGGGGTGGGCGGCAGCTTCGAGCCAGCCCAGGGCAATCGACTTTGAAACCGTTTGTGGATTTAAAGAGTCCAAACTTTATTAGCTCAGCTGATGGGGAGCAGAGCAGAAGCACCGAGAGGGCAAAACAGCACATCCACATCCTCCGGCTGCCAGAGCTGAGCGCTGCCTCCGGGCAGGCATTTCCACTGGAAAATCCCTTGAGTCACTGATCAGACAGTTGGTGGCTGGGGGACAGGGCAGAGCTGCCCCCGAGGCTCCAGGTAAGGGCTCTGCGGTCTTTCAAGCCGAGTTAAAATTCACTTTTAAACCAAAGAGTTTAGGAGCTGCTGCACTTTCCTCTCCTCGATTCTCTCAGCAGTGAGACAAAGGCAGGCGATGCTTTGCCCTGGGGATCCTCACGTTTTTCACAGTCAGAGACTCAGCTCCTGGGGAGAGCAGACACTGCTCGGCACTTCCAGCCACCCTGTGAACCTGCCCCGGGAGACACGGCCGGGAAAACACACCGGGGAAGGGATGGATGGATGGATGGATGGATGGATGGATGGATGGATGGATGGATGGATGGAGGGATGGATGGATGGATGGATGGATGGATGGATGGATGGATGGATGGATGGATGGATGGAGGGATGGATGGATGGATGGAGGGATGGATGGATGGATGGATGGATGGATGGATGGATGGATGGATGGATGGAGGGATGGATGGATGGATGGAGGGATGGATGGATGGATGGATGGATGGATGGAGGGATGGATGGATGGATGGATGGATGGATGGATGGATGGATGGATGGAGGGATGGATGGACGGATGGATGGATGGAGGGATGGATGGATGGATGGATGGATGGATGGATGGATGGATGGAGGGATGGATGGATGGATGGAGGGATGGATGGATGGATGGATGGAGGGATGGATGGACGGACGGATGGATGGATGGATGGATGGATGGATGGATGGATGGATGGAGGGATGGATGGATACAGCCCCCATAACCACAGAGCTCCAAGTCAATCCATGGAGGGGGTTTGTGCCATCCCCAGGGAGGGCAGCTCAGCTCAGCTCAGCTCAGCTCAGCCCCCTTTGCCCGCCGGCTGCAAAGGGCTGCTCCATCGCCAGCATCCCCTGGGAATCCCCAGTGATCACATAACGGCCGTAATTAACTCGATTATTGGCTTTTCTTTTGCTGAGACTGCACGTTCAAGATGGGCTCCATCTGCTCCTTGCACGGGCCTGGGCTGCTGAGGGAGGGGACAAAGCCCCTCCTCGCAGAGAAATGTGTCTCTTCTGCCAACAGGGGACAAGGACAGGGCTGCACAGAGGGGCAGCAGCAGCCCCTGGACAATTGCTGCGGGTCCAGCTGCCCAAATCCCCCCAGTCCTTTCACCACACACCAAACTCTGCCAAACCAGCCTGGTCTCCCTGGGCACCCACCAGCCCCAGACCCGGCTCCATCAGCTTCGTTAAATTGTTTAAGGGGATTTGCATCTCTCTGTTTAATTTCTCTTCGACGCAAATAAGAGCCCGGGAAGCCAAGCGGGAGATGCTGAACTGTGTGCTGATCTCTGTGCCTGGAGCATCCAGGGCCAGCATTCCCCCCCTAACCCTGCACCACACAATCCCTCCTGCAGAAATGGGACACGAGCACCGAGAAAAAGCATCAACACCAGAGTAATTCCCAGCTATTCTCAGGCAGGCTAGGCTCCCCCCTTTGGCCCTGCGGTGGTTCTGGTAAATCCTCCCCAGGTTATTCCAGGCGCTGTCACGGAGCCGTGGCAGCAAATCTGAGCTGGGCTGGGAGCGGCGCTCCGGGTCCCCCAGCGCCCATCTGCACCGCCTTTGTCTCCGCAGCCTTTGAGCCGCTCTTCCCCTCCTCTCTCTGCTGCAAAGAAACGCATTAGTTGCAACATTGCTTTAATTTGTTTGCCAGCTTTTTTTTTTTTTTCCGAGATGGAGAGGCTCCCGCTCCCTTCGGTGCCGTTTTGAGGATGCTGGCAGCGTTAACTCTTTGGTTACCACATCACCCCTCGCCTCGAGCTGCTGGAGAGGATTTTGGATACCCGAGACAGGCGAGGTGACTCCCTCCAGCCCGGCTCTGCAGCCGACCTGGCACTTCCCAGATGGAGGGATCCATTTCTCCTTCCAGCTGCCCTCAGCATTTCCATAATGAGATGAGTTTTGTTGTGACCACAACCAGTGTCAGAGGGAATAAAAGACAAAGTGATCCCGACGGGGTCTGTGGCGGTGACAAGGACAAACAGCCGCCAGCAAAGGCAGAGCAGGGAGAGTGGAGAAGTGATGTGGGATGGGTTGGGCAGCACAGG
Organism: Zosterops lateralis; assembly: GCF_965231275.1. Lineage (NCBI taxonomy): Eukaryota > Metazoa > Chordata > Aves > Passeriformes > Zosteropidae > Zosterops > Zosterops lateralis. The sequence goes on from NC_139792.1 coordinate 807,987, forward strand.
GGGACAGGCTGGATCCACACCCAGGGAGGGGCTGGGGGTTCCTGTTGTCCTGTTCCACACACGGCACATCCAGGATCTCACCTGTGCACACACAAATACACACACCTGTGTGCCATGAGCTGCTCCTGCCCTGGGCCTACAGCAAAGTGCCTTTGGACACAGCTCTGGGAACACCAGCGTGGCCCAACAGGGACATTTCTGCTCAGGTAGATTCAAACCAGCTTCTGATATGGATATCAGAGAGGGAAGAGAGGAAGGAGTCAGGAGGGATGGCCTGGAGGATCACTGGCAAACACACAGATGACCCAGCATCCTGTGGAATGAGTTTGTTTGATTTCTGCCCCTCATTTCCACATTCACTCCCATCCAGCCTGAGCATCTTCAGCCCCTTCAGCCCCAGGCTCTGCGTGTTCCAGGAAAGGCTTTCTCTGGACATTGGGTAGAACAGCCGGGAAGGGCAGGACCCGCCCAGGCTGGAATGTGTGCACAGGGGAAGTTTTTCAGGGCAGTGGTTGAGCAGGAGCCAGTGGTTTTGCATTGCCTCATGCTAATTGCTGGAGCTAATGAAGCCGCACACCCATCTTGGTGATTTTCCACAGGGTTTCCATCCACCTTCGGTTTTCGAGGTGCTGTCCACAATTCCGGAAAGATGCGGCTGATTGATTCTGAGATTCCGGGATGGAAAAAGAGCAGAACCAACCCTGAAGGGGCTGCAAAGAACACACTCAGCCCCAAATCAGGTGAGGGGCACCCAGATGTGAGGGTGACGAGCAGCAGGAGGAGGAATTCCCAGCTATCCAGCCCCAGGCGTGCGATGTTGGTGCAACACAGACGCAGCGTTGTGGCTCTTCCCGAGGCGGCTGGTGAGGAGGTGTTCCTGCCCTCCCACAGGATACCATCCCCAGGGAGTTTGCTGCCTGGCTCTTGGGGATGGTTCCTGCTGCCAAAAGCCCAGGAGAGCCCAAGCCACCTTCCCCATGGCTCCGTGCCTCCACTCTGCACGGCAAAGGTGCACGGTTGTTAAGTGGTTCAACCTCCTTTTCATCCCGAGCGCAGTTCTGAAGGTTTAAATAGAAAGATATCAAAATAAAAGATAATTGTTGAGAAAGATGAATAGGGGGAGAAAAAAACTCCATCAGCACGGAGGAACTCTTGTCTAATTTCTCACCCACGCAGAGCACAGCGATATTAGTGCCTTCAACTCTGGTTCGTAAAAGCTTTCATGGCTTTATTACCAGCTCCCCGAACAGCTTGTCCTTTTAATAAGCCAAGGCCTCCAGATAGCAGATCTGCCCATGGGAGATCCCATCAGGACGTGGTTAATCCAGGCAGAAATAGCACAAAGCATCATCACACTCACCTGACTGAGGAAACCCTTGTCTGAGGCAGGAAAAGGTTAAAACCCATCCCAAAATGCAGGGGGAGAGGGGAGGGAGGGAGAGCTGAACCTCCTCCTGGCGGGTTAACCGGGTGTCCTCACCTTCCCCATCAAGCCCTGCTCTCCACAGCCGCTGGCATTGGCGATGGAGGCCTTTAATTATCCAAACTGCTGCCCCTCTCAAAATTAAATGCTGCTGAGGATGACTCAGTGTTTAATGGACTGGCTGCTCCTCACGCCGGGAGAGCCAAGCGGGTGCAGGCGAGAGCACGGCACAACACGGCATAAATCACCCGGAGACACCGCTCACGGGGCCCGCTGACCCAGCGCCTCGGAGCAGCCACTGCTGCCTTTAAACACTGCTGTTTTCTCTCAGGATAACCCCAGGGGGAACTCCTGGGAGCAGCAGCTCTGGGCTTTGCAGCTTTGACCCTCCACCCAGGCTGGCTGTGACCCTTCCCCAGCCACCACCGCGTGGATGCTGGGGATGCTCTTGATTTAGAAATCACCAAGCTGACTGTGCTGGGTTCTCTGTTCCTGGTTCCCTTTGGAAAGGTCTCAGCAATGGTCAGATGTGGTTTAGAAGGCAAAGAGGTACCAGAGGACGTGATATAAAGCCTGAGCCCTTTGCTCACCCACCCAGGACGGCACCACGCTCGGGGCCAGCCCAAGCCAGCATGGCAAGGAGCAGCTCTGTTAATGGCCTCGTTAGTCTCACCAAGATGCTGAGGCTTTGGCTTCCAGCAGATAATTAACGATGTGCTCATGAATTAGGAAACTCTGGACCTCTACCAGGATCTCTGTGGAGGGAACGGAGCAGCTCTTGGTTCAGAGCTGGAGCAAAGTGATGCCTCGAGGAGTAGCACAAAGCGATTGGAATGGACAACAGGGACTGGCAAAAGCCTTCTTTGCCCGTCTTTAATGGCAAGAACCAGTTTTTCTCCAGGTACCCAACACCTGGGGCTGGAAAATAGAAAAATTTTCTTCATGGAAAGTGTTGTCAAGGCCTGGCACAGGCTGTCCTGGGCAGGGGTGAAGGGATACCATTCCTGGAGGGATTTAAGGCATGGTGATGTGATGCTTGAGGACATGGCTTAGTGGTGGCCTTGGCAGTCAGAGGATGATCTTGGAAGTGTTTTCCATTTGAAAGATTCTGTTCGGATGAAAGGGTCCCTAATGCTGGAGCTGCCCCACCAGCAAGAAAGAAACACCTAAGAAGTTCTAATAAGGTCCCACGGCGCCTCATTTGAATAGAATTTACTGTCGCTAATGATGCTGATGGTTATTTCCCCAAGCTAGGAAGTATTTGGCCCCAAAATGGGCTCCTGGAAGCAATTTCAGATGGCAATCTGTAATGCTGGAGCTGATGGAAGCAATTTGCAACCCATTAGCAGAGATCGGCTGTGAAGATACTTTACAAATCACTCAGTCCAGGTTTGAGGAGGGGATGGGATTTTTCCCCCCCTCTTTTTTGGAATTTTTTCCTGGATGGGGTTTCCTGGAGCCCCAGCAGCTTTGCCACAGGCCAATGGTGACTTCTGAATAAAATCTCTTAAATCTTCTGGAATCTCTTAAATACACAAATACTGTCCTGGGCTGCAGGGCCAGGCACCCCCAGAGCCTCAAACTCCAGGAAGGAACACAGCACCTCCAGCACCTACAGGCCTAATTAACCATTATTAATTAATTTACCTCCTGGACAGCAGAGAATGCAGGTAAAAAAGCAATTTGCAAGCAAGGGCTGCCTCCATGGAGGGAGCAATAACACGGCACAACCCCAAAAAGGCATGGAAAAGCATCACTTATCCATCCCTGCCCTGGGGATGCTCTTCCAAGCAGCAGGATGGGAGCTGGTTTCCGTAACTGGGGTGTGTTTGGTGAGGCAGGGACAAGCTCTGCTGGGAAGGTGAGGAAAGAGCCCCAGGCCTTGAGTTATCCCTTGGCCCAAACTCCCGAGGTGTTCCCAAGACAGTCGGTGCCTGCCTGTCTGCTGGAGCCTGAGCTGGGAGCCTCAGCTCTGCAGCACCTTCCCTTAATTACTTTTTCCATTTTAATTAGATCCGAGGGCACGCTGAGGGGAGCCCTGATTACTGAATCCGTGCTCTGAGCACCCGTTTTTGAACAGGAGGGCTCCAGCACAGCCTCTCCTCACTAAGCCACCCCTTTAAGCCTTCGTGTCTTGCAGTTCTCACCTGCTGTTACCTCCTCACCCATCCCACAGCCCTCGGCTGGTTCCGCTGTCTCTCCCAGCAGGAATTAACACAACCCTCACGTGGCTTCCCCAAAAAATAACACGGAAACGCTCCCAGTCCCCACGCTCCACTCCATCCCGAGGATGCAGCTGCATTCTCCCTGGATGAGGGCCAGCGGTGAGGAAGTTTCCTCTGGTCGCTCTCCTCTTCCCTGGCTCCTCTAGAAAAGGGTCCTGGGGTGCCTGGGGCCCCAACAGCTCCACGAGACCCCCAGGAAATGTTCTGTATCCAGGGGATGAAGCAGAGCTTCTTCTCTGGGGTTTCTTGTGCACTAGAAACCGAGGATTACCAAGAATATCCATGTGCTCACCTGCTCCAGCCTGAGACCTCCTCCCTCTCTCCCTCCCTGCCCAGCTCACACTGCCAGGGGATTTACTGTCAATAAAACCACTGCAGACAGTGACTTCTCATCTGGAAAAAAAGAAGGCAGCAGAAGTCGGGGGGAAAAACAACCACTTTCTAAACGTCCTTCTCCCTTATCCCAGCAGCTCATCCCTCTCGGGCTCCCATCAGGAGTGCTAATGGAGGGACAGCTATCAGGCAGGCAGCTGTCGGCCCGGCAAGGAGCGATGCCACTGCAGAACGGAGCAGGGAAGGAAAGGCAGGGCTGGTGCCAACTGGGAATGCTAATGCTGCTCTCCCAGCCTCGCTGCCACATCCCAAAATGCTGGCAGGGTTGTCCCTGAGCCCAGCAAGGAGGGCAGTGGCTCAGGGGGTGTCTCTGTCCCTCACCTCTGGTGCTCCCAGGGTTCCTGCTCGGGCAGGGGAGAAGATGCTCCAGAAAAAGACCAAACCAAATGTGCCCAAGGTGTGGGATTTTGGGGACAGAGTACCTGTGCCTTACCCTGCTGTGTCCCTGAGTGCCCAGGCTCCTGTTTGCTGTGGTTCAGGTGGGGACACCGTGCTGGGAAGGCACCTCTGGGCAGGGCCACCTGTGACAACCCTGGGGTCTGGCTGTCCCTTCCCAACATCACATTTGTAAAGAACATTGAAACATCCTTTTCCATTTGACTGCAGCCACCTTACTGGGAGCAGTGGGCGGGCTCCTGCTGCAGCCCCCACACCCAGAGCTTGGGTGACGAGGACACCCCACTCCCCAGGGCTGCCATGGGGTGCAGCTGGAGGCAGTGGGAGATGTGCTGGCACTGGGGGCAGCTGTGTAACCCCCCCAGGGAGGAGCAGAGCACCCAGCACCCCTGGAGCAACCTGGGGACAGCAACAAAAGGATAAAGCTGGGAAAAGGGGTGGTGTGTCCTGAGCAAGGCAAGGGCCCAGTGCCTCCAGCAGGGTCAGTCCCTGTCACTGTGACACCGTGACAAGAGCGACAGGGACCAGCCACGGGCAGCAGAGCAGGGAGCACGGGGTGAGCCCGGGGTGGACACTCGAGGACACTTGTGCCCCACGGCCAGAAAAGGGCTGGAGGCCACCGGTGGTCCCCAAAAGGACCAACCCCAGGGTGTCCCAGTGCTGGAGTCCCGGCCCTGGGGCCAGCACGGGTGAAGCCTGGAGGGCGGGGGAGGCCGAGGCAAGGGACAGACGGGTCAGAGATGTGCAGGGGGGGGTCCGGGGGGCTCCGGCGGAGCAAAGAGCCGGAGCATCCCTGGCAGGCGCGGGGGATGGGAGCGGCACACGCACACGCACACACACATTTCCCACATGCACACGGCAGCAGCAGCACCAACAGCCCCTGCCAGCGCCTGCAATCGCTGGAGCGCCGCTCCTGCGCCTCTCCCTCCTCCTCCTCCTCCTCCTCCTCCTCCTCCTCCTCCTCCTCCTGCTCGCTGCCCACCGGCCTGCGGCACCCCTCACCGCCCCGCGGCCTCGGGCCCCACCAGCGCTCAGACAATGACTTCATGCGGATTATGCATCTGAAGAAACCACCAGCTCCCAGATAGCCACAGGGGGAGGTATCCATGTGTTTGGCAGGGAAGCAGCCTCCTGCTCGCCTTCCTTCTCCTCCTCTTATCTCCCCGCACACGGCAGCTGCCTCCTCTCCGGCGATGGTCGCCTGCGGTCCCCCCGCGCGTCGCTGAGGCCGCGGCGCATCCCCGCTCCCACGCTTGCACCAAGGTACCAACGAGGCTATTTTTATTCCTCCCCCCCTTCCTTCTTTTCCGGTTCACCCGCCGCTGCCGGGCTCGGTGCCTCAGCCCCCCCGGTGCCCGCACATCTCCCGGTGCTCCCCGAGCCGGCGGCCACAGAGGCGCATCCCAGCCCCGGCTCCCCCGGCGCAGCGGCAGCAACGCCAGCCCAGCTCCAGCCACGGCCGCCGGCCCCGATCCCAGGTTTGCATCCTCGATTCCTTCAGCTGGTTGTCGATGCGACGGTGCCATTTGTGGGAGGCGGAGGGGGAGATGGGGCAGGTGGGAGGGGAGGGGGAGATAAGGTGGGGTTGGAGTGTGGGGAGGGGGGGCACAGCACCCCATCCTGCCGTGGGATGGGGAGGGCAGGGAGGAGGTGGGAGGGGAGGAAATGCAAGAGGCTGCATCCAGATAAATGTATTTATGTGTATATATATATATATATATCAAATGCATGTCTGTGTATGTATATATATATATATATATGTAGGTTTGGGGGCAAGAGCAGGGCACAGCAAAGCATCTGCCCCTGGTGGGCACTGCCTGCCCGGGGCTGCCGTGGGCTGGGGCACCCACAGCACCCACGGGGCACCCACGGGCTCCCTCCTTGGCAGAGCGGCCACCCCGCCGGGCTGCCGGCACTGACCATGATGGACCTGAAAGTGGACGAGGAGGAGGTGGACAGCGGGCAACCTGTGAGCATCCAGGCCTTCGCCAGCAGCTCCACCCTGCACGGGCTCTCGCACATCTTCTCGTACGAGCGGCTGTCGCTGAAGCGCGTGGTGTGGGCACTTTGCTTCCTGGGCTCGCTGGCCCTGCTGGCCCTGGTCTGCACCAACAGAATCCAGTACTATTTCCTGTACCCCCACGTCACCAAGCTGGACGAGGTGGCGGCCACCAGGCTCACCTTCCCCGCCGTCACCTTCTGCAACCTCAACGAGTTCCGCTTCAGCCGGGTGACCAAGAATGACCTGTACCACGCCGGAGAGCTCCTGGCCTTGCTCAATAACAGGTGGGTGCCGGTGACTTGAGGTGGCCCCAGGTGACATCTCGGGTGGTCTGGATGCAGCCAAGAGCCACCGGGTCCTGCTGATGCTGCTGGGTGTGTGGGTCTCACACTGGGCTGCCCCAGATGGCTCCAGTGCACAGAGTTTCCATCCCCAGAGTGCAGCACATGCAACAAGGCCAGGGCCACTCCCCTGGGTTCTTGTGGGGCTCCAGTGCCATGCCCTATGTGCCATCCCGTGCAGCCAGGCCAGGGCTCCCAGCAGGTGAAGCCACTGAGCATGACCCACACCCCAGGGTGCTGCCATTCCTTGGGCTGTGGAAGCCCCTCACCCATGTCTGTGGTGGCTCCTTGGTGCTGCCAAGCTGCTGTCAAAGAGCTCAGTGAACTCCCTGCCTGAGAGGCTTCACTGCTGTCCCCACTCCTGCCCCAGGGAAGGGTTTTCAGGCGTGGCAGCAGAGATGAGACTCAGCACATTCAGCCCATGTCCCACCTCACCAGGATGCCACCAAAGGCACAGGGCAGGTGGCTGGGTGGCCTCAACCAAACTGGACCAGCAGTGGGGCAAGTGGGATGGGTTTGGAACGTGGCCACTGCCCAGCTTCTCCTCATCCATCCTTCTGCCATCTCTTGTGTGTCTCTGGGCCACTTTGTGCTGTTGGGTGCTCTGGAAATGCCATGTGCGAGGTGGGGCTGAGCTGAGCCCATGCAGGGAAAGTTCCTGGGAACCCCAAGTGGCCTTTGCCAGAGGGAGCAGCCACCACAGCCAGGCCTGAGCCCCTCCCTGCTCTTTCCCCGCAAGATACGAGATCCCAGACATCCAGACAGCCGATGAGAAGCAGCTGGAAATCCTGCAGGACAAGGCCAACTTCCGAAACTTCAAACCCAAACCTTTCAACATGCTGGAGTTTTATGACCGGGCTGGCCACGACATCCGGGAGATGCTGCTGTCCTGCTTCTTCCGTGGGGAGCAATGCACCCCTGAAGACTTCAAAGTGGTGAGTGACCCGTGGGCCCTGCCCAGTGCCACCTTTGCCCCGTGCAAGGAGGGTGTTTGTCCACCTGTAGCTGCTCCTGCCTCCTTCCAGCTCAGAAAGGACTGGCAGCACCATCACTAAGGGGTTGGAATTGGGTTTTGGAGGTCCAGGTTGCCCCCAGCAGCACGTGCTGCTCCGTTCAGCTCCGTGGGCTGTTCCCACGTGGGCACAGCTCCCCGGGATCATTTGGGCTCTGCAAAGCAGGGTTGTGCCGGGCTGGGAGCTGCCATGGTGAGGAGGCTCCAGTGGAAAAGCAGGGAGAGCACAGGGATGGCCGAATCCCTGGGGAACGCGGGTCCCAGCGGCTCCGTGCTGTGCCCTGCCATGGAGGGTGTTCTCGTGCTGGTGGATCCAGCACACAATAAAGCCTTTATCCCTGTGCCTGCCTGGCCCCATCCAGCTGGGAACGAAACAGTGCCGGCTATTCGGGTGCAGCCCAATCAATTCGGCAGCCGCCGTGGCTGTTCCCGGGCAGCTCCGGCGTGGAGCTTCTGTCCCCCTGTGCTCTTCGGGGTCCTCATCCTCGTCACCAGCCCGGGGATGTCCCCCTCGTGTCCCACACTGAGCACGGCGGGGTGTTTGCAGAGGTCCCAGCGCGGTTCGGGTGGTTTTAATCATCGGCATTAAATTCCCGTGGTGGGCTCTTTCCATGAGCAGGTGTCTGTTGTCAGCCATGAGGCGTTTGATTTGTTAAATGGAGGCACAGAGGGGGCTGGATCCCCTCCAGCAGGGCCAGCTCCAGCCTGTGCCCTGTTCTGTGATGGCTCTTCCAGGGCACAGTGGTGTTTTCTGCGCCGAACCCTCCTCAGGGACCTTCATCCCAGCTCCCCTCTCCCTTCAGCTCCCTTGGGTCCCAAATCCCTGTGTTCTGCATCCCCCTCAACTGGAAAAAGCCAAACAGACTCGCAGCTGGTTTGTTATTCCTGCCTGGATTATTCCTTGCAAGCAGGTTGGGATGATTTAATGGATTTGATTAGAGGCTCTGCTACATCTCTGTTGCTCTCTGGGGTCCCCTTGCAGCCTGGCACGGGGAGGTGTGTGTGTGCTGGGGCTGGGATGGGGTCCTGGCACTCTCAGATGCTGGGAGGGGATTGTCTCACCAGTAAATTCCTGCTGCTTTGCTGCTCCCTCCACGGGCTGAGCCAGGCTCGGTGCTGCTCCAGGCCTGGCCGGGTTGGGGGTGCTGGGGACCAGCCCTTGGCCATGCACCCCGCGCTGCCCCACCTTCCCACACAGGGGCTGGGTCCCCTCTGCACTTTGGGAAGCCCCTCCAGTGTCCAGGGACGCTTTTGCATCCCCTGTTCTCTCCCTGATCCAGAGGGGACAGAGAGAGATCCCGCCAGGGGAAGTTTGGGGCTGCCCAGACCCCCCAGCCTGGGGCAGATGGGGACAGCCAGGGGGTCGATGGGGACACTGAGGTCAATGGGGACACTGAGGTCAGTGGGGACAGCCTGGGGCTGGCAAAGGGGTCCGTGGGGCGGGCCGGGGGTCCCAGAGGTGGCCGGAGGGACGATGTTGACCCCATGCTGATGGTCGGCACAGGAGCGGCGGCAGCGCCAGGATCCGACACGCCGCGGTGCCGCCTTATCAGTCCCCGGCAGATAAGAAGGGGAGGGCTCGGGGCAGCCGCGGCGAATGCAAATGAGGGGCTGCCGGAGCCCGAATACCTGGGGTGACCTGAACAGAGGAGGAGCCGCCTCCTGCCCGGCTCCCCCACCGTGCGCTGTGGGTGGGGGAGAATCGCCACCAGAGCAGGGACCCCCCTCCCCTATTTGCCCCCCCAAAACACCCACCCTGAGCAGCCCGGGGGGGCTGTGGGCTGGTCTCACCCCCCAGGTCAGCTCAGGGCATCACCTGCAGCCAGGACAGGGTTCCCCAGCACAAGGGGCTGGTGCTGGATGCTCTGCAGGAGCCCGTCCTGGGATGATTTGGGCTTTTCCCACCTCCTCTTTCACCCTGTGTCATCACCAGCCTCATCGGGGGTGCAGCATTGCTCATGTCCCCCCGTGCCCCCCCTGGCTGGTGTTCCCCACTGTGCAGGGTACAGGGATGCTCTGGGGGAGCTGCCCAGGCTCAGACTCATCCCATACTGGATTTAAAGGGTTCACCTTTTAAAAAGACCAGGAGGGGGCATTGGCTCTGCCCTGGCTCTTCACAGCCCCTCCAGCACCAGGGAGGTGTTCGGTGCCCACCAAAGCTCCCCCCCTGCAGCAGCCCAGGGCAGGGACAGGGATGCACAGGGAGCTGCCCTGATCTCCTCCCCAAAACCCTGCCATGACCTCAAAGCCTGGAGAGAAAAAGCAAAGCTGAGAGGCAAGTCTTGACCCCCCTGAGGGACACAGGCTGGGATGTTCCTGTCCCCAGGGCTGTGCCCAGAGCCTCCCACAGGCCTGGGACAGGCAGAGCTTTCCTTTGCAGGAGGGGGCTCGCCCTCCCTGCCGCCCCATTTCGGGGCCGCGCTCCCTGACACCCTCATTAGCAGCGCGGATCGATGTTTCACTCTTCCTACTTCATTATTTATGAGCTGGAGTCCTCCCTCCGCTGCGGGAGCGAGCGGCTCCCCCTCCAACCCTCCCTCCCTCCCTCCCTTCCCCGGCTCCCCCCTCGCAGTTCCTCCCCTCACCGTGAGGTTCCCCTGGAGCCTCGCACATCCACAGGGATCCGCATCTCACCCAGCAGGGGACAGGCCCACGAGTCCCGGCTCTGGGCTCCAAATCCCCAGGAAAATAAAAAAAAAAAGGAGAAAGGCAGAGGATGAGTTTCCTCTCCACACCCCAATGTGGGAATTGTGGCTGTGTGAAACCTCGGGAAGGTGCCCCAGGCTCGGGAAGCCCCTTTTGGGTGGTGGGTGCAGCCAGGGGGGACAGGAGAGGCTGTGCCTGGGGCTGCACGATGCTGCATTTGCAGCTTTTCCTTCTCACACCCTGTGAACTCATCCCAGGGACGACCCATCCCAAGCTCCCTGTCACTGCCCTGCTCCGGGGCACGGTGGCTGAGCCTGGAGCCCTGGGCAGCTGCATGGGACAGCCTGGATGAGCTGCAGGAGGATTAAGACCTCTGGACTGTTTCCATGAGGCTCCGGGGCTGAGCTGGCACTAGGGAGAATTGAGTTTGACGTGGAGATCATGCCGCTGCCTTTTGCATCGGATTCTGCATCCCGTGCCCTGGAAACACCGGAAGCACAGAGGGGGAGAGCCAGGGGAGGGTCTGCAGCAGTCCCAGCAAACCCCAACCTCACTCCTCCTCTCCTCCTTCCTCCCATCTCCAGAGCAGTGCAGGAGCTCCTGTGATGGAGAGCAGACCCTGTTCCCCACAGCTCCCCACTGCTGAGCCTCCCCACCTTCCCTCTGACCCCACTGAGCCTTGGTGAACCCCACTAGACACCCCCACATCCTGCTGTGCCCCTCAGGCTCTGCTGATCCCCAATGTGTGCCCCTCTGCACCCCCAAAACCTCTCTGCACCCCTGGGCTCCCTGCTCAGCCCACCCTGCTCCAGCTCTGCTCCTGCCAGCCCAGGAACATGGTGGCTTCTCCCCCTGAAAAAACAAAACCCTTGTGTGGTCCAAACCTGGGGTGTCCTGCAGCACCTGTGGGATCTCAGAGGCATGAGCACAGCAAGACATGCTCAGGGGTGCTCAACTTGGGGGTGCTGCTGGTCCCCTGCTCTCCCTGGCTCTCAGCCCTGTAGGATCCAGGTTCCAGCCCCTTCCAGGGATCCCCAAAGTCCATGCTGGTGGTCCCCTGCTCTCCCTGGCTGCTGGTGCTGCTGGTCCTCTGCTCTCCCTGGCTCTCATCCCTACAAGATCCAGACCCCAGCCCCTTCCAGGGGACCCCAAATGCCGTGCTGGTGGTCCCCTGCTCTCCCTGGCTCTCTGCCCTGCAAGATCCAGACCCCAGCCCCTTCCAGGGGACCCCAAATGCCGTGCTGCTCATCCCCTGCTCTCCCTGGCTGCTGGTGCTGCTGGTCCCCTGCTCTCCCTGTCTCTCAGCCTTGCAGGATCCAAGTTCCAGCCCCTTCCAGAGGACCCCAAATGCCATGCTGGTGGTCCCCTGCTCTCCCTGGCTCTCAGCTCTGCAGGATCCAGACCCCAGCCCCTTCCAGGGGACCCCAAATGCTGTGCTGGTGGTTCTGCTTTCCCTGGCTGCTGATGCTGCTGGTCCCCTGCTCTCCCTGGCTCTCAGCCCTGCAGAATCCAGACCCCAGCCCCTTCCAGAGGACCCCAAAGTCCATGCTGCTGGTTCCCTGCTCTCCCTGGCTCTCAGCCCTGCAGGATCCAGACCCCAGCCCCTTCCAGGGGACCCCAAATGCTGTGCTGGTGGTTCTGCTTTCCCTGGCTCTCAGCCCTGCAGGATCCAGACCCCAGCCCCTTCCAGAGGACCCTAAAGTCCATGCTGGTGGTCCCCTGCTCTCCCTGTCTCTCAGCCCTGCAGGATGCAGACCCCAGCCCCTTCCAGAGGACCCCAGATTCAGGCCAGGCCCCACAGAGCCCCAAGGCAGTCACAAGGCCGGAGCCCCGTGGCGAGCGGAGCTCCCCCGCGGTGCAGCGTTAGTGGATAATCACGGAGCCGGAGTGAGCAGCATCTCCAACACAGCTGGAGAGAGCGGGCGCGGGAATTACTGATACCCAGACATTTCCTGGAGCTTTTGACAGTTAATAAACAAACCGCATGGGTCCATCTGGCTCCGGAAAAAAAACAACTTGGGGACGGCGTGTGGGGCCACCAGGCACGGCCGCTGGGCCCAGATTGTCCCGTCCTGGTTTGGGGCTGGTTCCCAGCAGCATTTCCAAGCTCCAGCAGATCCCCAACGGAGCCGGTGCATTTACAAATTCTCTGAGACATTGGAGTGATTTATGCAAATCACTTTTTTAAAGCGGCACACAGGGTCCTAAATAACTTGTAAAGCCTCAGAAATTGCCGGAGTGTGCCCGTCCTTTCTGAGCACCGACTCACCTCGGCCATCCCCGGCTGAGCATCCTCACCTGGACTATGGGCAAACCCCGCCCGGGTCACCCCCCACATCAGCCTCACACAGCCGCAGTTTGACCCCCGAGGTTTCCCCGTTTTCCAGACGGATGGAGCAAACCCGGTGGGACGCGGTGTGAGATAACGGGAGGTGATGGAGCAGAGGAGGCGCCGCGAACGGGACCGCAGCCCTTTGCTGGTGGTGACTCGGCTCTCCCGGGAAGTGCCCCGGCTCTGCTGTTGTCTGCTCGGAGATTTTCCCCGTATCACTGTGTTTTGCTCAAAGCAAATGATGCAGAAAGCAGCCGTGAGCTGTTTCGCCCTCGGGCACGGAGTGAAGACACTCAGGCGCTGCTCCTCAGCCGCCTCCTTGTCCCAGATTCACCCAGGCGTTCCCAGGCCTGGGCAGGCAGGAGGAATGGGGAGCCCCCGGCTGCTCGTGGCTTTGCTGACCCCACATTGACCCGAATGTGGATGGGAAGCTGCTCTTCACTTTCCCTCTGAGACAGGACAGTGATGCCACGGCACAGCCCCAGCACTGTGAGTGTGTGGGACCAGCACCACTGAGCTGATCTTGGCCCAGATGGGGCAGAAGAGGATCAGGAACAAGAGGGATGAGGGAGAACACAGCCCTGGTGTGGCACAGTGAGAGGCCACCGTGTGCCTGAGCCTTGCAGCCACTTCATTGCTGAGCTGTGAATGGCTCATCCAGCACCTCAGAGCTCTGGGAAATGCTGGGATTAGAGGAGAAGGGCTTGCAGGATCAGGGTCAGGCTCAGCCGGTGTCATTTAGTCCCTGGCTCTGCTCAGGGGACAGGCCCAGCCCCAACGGCTCCCCCTGCACACCCAGAGGGGTCACACACCCCCAAAGCCCTGCACACACCCAGGGGGTCACACACCCACCCCCAAAACCCTGCACACCCAGAGGGGTCACACACCCCCAAAGCCCTGCACACACCCAGGGGGTCACACACCCCCAAAGCCCTGCACACACCCAGGGGGGTCATACACCCACCCCCAAAACCCTGCACACCCAGAGGGGTCACACACCCCCAAAGCCCTGCACACACCCAGGGGGGTCATACACCCACCCCCAAAACCCTGCACACCCAGAGGGGTCACACACCCCCAAAGCCCTGCACACACCCAGGGGGTCACACACCCCCAAAGCCCTGCACACACCCAGGGGGGCCACACACACAAAAAACACCTTGCACATGTGGATATGTCACACTCTAAAGCACTTTGCACACCCAGAGGTGCCACACACACCCCAAAGCACTTTGCACACCCAGAGGTGCCACACTCACCCCCCAAAGCACTTTGCACACCCAGAGGTGTCACACACACACACCCAAAGCACTTTGCACACCCAGAGGTGCCACACACACACCCAAAGCACTTTGCACACCCAGAGGTGTCACACTCACACCCCCAAAGCATCTTGCACACCCAGAGGTGCCACACTCACACCCCAAAGCACTTTGCACACCCAGAGGTGTCACACACAAACACCCAAAGCACTTTGCACACCCAGAGGTGTCACACACACACCCCCAAAGCACTTTGCACACCCAGAGGTGTCACACACACACACCCCCAAAGCATCTTGCACACCCAGAGGTGTCACACCAAGAGCTCAGAGCGTCTCAGCTGCACCTCTGACCAATCCTGTTCCTCTTGCACATAAAGACTCATTAACCAATGAATTATTAATGATTATTAATAAGCTGTAATGGCATCTATAGCTGCTGAGAGAGATGAGGAGGCTTTCAAGTGGTTTCTGACCACAAAAGCAGTGGAGGTGAGGATTTCACGGCTGAGGACGGGGCGTGTGTGTCCCAAGGGATCCACAGGCTGGAAGCACAGCCCTGGACAACACCAGCATCTGAGGGGTTCCAGGTTGTTCCCCACAGCCTCCCTTTGGTGTTTTCCCAGCCCCAGGCTGGGCAATAGGAAGATTTTTGAGGGTTCCTGCCCAGGAACCTCCTGGTGCCATTTTCCCTCTCTCCCTGATATCAAGTGGGAAGAAGCCAGACTGGAGGGGGCAGATCCCCCGAGCCTCTGGAGCCACAGATCTCCACAGGGAGACCAGGGAATTAACTGTCTCATGGCCTTTTTTGCCTCAGTTTAATTTCTCTGGCTGTTTAGAGCCACCTGTGTTTTATTGCCTGTGGAGCTTGGCCGGGGCTCCCGAGGCAGCGCTGCAATTCCTGCTCCAGCCAGGGCTCAAGGAGCTCCTCACCAGCTCTTGTTTATTTATACAGCCCCAACACTTGGATATTATAACCAATTATTTATTTTTGGAGGGGTTTTTATTTTTTTTTTTTCTGTATGAAGGGTTTGATGTGTTCACATCCAAGCTCTCAGCCCAAGGACAGAGCTGGGGCAGGGTGTTCCCACCCACTCTGTGATTTATCAGGGATTTTAAACCCCTGCTCTCCTGGCAGGGACAGGGAGACCCTTCCAGAGCCACCACATGCCAGGGCTGTGTGACTGCTCTGCTTGGATCAGATTAGATTTGAAAGGCGTGATACGTGCAGAGCCGGAGCGAGGAAACCAGACCGGAACACCGGGGGATTTTTATTTTTTTTTTTTCTCCCCCCTCTCCAATAAAACCGCCGGCTCGAATCTGCCTGCGTGAACCGTCTGAGCGATTGTGAAGGATGTCGGAAAAAATCACAACCTGCTTACGGGTGATTCCTGATCGGCAGGAAACGCGGGAATAAGGAATAACCCTGGATAAACGGGAATTAGCGACACCTTGGCTGCATCCTCCTCGTCCTGGAGGAGTCCTGGTGACCTCTGCACGGCACAAAGGGACATCACCAGAGGGTAAAGCACCGGGAAGTTCCCAGCAGTACAAACTGCTTCAATTAAACAGATCCTGGAGAGGAGGATGAGGCGACAGCAGCGGAACCGTCACGGTGGATCAGAGCTGAGGCTCCAGGGACAAGCTCCACTGCCCACAGAGCTGCAGGGGGGTCCTGGCTGAGCCCCCCGAGACCCCAGGCCTGCACGGCTGCAGGTGGCCTCAGTGCCCGGGGCAGCAGCATCAGCACCCAGCAGGGCCTGCCTGGGAAGAACTTGCCCAGGAAAAGCTTTGAAAGATTAATAGAGTTTAAATGGAAGCGTTTGGAGAGGAGATAAGGCTCATCTGATATGAAATCATATGGAACAACGGGATCCAGGGAGGCCCTGGCTCTATAATGAAGTCCACTTAGCACATTACTCACCATAATGTGCTTTTTATTAAAGTCCTGTGCTGCAGGTGCTGAGTCTGCAGCCGGGAACGTGGGGCTGGAATGGCACAGGGACCTGGAGCACCGGACCCCGCCACCAGAAGAAGCAACCAGGATGTGTGAAAAAGGCACCTTTGGCTTCCTGTTTCCCATCCCCTGTTTGATCCAGGGATGCGACTCTGCCATCACCGGTGCCCGCGGCTGGTGGGGCCTGCAGGGACGGGGTGGAGAGGAGGCGGAGGTGGGGAATAATACAGAGGAAAAACTCCTTTTTAATCATCAATTTTTCTGCATTAGAATGTGACATGCTAATCCACTGTGAAGCGTCTAATCTGGGGGATAAAGGGCCGGATAACACAAGCTGCGCCCGGCTTGGCTGGCGGAGCGAGCCGAGGCAAGGTGGCAGCATCTGATAAGGGGTGCAGGATTAGTCCCGGCACAGATCCCGCCTGCCCGGGCAATCCCACCTTGCTCGGCTGCCTCTGCTCTGTCTCTCGCCAGGGTCAGGGAGGGATGTGCAGCTCTGGAGCCGTCCCAGAGCGGCTCATCCCGCCCGGAGCGGCGGTGGCAGCGCTGCCGGTGCCTCCACCACCATCTTGGCAGCTCTGGGAGCTGCAAAGCACATCCCTGGGCCAAGCCAAGTGGAAAAACTCTTTTTTTTTCCCTTTTCGATTTGCACACCCAGGTGTGTGGTGGGAGCAGGACGGCCCAGCTGTGAGGTCTTCATCTGGCTCAAATTTTCATCCCCAGGTGCTGCTCATCCCATCCCATTCCATCCCATTCCATCCCATCCCATCCCATCCCATCCCAGCAGCCAGATCCGACCTCTGGGCACCCCAGGGATGCCGTGGGCAGCTCAGCCCCGGCTCAGCCAGTCTTTCTTTGGCCCATCACAAAACCGAGCGGGTCCAACTCCCGGGGCGCTTTCAGCGACATCCTCCCCGGGGCTCGGAGACCTGGGATAACAGAGCTCGCAATGTTGTTTTCTCCTCGCCTCCTCGGGGATTGGTTTATCTCTATGAATAACTCCATCCCGGCTTTGATCTCCTCTGCCATTAAAGCGTGACAGGCTGTGAAATGTGCTGTTGCTGCCGTCAAATCCCGCTCCCTTTTCTCTCTCTCTCCCCCCGCCGCCTCCGTGTTCCCCCGCTCCGGGAAACCTCCTTTCCCAGGCCCGTGAGGAGCCGCAGAGCGGCGAGAGGGGCCGAACAGCCCCGGGACAGTGGCCAAACACGGTGTTGGGGAAGCAGGAAAAACCCATTTCCTGCTGGAATCCCACAGCTCTCCCTGGGCGGGGAGGAGGACGCGGAGCATCCCCGGCCCCAGCGCCGGATCATCCCAGCCCCGCCACGGGGGCTGATGTCAGGGCTAATTATAACATCCCCCGTCCCTCTCCCCCGCCAAAGCTTTACCTGAGAGAGGGTAAAAATAACTCCCGGCGAGGGAGGAGCTGGAACGAGCCCAAGGACTCCTCCAGCATCTCCAAAAAACTTGCACAAAGCAGGACGGCACCGCCCTGCCTGCAACACCCGGCCGTGCTTTGTCCCCGATTTTGGGGGTCAGGACGCGTTTCCCTTGGCGCTGGTGGCACCGAGCCCCGGCTGCGGCTGTCCCCGGTCACCTTCAGCCCGGCTCGGGTGTCGGTGCCGGGACAGGTGGCGGTAACCGGAGCCGGGCCCTGCTGGTCCTGGCGGGGCTGGGAACCGGCCCTGGCGCTCCCCGAGAGCTGTTTAAGCCGAGCGAAGCAGGTTAATGGCCCCAGTCGATGATGGAATGTTTTCATTACAGCATCTTTCTCTCTCTCCCTGCTGCAATTGCTCCCAAGAATACACATTAAAATCTCCCCGCGCCCCGGCAGCGGATCCACCCCTGTCCAAGCCCTGCCGGGGTTAAATAACCCCCTCACCCTGTAATTCCTGAATTCCATTTCCCTTCTCCTCTCCCTCCTAACGCAGGAACTGGGAGCAGCAGAAATCCCCCCCCAGCCCCAGACAGCTCCTACCTGCTCCTCCCTGGCAAGAGCATCCTCCAGTGCCAGCCTGTGTGGGATCAGCCCAGGGTGTTCCCAGCCGGCTCCCACAGAGCTGAACCAGCCCAGCTCTTCCAAACCCCCTCCCAGGAGCAGCCCTGATGCCTTTACAGCCCTGCAGCTGTAACAGCTGTAACTTCACAGCCCTAAATTCCCATCAAACACAGGGCACCTGTGACCTGACCCCCAAGTTCTGGTGGCTCCCAGGCACCCAATCCACCTTCCTGATTCTCTTTTTCAGGAGGAGTTTTCATCTCAGATTCTCTGGGATGCTCCTGACTCTTTTCCAGGAGTTTTTCATCTCAGGTTCTCTGGGATGCTCCTGACTCTTTTCCAAGGAGGAGTTTTCATCTCAGGTTCTCTGGGATGCTCCCAAAAGGTGTAACCTTGATCTTGGCCTGATGAAATTTCATCCTGTGGCTCTGGTGCTTGTCCTCAAGGTCATCCACGTTTTCTCCCAGGTCCCCAAGTGGCATCTGCCAGTGTCCCTCTTACACAAGGCTCCTATTGAAGGGAATATTGAGCTTGGGGAGCCCCAGGACGGGACAACCCACTGTCACTTCATGGATCACTGCCCCTGGCAGGGATCCCCAGCGCCTGCTCCACCAGCATCACCTGCCCAGGAATCTCAGATAACTGTGCTGGTATCAGATCAGATTTTTACTGAGCTCCTGACTGATTTGTTCTCCCAATTTGTGGTGTTTGTGTGCGCTGAGATGAGCTCAGGAACCCCGCAGGGTGCACGGGGAAGGAGAAACAGCTGCTGAACTGAGGGGTTGGGGTGAGCTTCTCCCACCCAGGCACCAGCCCAAACCTCCCATCCAGCCCCTGCACATCCAAGTGCTGCCAGATTTAGATTCTCCCCCCGGGCCGGTGATGGCGGTGCCGGGATGGGGCTGGAGATTGCTCTGTGGTCTCTGGATGCTTTTCTGAAGTGCTGAGTACAGGAAAACAGCAAACCACGAGCAGGGGCTGTGCTGCTGCAGAGAGGAGGCTGCCAGTGCTCCCGGCAGCCGCCGGCTCCATCCCAGCATCCTGCACCAGAGCTGCTCCCTGGACCCCCAGGCCTGGATGTCATCCCTTGAGGGGAGAGGTGGCTGCCTCCTTCCCCCTCCCCTGCTCTCCTCAGCCTCTCCCCAGCGAGGAACTGACTGAAGACCCCCAGGCTGGGGCAGGAGACCCCCCCACCAGAGCCAGGATGCCACACTACAGCTGGGACCCCCAGGCTGGGCAATGCCTCTCCAGTGCCCCACTGGGATCTGGAGAGCACCCAAATCCTGCCCAGACCAGCCCTGCTCAGAGGAGGACGGACCTCACACCACTCGGAATGCTGGACTTGCTGGATCCTCACACACACATTCCCGTGCCCTGTGGCACAGGGGGACCAACCTGGAGAGATGGGCACTGCCAGGGCCAGCAGGAGCATCGTAGGAGCCTGAGGACACCACAGCATCCTTCCCTCCACCTGGACCACCACTGAACCGTGTCACAGGCATTTTGGGAAAACCTCTGGGCTCCAGCTGCTCTGGGGATGAGTGCAGAGAGCCTGGCATACGGTGACAGCCGGGGACCCAGCAGGGAGGGCCTGGGCCTGGCTGGAGCAGCCGCTTGGGCTGCCAGGGCCAGACCACACAAGGATGGAGGGCACGGCGTGGGGATGCAGCTCTGGGTGCCTGCACACACTGTGTGCCCCCAGCCTGGCAGCCCCTTGGGTCCCCAGGCAGCACTGGGAGCTCTCACAGCGTTTCTGGAGCCGATGATGTCTCTGCTCTGTCCTGGCAGCCGGAGCCGGCCGGTCCCGGGGGGCCTGGGGAGCCCATGGAACCGCCCCTCGCTCCTCCTCCCCTCCTTCTGCTCCTGATATACCCTCCTTGCTCCAGCCTCTGTGAGCATCCCTCTGCTCCTCTCCCTCACTCCCGCTCACCTCACTCCTTTTCCTTTCTCTGTTTCTCCCCTCTGAACTTGCCCCTTCCCCCTCCCCTGCTCTCCCCAGCCCCTCTCCACTGAGGAACTGACTGAAGACCCCCAGGCTGGGGCAGGGGCCAGGACCCCCACACCAGAGCCAGGATCTCCACACTACAGCTGGGACCCCCAGGCTGGGCAATGCCTCTCCAGATATTCTGCACCATCTCCTTCTCCAGTGAGGAAGGACCAGAAGATGCTGAAGCCACTGGGAAGGGAGAAGATGGAGCAGACGAGTTTTTATATGGGCAGGAAGAGGATGAAGAGGACGAGGAGGACACAGGGGCTACCACGGACTTCGTGGCCTTTGCCAGCAGCTGCACCCTGCACGGGCTGAGCCACATCTTCGTGGAGGGCAGCCTGGGCGCCCGGCAGGCGCTGTGGGCGCTGGCCTTCCTCCTCTCCCTCTCCGTCTTCCTCTACCAGGTGGCCGACCGCATCGCCTACTACCTGGAGTACCACCACGTCACCCTGCTGAGCGAGGAGGACAGCCCCGAGATGACCTTCCCCGCCGTCACCTTCTGCAACATCAACCGTGTGCGGCTCTCGCAGCTCAGCCGCGAGGACTTGCTCTACCTGGCCCCGCTGGTCGACTACGAGCCTGGGATGGATCTGGGCTTCACCCCGGCCCAGCCTGACCCCTGGGAGGAGGACGAGCCCCTAAATTTGTACGGGTTTTTTAACCGCACTTGCCACCAGCTGGAAGATATGCTGCTGAGCTGCAGCTACCGAGGCCAGCGCTGCGGCCCCGGGGATTTTGTGCCGGTGAGTAGCCCCAGGGTGGCCTGGCACGGGGAGCAGCTCTGGAGCTGATCGGTGTCGGATCAGGCACGGCAGGTGATGCTGCCCTTGGAGCAGGCTCGGGGACAGGCTGATATTTCAGCCCCATCTGCCAAAGCTGGGGATGGCACCAGCTGTGGAGATCATCTGGTGGGATGTGGAGTATCCCCGGGGCTGTGCTTGCTGAGGAGGTGCCTGGTAGATCCATCCTGGTGGTATCAGGGTTTGTAGGGCACCATGTGGTGTGAGCCCACTGGCCTCACATGCCCCTTGCCCAGGCTGGCAGCAGCTCCACCGTGTTGGGGCTGTGCCGGCTGCCGGAGGCAAGAGCTGGTCCCAGCTCGAGGAGGGATGGGGGAACCAGGATCCTGTCCAGCCCCATCCTCTGCAGAGATGGAGGAGGGCTTGGAGGAGGCACCAGTGCAGGCATCAGGCTGAGTGCCACCCCCCTGGGGAGCCACAGCTGCTGTGGGCTCTCTGGGGCTAAGGTGCTGTAAATCTGCTGTGTCTCTTCTGAGTCCATCCCTGTGGGAAAATCTTCTCCTTCTCCACTAAGGCCAAGATGGGCATTTCCAACACTGAGAGATCCTGTGGGTCAGGAGCCTGGGTTGGACCATGCCCAGGCTGGGATGGCTGAGTTTTGGGGCTCTCCTGGCTCCATGCTGTGGCTCCACACAGAGGGTTCTCAGCCTCAGCCCTGTGTCCTCTCCTGCAGGTCTTCACCCGCTATGGGAAGTGCTACACCTTCAATGCGGGGCAGGACGGGAAGCCCCGGCTCATCACCATGAAGGGGGGCACTGGCAATGGGCTGGAGATCATGCTGGACATCCAGCAGGACGAGTACCTGCCAGTGTGGGGGGAAACAGGTAACCCACTGCCCCAACGGGCCCACTCAGTCACTGGCTGCTCCTGAGGTGCTGCCCAGCCCCTCCCCACCTCCCCAGCCCCTTCCCAACTCCCCAGATCACAGATCCACATCCCTGCAGCTCCATTCTCTCCCCTCCTTCCATTTCTCATCACTTCTGGTCTTTTCTTTCCCTTTTCCTCCTTGTCTTTGCTCTTTGCCATGGCAACTCCCCATCGTTTAGACACGCAGCCATCACTTGTTTATAAATAGAGGCAAATACTTTCCCTGCCACACTCTCGAGTGCAGAGCAGGGGGGTCGGGGTGGAGGGGGCAAGGACATGGTGCAGCAAACAGATGGACAGATGGATGGACATGTGCATGAATGACCTGGCCCAGGGGAAGTGTGGGAGGCAGAAGTTGTGGTCCCTCTCAGGAGCTGGGACAGTGCTGTGCTCACCCCACTTCTCTCTGCTGCAGATGAGACGTCGTTCGAAGCCGGGATCAAGGTGCAGATCCACAGCCAGGACGAGCCCCCACTGATTGACCAGCTGGGCTTCGGGGTGGCTCCCGGCTTCCAGACCTTTGTGTCCTGCCAGGAGCAGCGGGTAGGAACTGGGCAGGTCTGGGTTGTCCCCTCTCACCTGTGCTCCTCCTTGCTGTGCCCCTGTCCCCACACTGGCTGGAGAGGAGGACTCAGTTCTGGGGGTCAATACCACGAGAGTGTCTGTCCCCTGTCACACTGTGGAGGGTTCTCTCCTCACTCCTGGCTTCTCTCCCCTCCCAGCTCATCTACCTGCCGCCTCCCTGGGGCGACTGCAAGGCTGTGGCGGGCGACTCGGAGTTCTATGACACCTACAGCATCACGGCCTGTCGGATCGACTGCGAGACCCGGTACCTGGTGGAGAACTGCAACTGCCGCATGGTGCACATGCCAGGTGAGCCCTGAGCCTGGCCTGGCCCTGGCCCAGCCCTCCAGTGCAGTCCCACCTGGAAAAAACCTGCTCTGTGTCTCCGCAGGCGATGCCCCTTACTGCACCCCGGAGCAGTACAAGGAGTGCGCGGACCCGGCCTTAGGTGAGGCTGCCCTGCCCCGTGGGATGGAGCTGAGGTGTTTGGTTTCTCTATCTGCCATTCTCCTCTCTCCCCTGCACAGATTTCCTGGTGGAGAAGGACAATGAGTACTGCATCTGCGAGATGCCCTGCAACATGACCCGCTACGGCAAAGAGCTCTCCATGGTCAAGATCCCCAGCAAAGCCTCGGCCAAATACCTGGCCAAGAAGTACAACAAGTCGGAGCAGTACATCGGGTAAGTGCAGTCAGAGCAGTACATCGGGTCCCTCCATCCCAAATCTCAGCCTGATGCCGCTCCTGTCCTGCACAGGGAGAACATCCTGGTGCTGGATATCTTCTTTGAAGCCCTGAACTACGAGACCATCGAGCAGAAGAAGGCATATGAGGTGGCCGGGTTGCTGGGTGAGTGTTGGTGGCTGTGGGGACAGTCCCCAGTCTGAGTCCCCCAGCGAGGTGGTCTCGTGCTGGCCCTGTCACCACGGCCCATTCCCAAGGCCCTGGGATGTGTCCACAGCACAGATGTGGAGCAGGGCACCCCACTGCCATGACCAGGCACCAGTCACAGCAGTGACAAGTTCTGTCCCTTTCTCTGCTCCCTCTGCCACCCAGCTCTGGGCACAGGCCACCCTGATGGCTTCCCTCTCCCCTGCAGGTGACATCGGGGGGCAGATGGGGCTGTTCATTGGGGCCAGCATCCTGACAGTGCTGGAGCTGTTCGACTACGCCTACGAGGTGAGTGTCTCCTCCATCCCACGGCTGTGCTTGTGTGGGACACGGGGAAGAGCCACCCATGAGCCCCACGGTGCTGAAACGTGGCTCTGGCAGGTGATAAAGCACCGGCTGTGCCGGCGGGGCAAGTGCCGCAAGAACCACAAGAGGAACAACACAGACAAGGGCGTCGCGCTGAGCATGGACGACGTGAAGCGCCACGTGAGTGTGGGGCACAGCACGGTCCCCTCCTGCTTGTCCCCTCCTGGCTGTCCCCTCCTGTTTGTCCCCTTCTGCTTGTCCCTTCCTGCTTGTTCCCTCCTGTTTGTCCCCTCCTGTTCATCCCCTCCAGTTTGTCCCCTCCTATTTGTCCACTCCTGTTTATCCCCTTCTGCTTGTCCCTTCCTGTTTGTCTCCTCCTGCCTGTCCCCTCCTGCTTGTCCCCTCCTGCCTGTCCCCTCCTGCAGCTCAGGGGCTGCCCAGGAGGTTCTGTGAGGTGGGGAGTCACGGTTCAGGGGAGCTCCTGGGAAAGGAGCAGAGAGCCCAGGCAGAGATGCTGCGAGGGGATGGCACCAGGTCTCTGCAAGGACCTGGATGAAACCAGCAGCCCCAACATCTCGTTTATCCTGCAGAATCCCTGTGAAAGCATACGGGGACACCCAGCAGGCATGACGTACGCAGCCAACATCCTACCTCACCACCCGGCCCGGGGCACCTTTGAGGACTTCACCTGCTAACCGACATCTGGATGTACAACCTGAGCTACCAAAGCCCTGCGAGAGCTGCCCTTCTCCCTGCTAACGCCAGCAGAGAGACACATCTAAGGGGCCTTTGCTCCTCGGCACGGTGGGACACGGACAAGAGCGACGGCCTCGGATTTCGGGGCGGGCAGTGGGGTCAGTGCCAGACCCCGGCGCAGCCCCTGCGGCAGCTGCTCTGCGCCTGCCCTGCTCCTTCAGAGACTCCAGGACGCTCCAGCCCGGCCATCCCGCGGAGCGGGAGCGACACGCACAGTGAGCCAGGGCACGAGCCTGCCCCGGCTCCCCCTTGGCTCCCCTCGGCCTTTTTAACTAAAACCCAGAAGCCAAGAAGAAGCAGCCATTCGGCCGCAGTCTCCATCCACAGCCCTGTCCGTCTGTCCTCCGTCTGTCCTCCGTCGTCTCCATGCTCATCCTACTCCAATGCCTTGGCCGCACTTGCCGGGCCCCCTGTGGCTGGTGGGGGGATCAGGGGGGAGCCCCCGGCGTGCCTGGGACAGGGCAGCAGGCTGGGAGTCCCCAGAGAGAGCCTCTGTCCCCTGGGACAGCAGCTTGGCCTCGCCCAGGTGCTCCCAGCACGAGGATTCGGCACCTCCACCTGTCCACCTGTCCACCTGTCTTCCTTGGCCCCTGCCCCAGGATCAGTCCCAGGATCAGCCCTGGGATCAGCCCCGGGATCAGCCCCGGGATCAGCCCTGGGATCAGCCCTGGGATCAGCCCTGGGAGCACCGGAGGGGGCTCAGATGGGAGGTGCCACCTCAGCTCTGAGGACACCAGGCACTGTCCCTCCCTGCCCACCCCTCCTGGGCTCTGGGCAGTTCCAGCACTGCCCTGCAGTCCCTCCCATCCCCAGGGAAGCCTGTGGCCCCAAACCCAGCAATCCTCGGGGAGAAAGGCAGAAGGAAACCCCTGGCCCCATTTGGCCACAGCCCCCTTGGCACCACCGTGGCTGGGCAGGCACCGGAGCCCCAAACCCCCCCGGGGTTCACAGGGGGCTCTGGGGCCACAGCTCTGAGCCCTGACAGTGCTGCCCCGGGGGGTTTGGGGTGTCTGTGAGTCCCCAAGGCTGTTCCCCCTCCCTGGCACAGCCCTGGCTGGGTCTGTGGCCACTTGGTCACTGTCCCCTGGGCCTGTCAGTGCTCATCACCCCCCTCTGGGGTCCCCATTTGGCCCCCCAGCCCGTCTCCCAGCCCCCAGGCCAGAGCCCTCCCCGGGCCCAAGTGCTACTTATCTTTAAGAGCTTTTGCAATAAGTCTTTTTAGTAATTTTTTTTTTCTAAACTGCAGTTTTGGGTTTTTTTATTATTCTTGTCATTTTTATTCTTATTATTTGCTTCCTGACCAAAATTAGGAACTGGGGGTCAGTCCTTTGTATCCAGCGATCACCCAAAGACGACGGGTCGGCCACGTCCATAAATTTTCTTATGGATTTCTCCTAATGTTTCATCGCGTTTCATTTATTTATTTTCTTTCTTTCTCTTTCCCATTCAAGCTTTTAAAGATGGGGCTGGGATTTGACCTTGAGGCTCACCTATTGAAGAAAACGCTTTTTTTGTTATTATGTCATTGGCATTTTATATTTCTTATATATAATATATATGACTATATATATATGTGTACATATATATATATATCTATATGCATCATGCCAGTGTAGATACCCATCCAGTAGCGTTTAGGCCTTGTTCTTGTGCCATTTTTATTTTTTTTTTTTTTTCTGTTACTGATCTCTGAATGCCTTCAAGTGTATAAAGTGTGGAATTCTCTCTGGTATCTGTACTATGTACACACATTTTCATAGGAAGCACAATAAGATGACAGATGCATTGTACATCAATACCTGCTACTCTTAACAAACGATGATATAAAGAATGATATAAATGATATAACTCCCCCACGCCGAGCCTTTCTCTCTTGCTGAGCTGCTGGAAATGCTCCCCCTGAGGAGGCAGGTGGGGACAGCCTCACCCCGGGATGCTCCTGGAGCTGAAGGAAAGGGAGGGGGAGGAAGAAGCTTTGGGCCAGATTTCAGTGCTGCCTGGGATGGGCAGAGTGTGCCCTGGGTCAGAGCTGAGGCTGAGCTGAGCCTCCCTTTCCTGGGAGCTCCGGGTGCCTCATCCAGCCCCAGCCTCGCTGCTTTCCCAAGGAACTCCTCCCAAGGGAGACAGGGCTGGAGGAGGGAAAGGAGAATTAACACTCATAGAGCTGTTAATCCCTGACAACTCCAACGCCTCCGTGGTTTGGGATCCACCTGAGGCACAACAGGAGTCGCCAGGTGGAATTTCACCACGGCAGGAGAACAACCCAAATATAAACACACCTTTTGTCTTAAAAATTCCCAGCTACAAAGAGCAAACAGAGCAGATCCAACAGTGGGC
The DNA here is from genome assembly GCF_965231275.1 of Zosterops lateralis. NCBI lineage: Eukaryota > Metazoa > Chordata > Aves > Passeriformes > Zosteropidae > Zosterops > Zosterops lateralis. The sequence goes on from NC_139792.1 coordinate 834,481, forward strand.
ATCCAAAAAAAGCCCTCGGGACTCCATGGAGACCGAATAATAGGGAGTGGGAGTGGGCAGGGAACGCTGAAATGCCAACACAGACACCCACAGCCGCCCTCCCCCGGTCCCTGGGCTCCGACCGTGTCCCCTGGCTCCTGGAAATGGCAGAGGAATGTTTTGCATCTCAACGAGAACAGTCTCGCCCTGCTCCGGTGTTTCCCGGCCAGAGCTGGAGCTGCAAAGGCCAAAGGGGTGGGATTTGGAAAGAGAAGCGGGAGGGCGTTAATGAAGCCGATTAATCACGGGCAGAGCTGTGGCCGCTCCATCCCCGGCTCCGGGAGCTGTAATCCCCCCGCAGCCCCCTCTGGACCTGCCGGCCGTGCTGGGAGCACAGGGGGTCACCCCGTCCATCTGTCATAGCCCGGCCCAGCGAGGCTATCCGGGGGCTCCGGGGGGAGGTGTCTGACCCCCAGGGGCGGCAGCACAATTCTGCAATTCCCCTGGAACCCAACAGGTACCGGGCAGGTACCGCCGGGAGCGGCTCCTGGGTGGGATGTGCAAAAGCTGCGTTTTCCAGGCACAAAACTCCAACTGGAGCATCGTGGGACAGCAGGAGAGGGCTGGGAACATCAGCCTGGTGGGGATCCAGGGCTTCAAACTGTTTGGGATCTGGGGATCTTCAAACTGTTCAGGATCTGAAGTTGTTTGGGATCCAGGCAGCCTCAGTTTATTTGAGGTCTGGGAGCCTCAGCCTGTTCAGGACCTGGGGACCTTCAGCCCGTTCAGGATCTTTGGGATCCAGAGACATCCAGCCCACTCAGGGTCTGTGGAGACCCCGAGATTCCACCACCTCCCCTCGTGGGCCAGAATTCCCGGTCCCCCCTCGCTGGTGCCTGTGGAAACAAGGGCTGAGGGACAATCCCACAGGCCTGGGTGCTGCTGTCCTGCACCAGAGCAAGGCTGCCTGGGCAGGGGAGTTCCCATGGAGCCTCCAGCAGGTGCAGGGGAGGCATTTCCAAAGCTGTTCTTCCACCAAATCCTCGGGGCAGGAGAAAGAAGAAAGGACACAATTAGGTCACCCCGAAGCCTTTCTTCTCCAGGCTGAACAATCCAAATTCTTCCAGTCTTTCCTCACAGCAGAGCTGCTCCACCCCTCTGATCATCCTGGTACCTCCTCTGGATTTGCTCCAGCAGCTCCACGTCCTCCCTGTGCTGGGACCCCCAGGCTGGAGGCAGCGCTCATCAGATGATCATCATTAATTGTTTAATTAATACTCGTGGTGTGACTGCACACTTGGATTTTTCCATGGATTAATGCTGACTGGATTTGTGTCCCTTTTCTCTCTGAGCACAGGAAACTGCTTCAGGGAAAAGGAACTTAATGTTAATACTTGCAGAAAGTGGCCTTTAACTCCAACCTCCTGCTCTCCGTGGAACCCCAGAGGAGACAGGAATCCTTTTCCTGGTGCTCTGCCTGAACCTGCACAAACTGAATCCATTTGTGGCCATTTGTTTTCTCCACAAACTCCATCCCTAAGATCCCAGAATCCCTAAGGCTGGAAAAGATCCCCAAATCCAAACCGTGACTGATCTCCAGCAGAGTGAGAGCACTGAGTGCCACGTCCAGTTGTTCCCAGGATCTCCAGGGATGGCGACTCCACCAGCTCCCAGGGCAGCTCCAATGGTGCCTGACCACCCTTTCCATGGAGAAATTCCTCCTGAATGTTCCAGAGGGCGGCTCTGGTGAGGGGTGTCACTGCCACAGCTGCACACCAGAGCCCTCCATCCCTGGGAAAGGCACATCCACCTCCCTGCCCGCACATCCCAGAGCGAGGGGGGATCCAGGATCAGGGAATAGGAGCTGTAATCACGGCCTGGGAGTGAGGACTGACACTCCCCAACCCTTCCCAGTGTCTGGGACGATCTCGGCGCCAAAATCCCATCCCTCATGGTCCCCGTTCTCAGATTTGCTTTTCCACACTTGCTGTGTCACATCCTCATGGTGTCCATTCCCTTCTCTGATCCCCCTTCCAAGCACCTCCATTCCCACCCCTCAGGGTCCCCGTTCCCACCCCTGATCCCCCTTCCCGCACCCCCCAAACCCCTCACGACCCCAAGTCCCCCCAGTCCCCGCCGTTGGCTCCTCCCCTCCAGCAGGGGGCGCTGCCGGGGGCGGCCGTGGGCGGCTCCTCCCCGTCGCTCCGCGCGCCGTGCGCGGCTGCTTCCGGTTCCGTTCCCTTTGTGCGAGACAAGATGGCGGCGCGGGCCGGGTTCCAGTCGGGGCCTGCGAGCGGCGGCGGCGCCGGGGCCGCTCCCGGGGCCGCGCTGGGGCCTGGAGCACCGGGCGGGGCGGTGCGCATGGGCCCGGCGCCGGGGCAGGGCCTGTACCGCTCGCCGATGCCCGGAGCCGCCTACCCGGTGAGGCGGGGCGGCGCGGGGCGGGGCGCGGGGCCGGGCGCGGCGGGCGCTGACCGGGTCTCTTCTCTCCGCAGCGCCCCGGGATGTTGCCGGGCGGCCGCATGGCGCCTCAGGGCCCGGCCATGGGTCCTCCCGGGTACGGGGGGAGCCCCGCGGTTCGGCCCGCGCTGGCGCAGGCCGGGCTGGACCAGGCTCGCAAGCGGCCGGCGCCGCAGCAGCTTCAGCAGGTGCAGCCGCAGGCGGTGCCCAACCGCAACCACAAGTAAGGAACGGGAAAAAGGCGGATTCCGGGGCTAACGGGAACATCCCCGGCTACTGGGGACATCCCCAGACAATGGGAGCATCCTGGGGCAGCAACAACGTCCTTGAGCAGAGGGGAGATCCTTTGGGTTGTCTTTGGGTTCAGGAGGAATTTCTGAATGGAAATTGCCGGGTATTGGAAGGGGCTGCCCAGGGAGGTGATGGAGTTCCCATCCTTGGAGGTTTCTAGGGAATGATTGGATGTGGGACTCAGTGCTCTGGGCTGGTGACGAGATCTGGAAGGGTCTGGAAGGTCTTTTCCAGCCTCAAGGATTTTGGAGTTCTTTGCCATCCTGCAGCACTCAGGGGGCTGAAAGGTCCTTGTGCATTCCCCTGGCATTGGTGCACAGCACTGGGCAGGGCAGGGCTGAGCTTGTGTCATGTACCTGCATCCTGATGTGATGCCCCAGTGAGGATGAAATTCATCCTGGATTTAAAACACTTTTACTGGAAAAGCCAATCCAAAGTTGATTGAGGCTGGATGATCCTTTGGTCTGGGCATTGTGTCACCTTCCCAAGGGATGAACCCCCTTTCCAACAGATGTAATTCCTTTTCTGGGTGCTCAGAGGGCTGGGGAACATTGAGATAACCAGTTACTCACACTGGAGCAGGGCCCAACTAACTGGGGAGTCACTGACCACTAAGTGCTGCGGGTTTTTAAGTTCCTGTGCCTAGAGCTGTTCCCATTTTCACTCCTGTTTTGCCTCTTGCCCCTGTCAGTGCCAAGAAGAAGAAGATGGCAGATAAAATCCTCCCACAGAGGGTGAGTGGGACACGGGGAGGGGCTCAGGGGGGAGGTGAGGCAGCCTGAGGGACACTCTGGGGAGCTGATGGGCATTTCCCTCCTTGCCTGGCCACAGATCCGTGAGCTCGTGCCCGAATCCCAGGCCTACATGGACTTGTTGGCCTTTGAGAGGAAGCTGGACCAGACCATCATGAGGAAGCGCTTGGATATCCAGGAGGCTCTGAAACGCCCCATCAAGGTAGGGGAGCCCAGGGGTTGTATCCAGGGTTTGGAGGCTCCTGAGTTCGGACAGCAGGAGGGCACTGAGGGGTGGTATCCTGTGAATGTGGCATATCAGGGGTCCCCAATGCTCTGGGACCAGCAACACCTCTGTCCTTGCTGTCTGCTCCAGTGTGAGGGGGAATGTGAGGCAGCTGAAAACATTGAGCTCAGCTTTAGCAAAACCTGTGCAGGATAACTGGCCCTGCAGAGGAGGATTAACCCTGAGCTGATGATGTTTTTTCTCGTAGCAAAAGCGAAAGCTGCGCATTTTTATCTCCAACACCTTCAACCCGGCCAAGTCGGACGCGGAGGACGGCGAAGGAACCGTCGCCTCCTGGGAGCTCCGGGTGGAGGGACGGCTGCTGGAGGATGTAAGTGGCAAGTACCCAACCTCAGAGGAGACTGTGGATCTGGAATTGGCAATGAAACCAGTTTCCTAGTGTCTGAGAGCACAGCTGGGGCTTGATATCCTCCTTCATCTCTGTTTCCCAAGGAGTCTGATGGTGACGAGACCGAGAGCCCAGCTTGGAGACCGATGGGTATCCCCACGGCAGGACACGAGTTGTCCAAAGTTCTTAGAGTTGTGAGAATCACTGGTGAGAGCAGCTCAGTGGCACTTGTGTCCCCAGCTCTGAGAACCAGGGCACTGGCATTGTACGTAACTGCTGAGGGGTTTAACTCCTGCGAGCTCATCTTTAACTCCAGTCTTTCCCTTTCTGACTTGGAAACTTGATTTTTGAGCACACGTTGGTGAATTCAGGTGTTCAGAACTGACAGGAGCTGTCGTGCACGGTGGCTGTGCTTGAGTGCTGAGACTTGCTGCCCTAACCCTCTTCCTCCCTGTGTTGCTTGCAGTCTGCTCTGTCCAAATATGATGCCACCAAGCAGAAAAGGAAATTTTCGTCCTTCTTTAAATCTCTGGTCATTGAACTTGATAAAGACCTGTATGGCCCTGACAATCACCTAGTAGAGGTGAGCTGCTTTTTGCTGTGTTTCCTCTAAAAGTGGGTTGGTGTTTCAGCAGGTGGGGTTTGTGTGTCATTTATAACTTGGGACGTGGAAATCCTTGAGGCTCCTGAGAGCCAGGAGCTCTTGGATTCTCACTTTGGCTTTTCCTCTCACTTGCTGAAAGTCAGAATAAATGTATTGACTCGTTTCAAACCCTAAGTAGGAAGAATTGGAACTTTCTCTAGTTGGGTGGGATTTACTGGCAAAGCTTTTGGGTGCCCAGGAGCAGGGGGAATCCTGTGGGGAGGAACTTCTAAATTCCCTCTCATGTTCCAGTGGCACAGGACTGCTACAACTCAGGAGACAGATGGCTTCCAGGTGAAGAGGCCAGGGGATGTGAACGTGCGCTGCACTGTCCTGCTGATGCTGGATTACCAGGTAGGGAAAAAATCCTCCATTTCAGGGTGGTGAGACCAGGGTGGGCATAGTTGCCCAGAGAAGCTGTGGCTGCCCCATCCCTGGAAGTGCCCAAGGCCAGGTTGGACAGGGCTTGGAGCAACATGGTATAATGGAAGGTGTCCCTGCCTGTGGGAGAGGGTGGAATGAGATTTCTTTAAGGTCCTTCCCAACCCAAATCCATTCCATAATTCCATGCTGGGAGCAGCAGTTCTGGGCATGCACCATTACCTGTGTCTGGGCCTGCCTCACCTCTTGTGCTCTTTTTTCAGCCTCCCCAGTTCAAACTGGACCCACGCCTGGCTCGGCTCCTGGGCATCCACACCCAGACCCGGCCCGTGATCATCCAGGCCCTGTGGCAGTACATCAAAACCCACAAGCTGCAGGATCCCCACGAGAGGGAGTTTGTCATCTGTGACAAGTACCTGCAGCAGGTGAGCAATGGCAGGGCTGGAACAGCAGCACCTGGATCAGTTTTCCCTGTGTGGGCAGCCAGGGGTGGCTGCAGCAAGCCCCTGCTCCTCCCTCAGCCCTGTCTCTGTCACAGATATTTGAGTCGCAGCGGATGAAGTTCTCTGAAATCCCACAAAGGCTCCATGCCTTGCTGATGCCCCCTGAACCCATCATCATCAATCATGTAATCAGGTGAGGCTGCTCCACGGTGAGTTCCTGTTTCCAGGGAGGAGTGGGAGGGATGGATGAGGCTGGCACAGGAAGACAATGTGAGATGTGTCCTGATTTTCAGCATCAGTTCCCGTGTTGCCTGTCACTGTTCCTTTGTACAAGAACAGCCGCCTCTCTCATTACCACATCCCTCTTCCAAAGGCACTCCCACATCCCTGCTGTCCTTTGCTGTGGATAGAAGCCTTTCTAGAGCAATCACTCATTTCTTTTGCTGCAAAGCCATCAGTGGGCTTTTGCTTCTTTTGGGGCTGAGGCTGACAGTGGGATGGCTTGTCCTTGTCCCTGCCTGCAGTCTGTTTGCTGCAGCATCCCAGAGGAGCTGCATTTGCTGCTTCCTTCAACTGGTCCCCAGATTTTCCTTCTTTCTGGAGCTCCTCTCTGATTTTGGCTTCTTGTGGATGTCCCCAGTGTTGACCCAAATGACCAGAAGAAAACAGCCTGCTATGACATTGACGTGGAGGTGGATGATACCCTGAAAACTCAGATGAATTCCTTTCTGCTCTCCACAGCCAGTCAACAGGAGATTGCTGCTCTGGATAACAAGGTAGGAAAAGCTTCTCCAGGTCTGCTCTCCTTGTTGCTGGGCAGGGATGTGTCTCTGGACAGGACAGGAGTGCTCTGTTGTTTGGAAGCTGCAGTGGGATGAGCCATGTTTACAAACATGTGGCTGTACCTGGAAATGTAATTTTTAAAGCAAACAGTCTATGGGAAAATTGGTAATATTCAGAGCAGGAAACTGGGAGCTGAAAATCCTGCTAAGTGTAAGTCAGCCAGAGAGTTTAAGAATTAGCCTTCATGTGTTGGTTCTCTTGATGTTTCTGACTTCTCTCCTGTTCAGCAGTTCCATTCTGTGTTTGTCTCCTTCAGATCCACGAAACAATTGAGACCATCAACCAGCTGAAGACACAGCGCGAGTTCATGCTGAGCTTTGCCCGAGATCCTCAGGGCTTCATCAACGACTGGCTCCAGTCCCAGTGCCGGGATCTGAAGGTAAAAGCTTTGTCTTGTGTGGAAGGAGGTCCAGTTCACACACTTCTCTCATTAGAATGAGCTCCCACAGAGAGAAGGAGGCAATTTTCCTCCTCGGAAAGTGAGGCTGGGGTTTGAGTCAAACATAAGAAGCTGACCTGAGTGCACTGAGATGTGTGTGAGGAAAGGGAAAGAGGTGGGTTTGCTCAGCACAAAGAAGCTAACCTGAGTGCACTGAGATGTCTGTGAGGAAAGGGAAGGAGGTGGGTTTGCTCAGCACAGCCAGAGCTTTTGCACTCGCTGAGCTGCTGTGCCTTTGTGCTCCGCAGACAATGACTGATGTCGTTGGGAATCCCGAGGAGGAGCGCAGAGCCGAGTTCTACTTCCAGCCGTGGGCGCAGGAAGCCGTGTGCCGATACTTCTACTCCAAGGTGAGTGTCCCTGAGCAGGGGTCCCTCTCTGTGCCTGTCACTGCTTGTGGCACACAGGTCTGGGGGAAGCTGGTGGCTGCATCTTGGTCCCAGTTTGAGCTCACCCATTCCCAGCTGGCTCCTGTGTTAATTGAGTGCTGTGGTGCTGCACCACCCGAGGATGTTAATGCTGCAACTCTCCTCTTGCAGGTGCAGCAGAGACGGCAGGAACTGGAGCAGGCCCTGGGGATCCGGAACACATAGGCTGCTCTGCTCCTCCCCAGGCAGAAGCATCACAGCTGTTTGTGGAGACAGAGCTCACTGTTCCAGCTCACCGAATCCCACTCCGACAGCAAGGCCCACGTTATTCATCCTGGCATTGTCCCTGCTGGGGCAAGTCCAGGACACCTGGGGCAAGCAGACAAGCTCCAATGAGCACACATTTCTACCTGGTTTTCTTCCTGACTGTTGCCTTGTCAGTCCCAAGGCTTCCACGAGCATCCCCGTGACTCCGCACTGCCCGTAGTGTCCCCGGTAGCCAGAGTGACTCAGAGTTTTCTTTCAGCCCATTCCTCCCCAACCAGCATCTGGTTGGGCACTCAGAGCTGGCTCTGAAGCCTGGCTCTGCTTTAAGGTGTGGCTGGGCTCTTCCCTGCCACGTTTTACAGCCCGTGCCAGGCACTGTTGTGGGCAGGATGCCGTGAGCTGACATACCTCCCTGCCCTCACCCCCTCCTCGGAGGGTGCTGCTGCACTGGGCTGCCTCATAGGTCACTCTCCTCTTTGAGGAAGTTACTGAACTGTGTAGAGAATTGCTTCTTCCCTTCTCCCTTCTTCCCTGCCCCATTCCCTTTGTGTTCCGTGATGGACTGTCCTAGGCTGGGATCACAGGGAGACAAGGCTTCCTGCAGGGATGTGGAAGCGTTGGAGTGATGCAGCACTCTGCACTTCAAACACCTCCGTGGCTGTTTGTTTTCCCTGGAGCAAGGAGAAGGGATGCAGCAGCTGCCTGGAATTCTGCAGGGACAGTGTTGTAGGCTCATTCCTTTGGGACAGTTGTCCTGTGTCACTTGATGTGGGGACCAGAGGCTCCTTCGTGTGGATCCAAGGGTGTAACAGGACAGCCCTTGGAAATGGACATTTTTCCAAGCATATGTGAGTTAGCAGGTGTTTCCACGCTGAAGCTCCTGTGGTTTGTAGTCAAGTTTTAGGCTGTGGGGCTGCCATAGGGCCCAGCATGGTTCAGGAATGTACAAATAGATTTTCTTCACTGTGAGGAGTAGCAGCCCTGATGCCTCCTCCTGGAATGAGTTACTGGTGGTCAGGCTTAGGAGAATGAAATTGCTCCTCTTCACCCCAATCCCAGTGTTTCTGCTCGGGACTATAATGCAAATGGACTCAAAAGTTGGTATGACTCTTGGAATAGCTGCAGGATCATGTTACTGATGAGCCCTCACCCAGTTGTGTGGCTGGGGAGGCTGCTGTGAGTTGGAGCACCTGGGTGGCCCTACTACTCCTTGTGTCTGTGTTACTACATGTCTGTGAGTAATAGACTCTCGACTTCCCCTCTCCTTTGCCCTTCTGAAATGCTCCTCTGTGGTACTGGGGTGAAGGTCTTGGTGCTGGAGAAGCAGCCCCTGACTCCTCAGGGTACTCCCACAGGAGGGATGCTGAGTCCTACGTAGGCAAACGTAGCTGTTGCAGAGTAACTGCTTTTCTTAACTGAGTATTACGGTTTTTTCCATGGACCAAAATTTTTTTTTGTACTGTATCCTTGTAGACGTCACCCAGTTTTAATAAAAGACTCCTGTGAAGGAAGTTGTCCTCCTCCTTCCATGCTGACAGCTTGCACTCTCCCAGCTGCCATGGGGAATGAGCCTGGTGACTCCCAGGGAAGGGACAGGATTATCTCTGCTTTTTTCTTTTCAAAGCCAGCAGGGTTAAGTGACTGGAGAGAAAATGTTCTTCATATTTTGGCCATTTATAGCGAGCCCTTCTTGGAGGGATCTCCCAGCTTGCAGACTTTGCTAAGCCTTTGCAGAGGTGCTTTTGTGGTAAACAAAGTAACTTGAGCAAAACTGGAAATCCAGTGGCCAGTGTTAATAAATCCTGAACTTCCCTGTGTCCACTTTGCTGGATTGTGGCAGCCTGTTGGACATCCCAAGGGAGCAGGGCAGAATTCAGAGGAAATTGTAGTAGAGTTTACATGCAAAGGTTTAAAATTATGCAAAAGGGGATTTATTCTTTTCACCCTGCTTGTTGATAGAATATAAGTGCTTTGCTGCAGACCTGGGAGCCCCTGAGGCAAGGGAAAGATCTGGGTGAAGAGGAAAGTGCTGCTGCCTCGGGCTGTGGTGGGGACAGGAGTGCTGGGGCTGCACCAGGCAGTTCCTGCTCCTTCATGGGGGGGAAATGGCACTTCTTAGCAAGAGGGGGACAATGAAATGCTTTTATGCAGAAAGGCTCAGCAGCCACGAGTCACAGGCCTCACGGGCTCTGCAGCTTCCTCATGAGGGGCAGCTCTGATCCTGCTCTCTGGGACAGTGACAGGAGCTGGGGAACGGCTGGAGCTGTCTCAGGGAGGTTGGGATGGATATTAGGAAAAGGATATTTCCCCCAGAGGGTGCTCAGGCACTGACCAGGCTCCCCAGGGAATGGTCCCAACCCTGACCCTGCCAGAGCTCAGGGGGGTTTGGGTCAGGCACAGGGTGGGATTGTTGGGGTGTCCTGTGCAGAGCCAGTGCTTGGACTCGCTAATCCCTGTGGGTCCCGTCCAGCTCAGGATATTCTGTGATTCTCTGACTCCTAATTCTGCGGGCTCTGAGCTGCCCCAAGGCTTTGCACCTGCCGAGCACCGGCCGCGCCGGGAGCGGTGCTCGGTGCCCCCGGGGCGAGGCGGGGCCGGGGGCGGGCCGGGGCCGCCCCTGCTCCGGGCAGCCTTGAAATAGCAGAGCCGGGCTCCCAACCCCGCAGCGCCCCGCTCCCGGCACCATGGGTAGCAAGAAGGTTTGCATCGTGGGCTCTGGCAACTGGTGAGCGCCGGGCACCCGGGTCCCCTTGGCGGGCACAGCGCGGTCCCTTGTCCCCTCCCCTGTCCCCCTCTCTGCGCCCCCGGCAGCCGGTGCCAGCCATCCCCGCTCCTGCAGTCACAGCGTGACCTGTGCTGCCCTGGGCTCCCCCGTGCCCACAGCCACGGCCTCCCTCTGCCCTCGCAGGGGCTCGGCCATCGCCAAGATCGTGGGCACCAACGCAGCTCGGCTGAGCAGCTTCGAGAGCCGGGTGAGCATGTGGGTGCTGGAGGAGGAGGTGGGCGGCCGGCGGCTCACGGACATCATCAACACGGAGCACGAGAATGTCAAGTACCTGCCGGGGCACAAGCTGCCCCCCAACGTGGTGAGTGCGGCCTGGCTGCCAGCGGGCTCTCCCAGGGGCAGAGATGATGGCTGGGCTCTGGGGAGAGGCCAGGAGCTCTGGGGGCTGCTGGAACTCCAGGGTGTGAAGGCAGGGGATGTACCGGGCTCAGTTACGCCCTCCCACTGACCTTCATCTGTGCTTGGGTGAGCTGCAGCCCTGGCTGCTCTCGGTGCCCACCTTTGCCCCTGCTCTGGCATCCCACAGGCTGGGCTGGAGGCCATGTGGCTGTCTCTGAGCTGGCATCATCCAGCTCTGCTCCAGCCCCTCTGCCCTGCCAGCTCTGGCAGGGACCTCAGCATGGTGACTTTGGGCCCTTCCTTCCCTTCAGTCTTCCCAGTCCCTAATAACAGTCACGTTTATTCAGGTGGCGGAGCCAGACCTGCTCAAAGCCTGTGCAGGGGCCGATGTCCTCCTGTTCGTGGTGCCCCACCAGTTCATCGGCAAAGTCTGTGACCAGCTCAAGGGCCACGTGAAGAAAGAGGCTGTTGGGATGTCGCTCATCAAGGTGTGAGCAGGAGCAGCACTCACCAGGGTGCCATGCCAAGGCAGGGGAGCTGGAAGCAGCCTGGGTTGGAGTGGCTGCCAAGGGAATCCAGGGATTTTGGAACAGAAATGGGCAGTGGGGGAAGAAGGGAAGTGGGGGTGGAGTCTTTGTGGGAATTTGGAGGTGTGAGGGCATATGGGGGATTGATGTCAGGTGCTGAGAGGAGCAGGGCACAGCTCTGCACATCAGGATCAGTCGAAGCACTGCAGCACAGGGAATGGAGGACTGGGGTGCAGGGCAGGTGTCCAGGTGGAGCAGGTACTCATGGTCTAGTTGGCAAGGTGGTGTTCAGTCAAAGGTTGGACTCAATGTCCTTAGAGATCTTTTCCAGTCTGATTGATTCTGTGCTCTCTGTCCCAGGGTGTGGATGAAGGACCAGATGGGCTGAGGCTGATCTCAGACATCATCCATGAGAAACTGGGAATAGAAATGAACGTGCTCATGGGGGCCAATATTGCCACGGAAGTGGCAGAAGAGAAGTTCTGTGAAACCACCATTGGTAAGGAGCCAACATTCCCCCTCATTAGCAGCTTTCATTTGTGATGAGCAGGAAGAGGTGGAGTATGATGCAGCTCAAATTCCTGCTGCCCTCTTCCCTGAGAAGACAGGAGACTCCATAGGAGCTGGCTGAGCCCATTCCCAGGGTTTGTGATGGGATCACTTGCTTCATTAACAATGGAGTTGTGTAGCTAAAAGTTCCTGCCAGCCTAACACTGGCATCAGGCAGCTGCCTGGCACAAATTAAAGGGGTGGGCACCAAGAGGCCCTTTAGGAATAAGTTTCATCCTTGATTTCCTTGGGCTTCACAGTATGCCCACCTGGATCTCACGTTATCACCAGCCAGGGCTGCTCGGAAGTTCATCTGGTGACTGTTTCAACATCCTCCACACTGTTAGGGACTGTGCACAGAGCCAAAACAAACAGAACCATTTGCTGGCTCAGAAGTTGTGGCATTCAAAGTGTCTGTTTTATTAAACAACAGCAAACACACTGGGCAGGAGGCTGGGGAGATGGAGCAGAGCCCACAGCCCTTGTGAGCACACAGGACCCTGCAGGGACAGGCAGGACAGAAAGCTTTGAAGATGCTTTTAATCTACTGCGCATTCAGAAAGTCATTTCTGTCTTGCTTGACACAGCAGCAGGGATTGTCCCTGTCTTCTGGGTATGCCAAAGTTGAACAACTTTGCTTATCTGTCAGGCGATGTGTGCCTGGCTCTGTGTGGACCTGCACGTGTTATGCAACATCCATTGGTTGGGCAATAGGTTTCCTACACTGGATGACCTTCAGGAGAGCACGAACCTACCTCATGGTCTTCCCCATCATCTTCTTCCTTGTCCCTTTGTCTTCTCAGGCTGCAAGAACATGAAGCACGGGCAGATGCTGAAGGACCTGATGCAGACACCCAACTTCCGTGTGTCGGTGGTGCAGGAGGCTGACACTGTAGAGATCTGTGGGGCTCTCAAGGTGGGTGAGCAGAGCCTAGGGCTCTGCAGGGAGCTCGGGGCAGGAGGGATGATGGGCTCATGGATGCAGCCAAGCCCCTAGCTCCATTGGGAAGAGATCCCTCCACGTTCCCATTGTTTTCCAGAATGTGGTGGCTGTAGGAGCTGGTTTCTGTGATGGGCTCGGCTACGGTGACAACACAAAGGCTGCCGTGATCCGCCTGGGCCTGATGGAGATGATTGGCTTTGCCAAACTCTTCTGTAAGGGCCCTGTCACCCCTTCCACCTTCCTGGAGAGCTGTGGTGTTGCTGACCTCATCACCACCTGCTATGGGGGCCGCAACCGCAAGGTCGCCGAGGCTTTTGCCAAGACTGGGAAGGTGAGCAGAGCTGGAAGAGGCTGACACTGAGAGGTGTGGATGAAACTGTGTCAGGGGAGGTTTAGGTTGGGTATCAGAAAAAGGTTCTTCACCCAGAGGGTGGTCGGGCACTGAACAGGCTCCCCAAGGCTGCCAGAGCTCAAGGGGTGTTTGGACAACAGTCTCAGGCACAGGGTGGGGTTGTTGAGGTGTCTGTGTGGGGCCTTCCAATTTGTGGGTCCCTTCCAAATCAGGATATTCCATGATTCTATGATCCCTGCATCAACCTGGTGAGCAGGCAGGGAGGTGATCCCAGTTAGCACTGTGGGATCTGTCTGTGCTTGGCAGCCCAGCTCCAGGGCAGGAATGTGGTGCAGCAGTGGGGTTGCAGGTTCAGCTCCTCACTGCTGGGTTATTTCAGTCCATTGAGCAGCTGGAGAAGGAGATGCTGAATGGGCAGAAGCTGCAGGGTCCCCAGACATCTGCTGAGCTGCATCGAATCCTCAAGAGCAAGAATGTGGTGGAGAAGTGAGTGCTGGAATCTCTGTGCTTCGTTGGGGTGGGGCTGGGACCTTTCCAGGAGCAGCAGAAGGGGAAAGCCCCCTTGGTGTCTCTGCACTGTCCACAACACACCAGCTGCTCCTGTGTGTCATCACAGAAGTGGATGTGTTCTGACTCTGCCATCTGTGGTGACTTTCTTTGTCTGCCCACAGGTTCCCCCTCTTCACTGCTGTGTATCGGATCTGCTACGAGGGAAAACCTGTCACTGACTTCATTGCGTGTCTCCAGAACCACCCTGAGCACATGTAAGGGGCTCTGCCTGCAGACCACAGGCCCTGAGGTGTGCTGAGAGCTCCTGCCCTCACCAACCTGATCTGCTGCCACAGCCTTGGAAGGAGTCCAGGTCTCCTGGGAGCCTTTGCTGGAAGAGCAGAGGTTCCCTTCCCAGCCCCGGACACTGAGCCTGGCACAGAGGTACCTGCTGACCTCTTTCTCTCTTTGAAGGGCTCATTTAATTGCTGCTGCTGTCTAAGGTCTGCCTTGAGCAGGGCTGTCTTCCTCCTTCCACTTCCTCACAGTGGATTCAGCTGTGGGAAGGACTCTGTCAGGCCATCATGATGGAAAAGGCCTGGAAAGTGCCTGGGAGGGAAAACAGTGTCCCAAGTCCTCCCTCTTACCCCATGGAGCCACTCTGGGTGACACCAGCTCTTCCCTACTTGCTGCTGCTTTTGCATTCCCTGTCTGGTGGAGAGGGCACAGTCCCCTGCCAGGCTCCACCTGCTGAGTGGAGCTCTCAGCACTTCCAAAGGCGCTGAGGATCTTTCTAAGCAGCACCAGGCACAGACAATGGCATTCCTTCCCACCCGGCCATGTGCTGCTTTCCCCCAGCTGCTCCTGCTGACCCAGGGACACTCTGGAGCTTGTTTATTTAGAGCTTTTGCTCTATCAGATCTGGCCTCAGCCCTGGGAACTCCCCTGTTGTCACAGGTTTGCCTGTGCTAATTCCATGCCCGCTGACTTCTGTCTCTGTCTCAGTTTTCCCTCTGGGGCTTGGCACTGCAGGGACCAACTGCCCCCGAGTCTGTGTGAGCAGCTGCTGTGACCCCTGTACCTGCACAGCAGGCAGGTGGGTCACCACAAGGCACCAGAGTCATGCTGCTGTTAAATAAATGCTCCACAGCCACACTTTGCCTTCCTCTGGCTTGCTTCAACCTGTGCTTTAGACCGCTCTGTGCTTCCATGTGTGGCTGTCCAGCAGCTGAGGAAGGAGATCTCACACCTTCCCTCAGGTGGGGATGCTGCAAGCTGCCCACTGGCACAGGGAGAGGAATAGGCATATGATCCACAACAGGTACATGGAGATGTCCAACATCCCAGGACAGGACAGAGGTCTTGTGCCTCACACTCAGCCTTTGAAATGTGCCCCTTGTCCAGTTGGGTACCACACGTCCCTCTGCTCCTCTGAAGCTGGTGGTGTTTGCTCAGGCCCGTGTGTCCAGTGGTCACTGATCCTACCTGGAATGCCGCAGGGCTCCCTGTTCTCCCCCATTCAAATCCCAGAGCCAAAGGGTCTCTGACTAGCAGTGTACCTTTAAAATAACAATAAACATGGAGAGGAAATAGGAGATGTTCTCCTTGTTCTGTGGCTTCAGTGCATCGCTGTCATTGGGTTGGTGCCTGCTGGACTTGCTGAATGCTCACAACAGGGCACTGCCCGTTCCCTCCTGGCTTTGCAACCTCCTGTGCTGTCCCAGAAACAAGAAGAATGTCCCTGTAGGTCCCTGTTTAGCCACAACGTCACACAGTGTCCCACTTGCTTTGTCTCAGCAATGGTTCCAGGATTAAAATTTGGCTGCAGGACTGTGGTGGGTTGGGATTGCAACACTGAGCCGGGTCCAGAGTCCTCACCTGGGGCCTGTGGGAGCCAGGCCAGGACCCCACTGTGCCCCACACACTCCAGGACCTCTCCTCCTCTGATGGGCTTCCCAGGACACACTGTGGGATTTTATTCATCTCTTCCCAGCTGCTTTTCTCAGTCTTGCCTTGTCCCTGTGTGTTTTTAAAGGAGCCCCGTACTGAGTGACCTTTCCAGGGCTCTGAACCCTCTGCTCGGTGTCTTACAAGGGGAATTTAATCTGCTGGCACTGCGCTTGTTTCTGTGCCTTTTATTAGCCACGTTGTCTCAGCAGGCACTCTGCGACCTTTAAATTCAGAACTGTCGTGTGGGGGGAGCCGACACGGCTTCCTCTGCTGAGGAGCTTTATTGAGCTTGGAGGGAGGATAAAGGAAGTCCAGCGTGTTCCTGCAGGGCTGGCACAACTCGTAGTTCTCTTTGTCTTTGAGGGCTTTGGGAATCCAAGTGTTTGGATATGAGGCTCAGGCAGTAGAGAGGCTCCCTGAGCTCCACTCCATTGCACAAACTCCTGTCAGCACCTGCCTGGAGCTGCAGCAGAATCCAGCAGGGATTTGTGTTTAGCTGGAAGCTTCTCTGTGATGGAGATGCTTTGTGCATCCCCCTTGTCCATATTTCTTTGACCCTGGAAGCATCTGAATCCCTGCAGACTCTTGCTGAGGGTCCCAGGTCTCATGTGGGAAGACCATCACACTGATCTCTCACTTTTAAACACGCCACACACTCGAGCTGGGTGTCCCGAGCTATAAAAAGTCTTCCCTTTGCCATTTGGAATTATGTTCTGCAGGCTCAGCACATCCCAGTGCTGCAGCCCTGGGAGCTGCTACTGCTGCTGGGGGAAAGAAGGATGAGGAGGGGAGAAAGAGATCCTGGCAGCTTTGGATCTCGGGGGAGTCCTGGATGGAGCAGGGCTGGGACAGCAGAGTTCAAATGCTGGAAAGGAGCTCCGGGAGAGCAGCTGCCACCGGGGGGGGACAGGAGGGAACTTGGGGAACATGGCCTGAAGAGAAGGAGGCTCTGGGCTGGGGGCACACAGGGACCCTGGGCAGACACTCGGGAGGGCACTGGGACCCTCAGAGAGACATTGGAACCCTCAGAGAGGCACTGGGACCCTCAGAGAGGCATTTGGGACCCCCAGAGAGGCACTGGGACCCTCAGAGAGGCATTGGGGCCCTCAGAGAGACATTGGGACCCTCAGAGAGATATTGGGACCCTCAGAGAGGCATTGGGGCCCTCAGAGAGGCATTTGGGACCCTCAGAGAGGCATTGGGACCCTCAGGATGTCACCAAAGCCCTTGTAAAGCCACCCTGACCACCGGGATGGCTCCGAGCCTCAGGGGCGCAGCAGGAGAGCCTCAGCTCCATCCATGAGCAGGCAAAGACTGTCTTTTGAGGGCTCCCGGCCGCACCTCAGACAGGGAGGCCCGGGGGTGCGGGAGGCCCGTGCGGGCTGCCCCGGGGGTCCTGAGGCGGCGGCGATGGCGGCGGGAGCGCCTCCTGAGGGGAGAGAGAGAGACTGCGGCGGGGGCGCCGCCAGGGGGCGCTGCGGGCACCGCGCGGGCTTCCCGCGCCCGCCGGCCGCCACGTGACCGAGACACGTGACCACGGAAACACGTGACACCCACCGCAAGAACACGTGACTTGGGACGGGAGAGCGGCAGAGCGGGACCGGAGCGACGGTGAGGCCTGAGGGGACCGGGCGGGACAGGGTGGGATGGGAAGGGAGCGGTGAGTCCGGAGGGACGGGATGATGGACGGGACGGGCGAATCCGCGCTCCCGCCCCCGCTCAGCCCCGCCTTCTTGCGGGCCGGTAATCGGTGAGTTCACCAGGTGAGTTCACCTGAGACCGGTGATGGGTCCAGTCTCATTCGCCGTGTTCATCACCTGGATGATGGATCCTTTGATCCATCGACCTGGATGAAAGGATCGAATGTGGCCTGAGCAGGTCTGGTGGTGATATGAAACAACCTTTAGGCTGATCCACCTGAGGTTGTGCTGCCGTTCAGCGGGGCCTCCATCGGCTGGAGAATTGGGCAAAGAAAAACCTCATGATTTATTAGAATAACCTAATGAAGCAAGTGTAGGATCCTGCACCTGTGCAGGAATAGCTCCAGGTACCCAGTAGGATCGTGGGATGAATCAAAAAGAGCATGGCCAGCACGTCAGGGAGGAGATCCTGCCCCTTGGCTTTAGAGAGGCACAGCCAGAGTGATCTGTCCAGGTCTGGGCTGCTCATGACAGGACAGACAAAGAGCTGATGGAGATGGTTCAGTGCAAGCCACAAAGATGTTGAGGGATCTGGAGCATCTCTCTGAGGAGAGACTGAGAGGGGATCTTATTAATATATATAAATATCTCCAAGGGGTCAGAGGATGATGCCAGACTCTTTTTGGTGATGCCCAGAAACAGGATGAGGAGCAACAGTGATAAACTAAACCACCAAAAGTTTTCACCTCAACATGAAGAAGAACCTCCCATGGAGGCGGGGGCAGAGTACTGGAACATGGAGTCATAGCAATCTCCCTTTCTGGAGACATCCCAAGCCCCACCTGGATGTGTTCCAGCGTCTCCTGCTCTGAGTGACCCTGCTTGGACTGGATGATCTCCAGAGGTCCCTTCCAACCCTGACTCTCCTGTGATTCTGTGTGTGTCTCTCTTGCAGGTGCAGCCATGGTATCCAGAAAGCAGCTGGCAGACTTTGGCTACAAGGCCTTCTCGGGCTCCATGATGCTGCTGACGGTGTACGCCGGGTACCTGTGCAGTGTCCGCGTCCACAGGATGCTCCAGCACCGCCGTGAGAGAATGGAGAATGCACCTGGCCCCGAGAGCTGAACCTGCCCTGGGACCGGGACTGGGAGCTGGGACTGGCCCTGGGAGCTGAGCCTGAGCTGGGATTGGGTCCAGGAGCTGGGACTGAGCTTGGAAGCTGAGCCTGAGCTGGGTTTGGGCCCAGGAGCTGGGACCAGCCCCACCTTCCCAGTCCCCCCTGGGCTGGGGGAGGCAGATGGAGCACAATAAAATCTATGTGGAAGTGGCCGGTGTGGTGGTGTGTGGTGTCCCCCAAATCACAGGCTGAGCTGGGCTGGGAGGGACCTTAAAGGTCAGTTAGTTCCATCCCACTTCCATGTGCAGGGATGCTTTCCATGAGTCCATCACTTCTGTTCTTCCAAAAAGCTGTTTCTCCTGTGCAGCAGCTCAGGTGCTCAAGGACAGCCAAGGGACACACACTCTGTTCTATTTCCTCAAGATGAAACACATCACCGCAAGTTTCTGAAGCAACATTTAATTGGAGATAAGAGTAAACAACAGTATAAAATGGTAACAACTCGAGAAGTTTCCAAAATTCTGCTCCTGATTGACTGTTCCATTGCCCCCAAGTACCATTGAGTAAAAAAAGAGAAGCAAAGCCCACAGTGTGGCTGCTCTTCCAGCCCCGGGTTCCTCCACAGCTCTAACATCAGAGCAGCAACAATCACTTTGTCTCAGAGTACAGGACCAAAACATCTCATTTTTTGGAGAGTTAAACCCAGCCCACCAGTTCTGATCCTCCCTCTGATCTCCCCTTAGCCATCTGAATCCAGTAAGTCTAGAGAAGTCTTCAAAACCACAATTTGCAACAGGAAGAAAACAATTTAAAAGGCCTGGATTATGCTGGTTGTCTCAGGGGCAATAAACCACCCCCCCCACCCCCTTGCAGAAGGCTTTGGTCAAGACTTCAGAGGGGTTTGCAGCACCAAAAGAGGCAGCAGACGCTGGTCTGGTCCCTGGTGACAGCAGAGATGAGCAGCTGGGACCTCCCCCACAGCCTGGGGCGAGGCAGAGCAGTGGTTCTGGGTTAGCACAGTTCAAAGCTCGGCTGGAGCAGAGTCTCTGCCTCACCCAGGGCAGTTGGGACATGGAACTTGTGTTCCCCATGCTCTGAAGTGGCTTCTGGAGTGCATCAAGAGCTGCTGCACCTGCCGGGAGCAAACCGTCACTGAGTGGCACCGAACCCCGCGGTCCAAACCTGCTCTGCCTTGAGCTGATCCCAGTAAAAGCCAGTTTGTCACAAACAAACACACCTCTGCAAATGCCAACAGGACTCAGGGGTGTTTTCTTGTACTTTTGAAGTACAGAATGGCTTGAAGTGAAATCTGCAGCTTTGTTTTTTGCCCCGGTCGTTGGCTTCATCCCTTGTGCCGTGCAAAGCCTCTGACTGGTCAGGGTTGTGCCCGCTTCGGGTCTGCTGGAGGTTTCTAGGGAAGGGGTTTTTGATTAAAGATCACTTGGGAATGTGGAGCTCAACACAACTAGATATTGAAAGAGAAGTTCGTGTTTGCTCGAGGCCAGCCCAGGGCCTTACTCCTCTCCTGTCCACTGGCCACTGGCCACGTGGCCGTTCAGGCGGTTGGAACCGTTACTGGAAGTGCTGAGAATTCCTTTTGTGCTGTTGGAAGTCACATCCTCCTCCTCGGAGCTGCTCTCCACGTCACTGCGGTCATCCTTGGATACCTAAACATTGCCAGTGGAATTGGGTAGTGGGAGAGGAGAAGGGGAGTTGAAAAATGGACAGAAATCAGCAGTTAGGAGGTTGGGTCCGTGTGATGAACTACCTTCACTCATATCTACCTCCTACATTTGAGTCTGGCTCACTTCAAGCTCCCAAAAAAAAGCCTGTCATCACATTAGGAACAAGACATAGACACTGAAAAAGACAATTTAGAAAGATGAGCTCCATTTTCCAAATATTCCATATATCTGTGAAAGCACTTCATTCCTGTTCTCACCAGATCAGATGATATTACAGATCTGGTGGTGTTCTTGTCTTCCAAGAGCTCCTCTCTAGATCAGTTCAAGGCCATTCTTCTAAACTATTTGTTTGAATCAAAAATTCTTCATGCCACAATCACAAGTGGGTCCGACAACCAAAAACCAGGGATGTGTCAGTTTGAGAGAGAACATTTTGTTCTACAGGGAGCAGCTTTGCTATTTTTAAAAATTAACCAGCTTTATTTATCACATCACTGCTCGAACAAAGCACCTCCATTTCCACAGCCTGTGCTTCATCTGGGAGATCCCATTTAGGAGCAGGAGCCTGTTTGGACAGGGATGGAGAACAAAGGCAGTGTCTGATCCAGCAAACACCTGCTCAGAACAGGAGCCTCAGCCCAGGGATCCAGATCTGCTTATAGAGTATGCCTTGGTTCAGAAACTGGCTGCAAACCCAGCTCCATTTGACTTGCATGTGGGATTTTGAACCTTTCCCAGCAGGAGTGTGGTGCCAGCTGCTCCAAGTGCCACAGCAGGGCAGCCCTGCAGAGCCAGAAGGGGAAGGGAGAAGCCCATAAACCCGGCCCTAACTGCAAACACACACCTCGGGTGGTGGCAGGTGCCAGAGCCAAACCTCCCCAGCACGAGCCAGGCCTGGAGAGCAGCCCCTGCTCTGCCCAAGGCAGCTCCTCACTCCCCTCCCTCTGCAGCCAACAGCCCTCAGTAACTCCATGTGCTCTGGCTTGCAGCTTTCCAAGGATTATAGGATTTCACTCTACTCTGCTCTCTTGGAGTCAGGGTTAGGGCTCTCCAGCAGCAGGAAGTGGCTGAACTCCAGGGAAGATCTGGCTGGAAGCCAGGTGAAGTTAATGATCTCCAGGAACTTTTTGGATGTCCTGGCTTCTGCCTGTTGCCAGAATTTTTGCTATCTTTCCCCGATCTCCTGCTACATTGGAAGTTCAGAGGGTCACTGGAAGGAAGCAGAAATCCCTTGACATTTTTTCCATTCTTGGGGGAGAAGTGACTGTTTCACTGCTTTTCACAAAAAGGAGTAAATTCCTCCTGCCCTCTCCCCCTCAGTGTGGTGCTGGATGAGGAGCAAAGTCAGAAACTGGAGTGTGTGGGTGTGTAAAAGCAGAAAGTGAAGGCTGTGCAGGCAGGTGACAGCAGGTAAGAACAGACCCCAGGACACTGCTCTGACCTTGGGAAAAAACAGGATTTTAGCACTCTGTCAGGACCAGGGAGAGAAGGAGAAGGCACTAAAGCCCCCAGACCAGAGGGGCTCTGCTTTTGTCTTGGCCTCCACACAGACGTGTTTCAGTGAACAAACAGAACCACAGGTCACACTTACATGCACAGGGTGAAACTGTCCAGCTCCAATCTGGCACAGAGAAAAGGAGAAAAGAATGAAGAAGACAGAGCTTAGAGTCCTTTCTCTGGCTAGGTCACCTGGACAGGAGAGAACCAAGGAAAGGGAAAAGGTGTAGAACTCAGGATATAGAAACAGCTGCAGAGAATGAAAATCAGGCATTTGTAGTAGCAGCTGTGGGAACAGATGAAGAGCTCGTACTCTGAAACCTGCTTGCCCTCAGGGTCAACCAGAATATTTATATTTTTCAAGGCCACATTCCATGCGTAGGGGCAGCTAAAATCAAACACAAAATAATGCAGAGCCATCAGAGAAACCCAGATCAGGATATCTGATAGGAAAAAACATTTGTGCTACTAAATCAGCTTTCTTGCTGGTTTCATAGAATCATGGAATGGTTTGGGTCGGAAAGACCTTAAAAGCTCACCTTGTTCCACCCCCTGCCATGGGCAGGGACACTTCAAATATCCCAGGTTGCTCCAAGTCCTGTCCAGCCTGGCCTTGACCTGGATGATCTTCAAGGTCCCTTCCAACCCAGGCCATTCTGTGATTTTTGACAACCAGCAAACCCCACTGGGATCCTTTCCCTGAGAGCTGGAGCTCAGTGCCTGCACTGGCAGACAGAAGCCAGTGAAAATCCACAATCCCCAGCACATCCCAAGCACCAGCTGAAGTTGGGAAACACCCTGTATGTTCATCCTGTTGTCCAAAAGAGAGCCTGCTACCACCTTAAACTCCAGAGTGCACAGCAAGAGTGTCATAATCACCATTTTAGGACATATGAACGTGCTGGAAAATTGAGTTATTTCCCTGCATGCCCAGGAGAGACTCCCTGCCTTTGAACACACCTGGGAACTCACACAAGTGCAGAGCAACCAAGATAAAAAAACCACAATTTTTGTGAACTCTTGACGCCCGTCCCTTAAGAACCAACACCAGCCCTCATTGAAAAGCCCAATTTCTTGTGACTCCTTAATGGGGATTGTAGGAAAGAGGACCCAGGAGCCCCCCTCAGCCTTACCTTGCCCCTCACCAGGGCCTTGGAGGCCGTGCGGATGATGAGGTAAGACCAGATGACATGCAACACCTGCAGGGTCACCAGGAGCCCATTGAACAGCCACCAGGAAGGGTAGGGACCGATCAACTCCCAGCTTTCAAACAGGGTTGTGTTCAAAATCCTTAAAGAGATCCAGAAACACATTTCAGCTCAGCTGTGCCTAGCTCTGACTGGAGGTGCCAGGCCAGATGCACAACAGTTTGTGTCTCACTGAGCATCTGCTGCTCTGCTCCTGCCAGAGTCAAGAGACTGAGTAAAGCTCATTAGGAGCATTTGAACTGAGCAACAAAACAGAACATGTGAATGTGCTGCAATTTGGTTACACACACGGATCTGCTGCCAATTTTCTTCTCCAAAGCACAAGCATTTATTTATAACAACTTCACAGGAAGTGATGTCAGGCTGCTCTGGTCACCAAAACAACCGTTAACACCTTCCTGCTTGGGCAGCTTTCACCCAGATTTAAAGATCAAAAATCGTATCAAAAATAGTGTGGGCACAGGAGTAGGGCAGGATTGTCCCTCTGTGCTGGGCACTGTGAGGCTGTGTCCAGTTCTGAGCCCTCACAGCAAGGGAGATATTGAGGGGCTGGAGCCTGTCCAGGGCTGGGAACAGCTGGAGAAAAGGAGGCTCAGGGGGGACCTGGCTCTGCACAATTCCCTCACAGGAGGGGACAGCTGGGAGGGGGTGTCAGGCTCTGCTCCCAGGCAACAACAGGACAAGAGGGAAAGGCCTCAGGATGTGCCAGGAAAGGTTCAGGATGGACACCAGGAGGAATTTTTTTAATGGAAAGGGTGGTCAGGCATTGGAAGGCCCAGGGAGGTGGTGGAGTCCCCATCTCTGGAGGTGCCTGAGGAACAACTGGACATTGCTCTGGTGGGGATCACAGGCTGGACTCAGTGGTCTTGGAGGGCTTTTCCAGTTTCAAGGATTCTGGAATAAGGAAGGAATTTTGTCCCCAGAAGGCCTCCCTCCCCCCCCGCCCCCCTCCCTGGGTGCTCTTCTCTTCCCTTGGAGTTTTATAGATTCCTCCAGCCAGGCTGGAAGACCCAAAATTGCTTTATGGCCCAAGCTTTGTGCTTTCATTACTGTTTTGCTGTTCTTGTTGCTGGGAGTTATTGCCAGTCCTTCAGCAATTTAATAAACACTTTAGATTTTATGATGCAGAGAGGTATGGAGAGACCTTTAACAACCACATTAATTTCACGCAGCTTTTAACATTTCACAAGAAAAGAGAAACAAGCCTTTCAAACAAGAACCAAAATTCCCCAAAAGGCAGCTCCAGAAGTATTTAACTCATTGCAGGTTTATGAAAGAATTAAATGCAATTCCAGACATCTGCTGACATTCTGCATTACTAATTAGGGAAGGGAATACAGGTGCAGTGAAACAGCACAGAGTCTGCAGTGCTGCTGCAGCTTTGCCTGATTCCTCTACAAAGCTGAGGAGTGACATTACAGCCAGTGGAAAACACATTAAAGATTTACAGGATGCTGAGCACTGGTGTGAGGTAAGAGCATCCCCTCACAACAGACAGCACCTGCAAAAACTCTCTCATCTGTCCCTGGAAGGAACCTATGAAGAAATAGGAATTAAAGCTTTCCTTCATCCAGAGTCCTTTGGTGCATTTACTGGAAAATAAGCAAGATCTTTAACTGCAACCCTGATCCTAAAGTGAAAGGATTGTTGCTGCCTACCAGGCATCCAAAAAGAATGGAAATGGCAGGTGTCCACAGCCCAGGAAATAAATACATGCAGTAAAATGATGTTAACCAAAGCATCACCACACACAATAAATGGACAACAGCTCATTAACCAAAGCACTGCTCCAGGTCTGACCTACTGAGGTGAGAGGGAATCTCATTATGGGATGATTCTCTCTAAGTCATTTATCCAGGGTTTTACCTCCCAAGAAACCTCAGACCTATTTCAGGCTCTGAATAATCACGACACAAGGACAGGACAGAAGTGTCCTAAGAATCAGAAACTGCAGTGATGACTAAGCCAGATACAAACAAAAATTACCTCAAGAGACTGTGCCTCACTTGTAATTATTTCTAGAACTTCTTCAGAGAAGCAGAGAATCCTTCAAGCCTCTCAGAGCAGATTCTGGCTGACTGTCATCACTGCAGCAGGGGAGGAGCAGCTGTGAATGGGATTCTGGACACTTCTCCCAGTCCCTCAGCTGACTGGGGAGAGATTTCTTGATGTGCCTACTCAAATCTCCTGCCCCAAACAGGACTTGGGCCATGTGCCACTTCAGGCCGCCCCAAGGGACAGCTGGAATGCTTGGGAAAATTCTAAAACAAAGGCTCTGCTGAAAGGATTGGGAGAACAACCAAGACCTCCCAGCTTCAGGTGCTTACCAGAAAGGGTAAATGCCCAGCCGGGTGACGATGAACACAACCCCAAAGAGCATGAAGAAAGCATCACACAGACGTTGGTACTTGGCATAATTGGCCAGTTTTGCAGCCTACAAGAGACAATAAACATGCAAATATTATTCCCTTTGTGCACTCCTGTAATTATCCAGCTGGAGAGCTGCAAGAAACTCTCAATCAAATTTGTACAGTTTGGAACAAAGAGGGATTATTATATTGTAATACTATTTTTATACTGTTATTTATATGGTCCTACAAGAACAATGGGAGAGACCATTTACAAAGGCCTGGAGTGACAGGACAAGGGGGAATGGCTTCACACTGCCAGAGGACACAGTCACCCTCTCTGAGAGGGTGCTGAGGCCCTGGCACAGGATACCCAGGAAAGCTGCCCCATCCCTGGAAGTGTCCAAGGCCAGGCTGGATGGGACTTGGAGCAACCTGGGATAGTGAACTGGATGATCTTTAAGATTCCTTCCAATCCCAACCATTCCATGGTTCTGTAACTCTCAGCACTCAAGCAGTTTGGAGGAAAAGCTGACAAGGCAGGATCAGCAGCACGAATTTCATGGCACATTTAAAGCAGTTTATCAAGAACAGGAGTGTCAGCTTGCTCCCCTGAGATCACACCAGCATTAGAGATGCAAAGATTTGAAAGGAAATTCACCTCCAAGAGGAAATCTGAAGCATCATGGAGGCACAGCACCAGAGTTCCAACCCGCACCATGTTATTCATGTACGAGAATGTGATGAGTCCAATCGTGGCCAAGTGATGGACGAACATGATCAGGAAGTCCTGGAAACAGGAAAACCAGGGTGAAGACTCTTTGGCTGTCACACAAATGCAAGAGTTTGGAACAGAGCCACCCAACCGAGTCACCAGGGTCACAGGATTCCTGCTCAGGCTCTGACGCCACACTGATCACAGCTCATCACACTCCCACCGTCTCCACAAAAGCTTCCAGAAAGGTCTCTCAGCTTTGGTGCTGCTGAAGTCAGAGCTCTGCCTGTTCAGGGATCAGCACAGTCTCTCTGGCACACACAAAACTGTACCTGCAGACCCCACAGATATGACTCAGAGGACAAGATGACCCTTATTTTTGGCTCCTTCTGGTTTTTACAGACACATTGCTCATCCCCTCAGCTCCTGGCACACATTTAAGTGCTGTTACTGCTGTCAGTGATCAAACCCTGCCAGGGCAGAGCAGGCACAGAACACCAGGTAACTCAGCAGGAAGAATGAAAAATGTTTATAGTGCACAACATTCCGGGCTTCCTGTACTTCACCCTGCTGCAGTGGGGAATGTCATCCACTTGTTAAAATCAAAATTAACCATTACAGAGTCCCAAAGGTTGTTCATCGCTCTCTATCTGCAGCTCCACTGTATTCCATAGTGCCCCACCTGCTAATATTTCAGCACAGAAAAAAAGCCTGGGTAAACTTGTTTTTTTAACAGCCAATGCAAAAAAAATGGGATAATTTGCTGCTTTGCAGCTCATGTAAAGGAAGCAGTAAGCCAGGATTTACTGGGGACTGTTCTCCAACAGCAACAATAACCAAATCCTGGAACGCAGCATGACAGAATTAGATTTGAGCAACTGCAACCACTCATCATCTGCTCCTCACACAGATGAGAAACTCTTTTCAAAGCCCCATTTATTATTGCCTTAGCGTTTGCCATTTCCTCAGCAGCTTCAGCAAGGTTCTGCTTTGAGCAGCTCATTTTCTTGCAAGCCTTCCAGTTAAATCTATTTTTAGGCAATGATTCGTTAACTTTTGATTGGGAGGTATTGAGTGATGCTGTTCTGTCCCCTGGAAGGTGAAAGGAACTCAAGGATACACCAGGCTGCAGGTCAGCCTTACTCCTCCCTTTTTTTCAGGACTGCACAGTGCTTACAGGAGAAGGGAGGCTCACAAAGTTGTAAATGAGGAAGAAAACATAATTATCACTGCATTTTGGCTTTCCTGACTAGGCACAGTCCCGTTTTTTCTTAGTCATACCTATTTATTATTATTTTTATTATAGCTATTGAGTGGTTAATGCAATTCTGGTTCGTCTCACCTTCCGTTTAATGTCTGTAAACTGAGAAAACATGAGGGACCAGTAGAAGGCCAGCTCCAAGATATAGTAATAATAAAGCCTGGATGTTAGAGGCTGGAAAACAGACAGAGATAGCACAGTTACAAGACAAAACAATTCAAAATTTACATTAAAATCACTTTTTTTCCATCCCACTTTGTTCCTCCAGAATTGCTGAGGCATAAGTTAAATCATTCGGGTTTAATAAAAACAACCTTAAGCAACAGGCATCTCACTCCAGGCTTACTCACACAAATATAATTGTGTGTTTGAGCTTTCTTCCAAAGGAGTAAATTCCCTTGTCAATATTTACAACTCCTGCTGAAGCCTCTTGGAGTAGGAAAACCAGGCTCTGGAACAGACTTGGCCTCTATACAGTAAATAAATAAATTACCACTATGATTTTATGCCTTTTCCTCCCACTTTTAATAATCTCAGCAGCAAGTAAACATAAAGTGACTGAGTCAGATGTATCTGAGGAAACCCTGCTGTTGCCAAACCTTACCAGGATGTAAAGGCACAAAGAGTAAATGGCAGTGTTTGCATCCAGTAACAATAACAAAAATAAAAACTGAAACTGTCAAAAGAATTTGAATTTAGGAGGTGTTTCTCTCGTACCTGGAAAGGGTAGTTGTACCAGCACTGTCGTGTGTCCCAAAACCAGGGTGCCTAAAGGGAATAGGTAGATTTTTATTATATATAAATATATATATATATAGCATAGCACCTAAAATCACCTGGCATTATAAACATTGCTTCATTGAAATTTTACCTTCATTCTGCCATTCAAACTACATTTACTGTAAAAAGCTCTAGTGATTTCAAGTCTAATTTGTGCTGTCAATGCGAGTTTTGCTGCAATGGAAATTTCTAGAATAATCATATAGCTCTAATAATAATAAAGACCCAAAGAGATGAACCTGTTTCCCTTCAAGAGGGAGGAAAAAAAAAGGAGCAGTTCTCTATAGCAAAAAAAACCACAAAAAACCCACCTTGTTTTTTCCAACATTCTGGGGTAACACATCAAATAATTTTCTGTTATTTCCAAAATGACAGATCTGTATAGAAACTTCCCTATAGTGTAAAGAAGGTCTTTAACAGAACCCCCAGGATCCCAAATCAGGGGTCATTTAACTGCAACCACAGAGAACAACAACATGGATGACAAAGCAACTCACCGTCCAGAGAAACCTGATTCCATAAAAAAATATACTTAAATAAAATGTAAATCTCCACCTGGAAAAAAAAAAAAAAAAAGTAAAAATTAAACTTAGGACATAGAATCAACTTCTGGTTAGCATTTGTAAAATTAATTGAAATAATTGGGAAAACCCCCAAATCTGACACCTGAAAAGCCTTCACCCACCTTCATTTCTAAACATTTCAGGTAATATAAACCTATTGAGGAGTTTTCACACCACATATGAGTTTGCATCAACAGCAAAGTTTGAAATTCAGGGTGAACATGCATCATTCATATGCTTTAAGGGACAACAAGGTAACAACAAGCAAAGTTCTTGCCACCCAGAGGTATCCTAATGTACGTATTTTTACCTCTTACCTTGTGGCTTTAGGTAGACAAAACCATACTGGGGGAAGAATTGAAAGTTACTGGAAAGGAAAGAAATCAGGAGAGGAGAAAAACAAGTCAAGAAAAAATACTGAGGTTCTACTGCACTACAGAGAAAACTGCAGGAGCTCAGGGGGAACAGGGAACAAAGAATGGACTGAAGAGAGAAGAAAAGGAAGGCAAGGAATGTCTGTGACTGGGAAAGGCAGAAGGTCATTCCTGTGGGAACAGGAACGAGCTCTGGGTGGGAACGTGGCCCCGCAGGAGCAGCCCAGGGGATTTACACCCAGTGGAGGCACGTGCACACACGGACACAGACATGGACACATGGATATGGGGACAGGGACACACACACATACATGGACACATGGACAAATGGACACACACAGAGACATGGACACACACACAAAAGGACATGGACACACGGACACAGAGAGACATGGACACACGGACACAGAGAGACATGGACACACGGACACAGAAATGGGGCATGAACACAGACACACACAGACATGGACATACAGACATGGAACATAGACACGGACACATGGACACAGACACACAGACAGACACAAGGACATGGATATATGGACAAACGGACATGGACACAGACACATGGACATGGACACACGGCCACAAACATATGGACATGGACAGACACAGACATGGAGACAAGACATGGACACATGGACATGGACACACACTCTCAAGTGCCATGAAGGACCTGGCCCAGTGTCTAAAGCCGCTCAGCACTGACTCCTGTACCCAGTTCTGGTCTCTCAGTCATGCCCAGAAAATACTTCGGAATTTTAAAACCTCCTTTAACTGCTCTCATTTGCTTGTACAGGAATTTTGGCTCTGGTCTGGCAGAGCAGCTGCCTCCAGGCCCAGCTAGAGGAGAACACAGCTAGAGTTCTAAGATGAAGCCCCTCTGCACAAACATACATGCTCTCACAAAATTTAGTGAGGGTGGTGGGTTTGTCCTGGTTCCTCCGATGCCGAAACCAGCGCTGGATCTTCCGGACATCCCAGTCCAGCTGCTTGGACAAGCCTTCTAACCTTTTTCCATCTGGAGACTGAAGGAAAATGAAACAAATGTCATTTCTCCCATTCCTCAAGCTACTTTGAGTCTTGCTCTATGACAGAAATAATGCACAGATAAGAAAAACCACATCAGAAAGGGATCACAGAGTCTGGAAGCAAGAACTCACTGCCACAAATGGTCGTTCAGGTTTTAACCTTCATAAGCCACTAATTACTTAATTACTCAGAATGGTTCTGGTTGAGCATTACCTCACCTATTTCATCAGTTGACAGCACATTAAGACAAAGAATGTGACTGTTCTGTCTGTTAATTTGAGGGGAGGAGCTGTTAAAGTGAGTGTCTTACCTGTTAAAGCTGTACATCAATTCAAACAGCCCAGAACTCAGAAGGTGCAAAGCTAAAGATGTTTAAGATTTGCTACTCAGAGCAAGGACAGGGAAACTTTAAAGTAAGAGTTGGTTTAACACAATAGATATTTGTATATTCCATAAGGGCGCTGTAGAAATTGTATTATTTCTGTTATCAAAGTTTATAAATGAAAATATATTTGAAGAACTGAATAATGAAATACAAATATAGATATAATACATCCCTGTTCTCCACCTGGGAACTCTACTGTGTCTGATGAACACAGATGGATTTATCAAAGTGAACCAAACCTGGTAACTCCCTCTACAAGGGCCCAGGAGTGAGATAATTCACACCAGCTCTGCCAGGGAGCTCTACCACTGGAAGATGATAAACACATTTTACTGTTTGAGTTACATACAAATCACAAAAGCCATGCAGAATGCTGATTTAATACAAAACCATCAGTCTGCCCAGCTGAAAATCACGATCAGGGTAATTTGATTTTCAGCATTAAGACAATGACAATCCTGTCACTCCATCACACCACATCCCTCAGCACTTTCCTGGGATTTAATGGTTGGGGCACAGGGAAAACACCTGCCTGGAGGGGGAATTCAGAGCAGCAGTGAAATCCTTCCCCTGCACCAGGGCCACCCCCAGCCTGACTCTCCAAACCCAAGAGCAGCCACAGCACACTGGGACACAGTTAAAGGTTTCATAAGCCAGACAAATTCTGCACAGTCTGTGACCTCCTGGGTTTTTTAAACATTAATTTCAAGGACATCCCCTGCATTGAAGTTCTCCTAACAAAGGGCATCAGATTCTGGGGATTTTTCAGTTCACACATCATTCCAAACTTTAATGTTCCCACAAGGCAAGTTTTTTGAGGTTTTTATAGAATTTCCCTTTATCTGCTCCAGTAGATGAGGTTCAGCATCACCAAATCTCAACAAAAAACCTTCCATTTCGTTATCTTTAATGAAAATCTATTTCCACTTATTCAATACTGGATAAAACACAGTGGGATTCTGTAGTGGTGTAGGCCTGTGAGCTTAAGGAAAAAAAGGAAATAATCCAAAGAAACACCTCCTGACACCATTAAATGTCCTGCCCTTCATGAGGAAATCCTTCACTGACTGAACACCTCCCTGAATAATCCATTTCTACCCACAACTGCTGTCCAGATTCACAGTAAATGGCAAAAATGAGAGCAAGACATTCACAATAAAACCAATAAAATAAGAAAAGGAACTGAGCTCAAGAAAAAGAGGAACATTTTCCTAATAAAAGTGGAAGATGCTGGGAAATCTCTTGTTAAACCAAGAATTCCCACTGTACAACTTGGACCAAAGGAAGCAGCTCAGATCTGTCTATCAGGGGAATATCTGTATTTCAAAGAAGATTCTTCTGAGCACAAAACCATGGCTCAGCCATACAGGGAATTTACTTTGCTACCAGAAGGACATGCCAGAGGCAAAGCAAAACTAGAAGGAGCCCGCATGGGGATGAGGGGTGTGAAATGTGAAATGTTTCTCAATCTAGAAAAGTGGCAGTAAAAAGCCCCCCTTGCAACACTTCCAGGCCTCCATTCCCTGGGGAACAGAGGAGGAATTTGAAGCGTGACTCACCTTAGTGATGGATGTAAACACTTTCTCTAAAATTGCATTGGGCTGGGCTCTGTGAGGTCCACTGTCCTGAATGCCAAGGTTTATGGCACATGGCTTGGCAATAAACCTGCAAGAAGTCCCCAGAAAGAGCTGGATTAAAACAAGATATTTATTTCTCTCCTCTGTCTGAATCACAAGGACTTGGATTTGTCACCAACTGCAAAACCTGGTGAAAAAGCTTTTGAAATTTCCATTCCGCCACTTCCCAGGTGAAGAAATTTCTTTTATTAGTCCATATGGTAACTGCAGACAGCACATACTGTGTACACCAGAACGAAAATTAAATCTTAATGCCCTTGGCTTGTAAGGATCTGAATGTGCTCCCCAGGGGGATTCTCATTCCTCAGTAATAAAACAATAGACTGATAGCAGTCTGCTGGGAACAGAAATGCTGGACATGAAACCCTAAAACAAAGTATCTTGTTTCCAAAATAGCCCTTGGTGTCATATAGCTCAGAAAAAAGGGAAGTTCAAGTGACACAGCTCCCAAAAGTAACTTTTTGGGGTTTGGGTTTGGTTTTTTTCTGCCTTTAGGAAAATTAAAGTGGCTTGTTTCCTTCAGGACAGAGAGGAAGATGCAAATCCCCCAGTCTGAAAGATCCCTGATCTCAGGATCTCATCCATCCCAGGTGCTCTGTGTATTCCAAAGTGATTTAACTCTTCCTGGATTTTACAGCACAGACTCTGGAAACAAGCCTGGGTTTGCAGCTAAAACGAATATAAACATGTTCAAAATTACCAGGTTTGTGCAGAATGGGCTCAGGGTTCCAAGGGAAATGTCTGCATTACCTGACACATGAATTGTTCCTCTCCTGTTGGAGGGCAAAAAGGGGGGTTAAAGGAGCAATATTTAGTATTTTTAATCAGTTATTTTAAGCAAGAACCTGTTTCTCAAATCGATTTTGAAAAGGACACAACATTTGTACCATTAAAACCATTTGGCTTTCTCAGAGAGATTGTTTCAGAGAGAGCAAAGCTGAAATTACACATATTGAGGAGCCTCCCAGTGCCAACAAGCAGAAAATGCTGCTTTTTCCAACCACAATTGTTACAATTTCTCCTTGTGTTTACAAGGAAAGATTAAAATTCAGGAGAATCGTGGCTCTAAGTACTCCAACAGTAATTATTCTTGGGAATACTCAGTGCTTCAGGAACAAATATCTGTGGCTGTGTTTAAGAACAGTCTCAGGTTGTGGGGTTTTCCCTTGAGGGATTACAGATCAGCTTGTGACTGATCCCAAAGGAACATTCAGCTCTCAGAAAACACTAAACAAACGATAGACACTGGGGACCCAGGCTTCTCAGTTCTTCCTGTCTCAATCCAGGATGCCTGAGGCTGAAAAATCCCTCCAGGATCATCGAGTCCAAGCTGTGCCTGATCCCCACCTTGTCACCACATCCGTCAATCCTTCCTTGGTTTCCTCCAGGGATGGGAACTCCAAACCTCCCCGGGCAGCCCCTTCCAAGGCCTGCCCACTCTGTCCATGAAGAAATTCCTCCTGATGCCCACCCTGAGCCTCCTGTCAGGGGGTTTTGCAAGGTCCTCCCTGAGCCTCCTTTTCTCCAGGCTGAGTCCCTCCACTCCCTCAGCCTCTCCTTGTGCTCCAGACCCCTCCCAGCTCTGCTCTGCTCCCATCTCTGCTCATGCTAAACTACATTTCAACGCCCACAGCTTTAAAAAAAAAAAAAAAATTAAAAAAAAATAAAAAAGGAAGGAGTGATTTCCTTTGAGCTTGGCTCCAAAAGGCTCGCAGCTTCCGCTACAATCCAGACCACCAGCCAGAAATCGTGTCCTGATGTTATGAAACATTTGGCAAGACCCTCCACAGAAATGTAAAAAAATATAGATTATTAAACGTCTTTATACTCTGCTTTCCTACAAGACATACCACAAGTGCAGCACAGAATTTCACATGTGAACTTGGAGGTGGAATATGAAGTGAGTGGTCAATCCCATACCCAGTCAGGAAAATCCCAAACTGATCTGCTATTTAGATAAACTCAGCAAGGTAAGCTCATACTTCAAACTGCTGTGGCACTTCAAATTTTTGGTCCCAGAGTGGGTTTTCAGAAGTGTTTTGCACTGAATCTCACAGTGACAAAGGTCTGCACAACCCCCAAAATAGGAAAAAATACTGCCCAGACAGTAGAATTTCCATTCTTGGGGATATTCAAATTGAACAGATTCTTCAGTTTGAAGAAGACCACAAGGTGTTCTGAGTTGCCTGAACACTGGCCTTGCTTTGAGGAGAGGACTGGATGAGGGTGGCCTTGAAAGGTCCCTTTTAATCTAAATGATTTTATGATTTTATAAAGTCTCAACGGCAACAAACTATACTCAAGGTCAACTTACTGCCACACCTTCCAGCAAGAAATTCTCATCACATAAACCCTTCTATAAAACCTTTTATCAACAGGGATGGGCTCACACCTGAGCCTCCCCAGCCACCTCTTTTACACCAGTTGTTAACGTACACTGATTTGAAAACCAACACCAATTCTCAAGTCCACAGACTCAGATGTTATAACAAATAGTTCTCAGGCATGTTGTGCGTCACAAAAAGGCAGAATCTTTCTTTATGAACATTTACAGTTTGGCTGATGACTCCCTTTTACAGCTCTTAAAGGAAGAACAATCTACAAAATGAGATTTACTGAATATGCACTCCTTGAGTTTGTGTTTCCATAACCTCCCGATTTTGCTGTGTTAAGATTTAACCACCTCATTCCATAACAGACCTGATTAAGTAACATCTCAAATCACCTTTTTCTCTCCCTCCCCAGCTGGAGCACAAGCTGCAGATCCTTCCTCAGACCTGTCCAGTAACACCCACATTTGGTGCCAAAGAGACTCCAGTGCAGCTAAAAACACATCACATTTTTGCAGATTTTTTTTTTGTGCCTGCAGCGGGACAAGATGTGCAAGGATAACTGTGGAAAAGGATAATCAAGGACAAAAAATATAAACCCAAATTTATGGGCAGAAGTCTTTCTTTTTGCTGGACAAAAGCCCTCACTCTCTCACTCCCCACTGGCTTTACCTTCCTCTGCAATCCTGCCTCATCCCTACAGTTATAAACTGCCACAGACAGACAAACTAACAATTATTTTATCAATATCATGATGTAAAAGGTAGTTTTTGGAGGAATGCTAACTAACAAAAAAT
The DNA here is from genome assembly GCF_965231275.1 of Zosterops lateralis. Classification (NCBI taxonomy): domain Eukaryota; kingdom Metazoa; phylum Chordata; class Aves; order Passeriformes; family Zosteropidae; genus Zosterops; species Zosterops lateralis. Next base: position 869,264 of record NC_139792.1, read on the forward strand.
GTGTCAGTGTTACAAGCACAAAGCACTTCCTCACAGGGAGGAGCTACAAAAGGAGAGAGAAAAGAAGCAGCTCAACCAAAAGAGCTGCACGAGTCCATAATTTCACATTCTGAGTCACCAAGTCCAACTGTGAAATGTGTGTCAAGAAAGACATTTGACACAATCAAAGCCTGAATTGGGATAAATGCACCACAGGAGTTTACTGAGAAAAAGCTGAACTTTTATGACATGTTCAAAGTGGCTGGAGGAAACAGAAAGGAGTTTATTCAAAGATATGCACTTTTAAAATAAACACACTAGAAACTGCTTGAGATGTGCTGTCACAATCTGCTTTCACTTTGGGGCACCACAGAGACACAGCTGAGAGCAGGAACAACCCCCTCAGGAACCAGACCTCGGCCTCTGAGGTTTGCTCTGCAGGCTCACAACTTTAGTGCAATTTGACTCCACCCTAAATTAACACAAAAGAAATTTCATAAACCAGGGAGATAGTATCAGGACAAAGTAAATGCTGCCTGGAGCACTGTGCCATCAGGTGGAGTAGGATGCATTGCATCTTCCCCAACAGCTCCAGGAAAAGAGAATATTCTGCACTTCTTCCCCTGACTGACACCTGGACTAGGGACCTCCTTTTCATGGGCATCATTGTGTCCCACAACCTCCTTTCCTTATGTCCTGGCAAGTACCAAGGTTTGGCCTGGACCAGCAGCCCACCAAGCTGAGATGGGATTTTGGCAATGCCATGTGTGTTCTCTGAAGCCTTTTACTCCTAAGGACAGAAAGACAGCATGGAGAAAATACAGCCTCTCAAGTTTCTCACCTCTCTGAAGACCTGCTTCATTTTCCTCCATTTTTGCCATCTTTTTAATTCATCCCAAACCACCTCTTCTTAATTTCTGAAAGCTTAGGAAAATTCACACTTCTTAAAGAAAACCCACAGAAAAAAAAACAAGACAATTCCTAGTCTAGTCCTGTAGCACTTTTAATGTTCAAAAATACCTATGGAATCATGGAATGGTTTGGGTTGGAGAGGACCTTAAAGCTCATCCAGTTCCATCCCCTGCCACAGGCAGAGACACTTTCCACTAACCAGGTTGCTCCAAGTCCATCCAACCTGGCCAACTTCTGCCCTTTCAAGGCAGAAATTTAAGATTAAATCAATGTTTAATGAACTGCCTGAACAGCAATACAGGGTGTCTTGGTCCATTTCACCTAAGGGTTTCCTAAGTAAGCCGCTTTACTAATTAATATCTCTGCCACCCACACACTGCGTGTGGCTGTGGCAGATCCACACCACACACGGCTCTACCTCTGCCCCAGGGCCAAGTTCACCTGTTTACGGATGCTCAGGTAAATGAGGAATCCCGTATTACACCTGTTAATGGGCAGAGATGATGATCCGCACTCACATCCATCTCCCTGAGACCAGGGAGAGGCACTAAGTATTTAATAATACATCGGGCCATGTGAACGAGCCCTATTTCCTCATCCAGGAACTCAGGGAAAGTACAATAAAACACACACGGAAGCCAAGTGCGGAGCAGCAGCAGCAGCCGCCAGCTCTGTCCGTCACCCCAGCGAGGTCCCCTGGGCAGGAGCAGGAATAAAAGTGAATTCCTATATAAAATACGGGGTTTTCTCGGCACTACCTCAGCACGGCCGGACTGGAGGGGCCTCTCGTCATCCCGACCCAGGGCAGGGGATCCCCACGGGTTTGTGCGTGTCGCGACAGATTCCCGGGATTACACAATGTCCCCTTTCCACGCACCAAGGGCCTGGTGGAGGCCCCGAAGGGCATGGGGGAACCCCCGCCGGGCCGCTCCCCATCCCGGCCCGGTGCTCACAGACCCCGGCGCCCCCCGGCCCCGCCGCCCCGGGGGCGGCCCCGCGCTCACCTCTCGAAGAGCAGCCGCACGGCGAAGATGCCGAGCGCCAGCGGGAAGGCGGAGAGGACGTGAGAGGCCCGCGGGTACTGCAGCCCGCTGCCCGGCGGGCCCGCTTCGCCGGCCAGGTCCGCCCACGTCACGTTGTGCGGGAGCCAGAACCGCTCGTTCCAGAACCAGGCCCGCAGCGCCGCCGCCGCGGCCGCCGCCATCTTCCGCCAGCCGCCGCCGCCGCGCTCGGGCGGCCGCCACAGACACGGGGGGCGCGGCCGAGCGCCGGCCCCGCCCCGCCCCTCAGGGCGGCAGCGAATCCGGGACACCGCCACGCCCCCGAGGGGGCGGTACCCGGAGAGACCGCGCCCCTCATCGCCTCTGCCCCCGCCCCGGCCCTCCCGCCGCCGCCACACGAACGGGCGCCACCGACACGGGCGGGCGGGGCTGGTGGAGGCCGCGCCTCTCACCGTGCGGCCACAGCCCGTAAGAGGCGGGCTGGGAATGGACCGCGCCCCTCTTTTGCATCATCGCTCCCCTTATTGCATCGCCCGCCACAGCTGACAGGCGGACGCAGTTCTGGCGGTCGCCACAGCCACCAAACGAATCCAAAATTTGATTCCGGGGCTCACCGCCACGCCTCAGCCCTCCCCTCACTTGCGGCCGTCGCTCACTGGGGCGGGGCCGTTGTTTCACGGGGTGTTCCGTCGGGTCCGTCGCGCGGCCCGTTAGTTTGGAGCATGCGCAGTGCGGCGCTCCCGCGGTCCCGCCCGGGCGGAGCGCGCGGGCTCGTGAGGGAGAAGGGCGCGCACGTTCGTGAGGGAAAAGCGCGCGCGCGGGCTCGTGAGGGAGAAGCGCGCGCACGATCCCCCCTCACCGCCTCAGCGCTCCTTGAGGGAGGGAACAGAACTCGAGTGACGGAAAAGAGTCCCAGAACCACCGAGTCACAGAGCCAGAGCCAAAAAGTGATAGAACCACAGGGTTGCTGAATATACTCAGTTGGAAGGGACCCACGAGGATCATCAAAGTCCGACTCCTGGCCCTGCACGGGACAGCCCAATAATCCCACCATGTCACGGCCGTGATGTTGTGCTTCACACGCTGCTGAGCCCTCGGGGTTTCCACAAGCAGAGAAGACTTCTAACTGGTAAAAGTCCTCAAGGCAGCAAGATAGGCCTGCAAACGATCCATCCATCGTTAGTGTAATGTCTCTTTTGGCACCTCTCCAGTAGAGAATAGATTAAATGGCCCATTAAGCACTCAAATGCTATGATAACTAATAGATTCAAGGATAGAGTAATTTATGATCTGGTCACCTTTAAAAAAAAAAAAAATCAATTACTTTATTTAGAAGTACCCCTAGCGCTAATTTCTCCTTGAAGATATTCATTTGGTCTGAGTGACCACATAGGGGTCCCTGTATGTCAGAGACTCAGAGATGCCTCAGATTTAACTACAATTAATGATTTTCTGATTAAAGTCTTTGGTAAGTGCAGCCAGTATTGCTTCAGTATTGCTTCAGTATCATGTAACCGGGAAGACACTGTAAAATTCAATTGCGTTTCCTTAGAAACAAGCAGTTGGCATATTCCATAAATCCAAGTCCACGACAAATAGTCTTCCCTCCCTTTTCAAACAGCACAATTTCCAGCCAGAGAGATCTCTGGTTGCTTAGCAATTCGAGGAAATCTGATACTAAATGGATTTTGTTAGGAGCAGAGAAAGGTGACAGAAAGGAGCTTGGGTTTGCACATCAGGTTTTTTAGTTTTTCCTCCATACAAAGCAAGTCTTACTTCTCCATTTATAATAGAAAGGAAAATGAGCAGTAGGTTGTGGAACTGATAACATCTTCCAACCAGGCAACAAGCTTTTCCCTTTTTCCTAATACCCATGGCATACACATGAACATTTCCTTATGCTGCTGCAGAACGTTCACTGCATTGCTTCTGGCTCTTATCCCACTCTCTCCCACCCAAACCCATCTCAGGCTCAAGTGACAATAACTTAAATAAAAAGCAGCTGGTAGGAAGGGGGAAAAAACCCTCAGTTGTCCTCAGCTGCCCTCGAGAGCCACCTGGAGCCAGAAATGGAAGTGAAAAATCCCTGCATGTCCTTATTCCTTTTGCCAGTCCTGGTCTAATCCCTCTTCCACACGCTCTTCAATCTAAAAGCAAAAACTGCTCATTTATTTGAGTCAAGCCGCAAACCACGGATACACAGTGTCACCTAGTGGGGCACCAGAGCCAGCCCGGGCTTCCTTCCTGTAGGAGCACCGGGAATTCACCCATCTTTTCCAGCCTTTTTTATAGATAGAGAGCAGCCCTGGGGAGAAGGGGTTTAGGTGCTGGTGGGGGACAGCTGGACATGCCCCAGTAACCCCCCGAGTCTGGGTTGAGTCCCCAGCAAGGGCAGCAGGTGAGTGGGAGAGTCTCACCTGCCCCATTCAGGTAAGACTGCACCTGCAAAGCTGCCCCAAGCAGCACAGGAAGGAGGTGGAGCAGCTGGAGAGAGTCCAGGGGAAGCACCGGGATGATCAGAGGGATGGAGCAGCTCTGCTGGGAGAATTGGGATTGGAACAATTTGGGGTGACCCCATTGTGGCCTTGAAAGATAAGAGACCTGGAGTGCCAAGACAGTGGCTTTAAACTGCCGGAGAGCAGGGTTAGAAAGGGATATTGGGAAGGAATTCCTCCCTGTAAGGGTGATAGATCATCAGAATGGATTTCCCAGAGGATGCCTCATCCCTAAAAGTGTCCAAGGCAAGGTTGGTCAGGGCTTGGAGCAACCCAGGATAGTGAAAACTGTCCTGCCATGGCAAGGGGTGGAATGGGATGAGGTTTATGGTCCCCTCCAACCCAAACCATTCCATGACAATTCTATGACCCTTTAAACGCTGCCTTTTTGTGAAACAAGATGAATTCCAGACTTCACTTATAATAGAAATGACCCAAACTTTATTGAAGGTTGTGTCGTTAGCAGAACTGTTAAGAAAGCAGAATATTTTACACCTCAAGAATCATTAAGATCTAATTCTCTTGAGAATACAGTACAAATAAAAGCTAATAAAAAAAGGGCCTCCTCCTCCTCCCCCCCAATTCAAGATTTTATTATTTGTAAAATAAACAAAGTCAAGTTAAAAAAAAAAAAGTTCTGATCTTCAACACTGGCAATCGGAAAGTGTCACTGATTCCAGAGATTTTTGCAATGCAGCACAATTTCACAGCTGTAAGGAAAAGATTTATGGCAGCTTGATAAAAGTAGGATTTCAGAGTTGTCAAAAGGCCTTAAAAAAATCTTATCTGCACTTTAAAATGATGACTAAGAACTCCAAGTAGAAAAAAAAAAAAAAAAAAAAGACAACAAAACAAAAAACTCCACTTCAAATGCATGTGAAATGCAGAAGTAATGCCCTGCAGGCTGCTCCAAAGTGTTCACTTGTCTTTTGCAGAGACCTGGCAGCCAGCACAGCTCCTGGGATAGCACTGAAATACACGTGGGTCCAGCAACGGGCACCCTTCCAGTTGTGCAGGGACTCCTCAACTGATCACAGGCAGGTTTGAGACAGAAATTCACATTGCATGCAGGTTGGGATGCTTTAGTTGTTGGACACTACACATAGAAATGCTTTTATTATTAAAAAAAAAAAGCCCAGTTGTGCCCTTTCCATGTATTAAAGTGCATTAAGTGACCATTTTAAAGCAGGCCAGAAAGTCCCTTTGAAGTTGGTCCCTAAGCACTGCAGTAGCATTTGTAGTGGTACAGTTGGTGTGTTCCAGAGGCCCTGTCCCACACCAGCAGGGGCAGGTACAGTGGAATTCCATCAATTGTTAGTGAAATACCTATTGAAGCTCAAAGGGATAAGACAGAGGACAGCTCTGTTCTCGTGCTGGGGACAGACACTACCTGCTGAAGCCATCCCACAGCCAGACACTTGTTCCATGCACCTAAAGAATTTGCAGGCTTCCAGAGTTTTCTAGCTGAGATAATTTGTACGTAGATTCCCTTAATGCCGATGTGCAGTGCAGCATCACTTCATCCAGGAGAGCCGTTTGTTAAAGCTAAAAATACCCATTTCAAAAGGCCCAGCACCTTGCAGCAAGTTTTCTAGTAAAAGGCCAATTTATTCATCATCATCATCTTCTTCATAGTAGCGATTCCTTTTGATCTGCTCTTCCACAGATAGATCTTCCACATCTTCACCCTCCCAAAAACCAACGTCTTGGGATTTGCGATTCTGGTTTGGAGATGATTCCTTAGCGGTCACAACACTGGGTAAGCTGGAGTGTTTAGGAGAATTTGGTTCAAGGAGTTCTTCCTTTGGAATCTCTGCCTCCTCTGTGGTGTGCTCTTCCTCATCTGTGTCTGCATTCATCTGGCCATTCTCTACAACGTTATGCTCTACTGTTTTGATACCAGACAATTCCCGTTCTTCCTCCCCATTTTTCTCCCTGGCATTCTGGATGTTCCTATGCTCAACCTTCTTTTCCTTTTGCTTTTTCTCTACAACCACCTCTCTCTCCAGTTCCTCACTCCTTTTCAACGTGTCTCTCTCTTCCTTAGAAGGTGACAGTGAGTTCTCTGTTCTGTGGCCTTTAACAGATATTGTTCTAAATGAGGCTGCAACTGTAAAGGGGCGACTTCGCTCCTTCAGCGAGGAAGATCTTCTTAACTTCTTGAGATCCAGATCCACATCCTCCTGCACATCTGGCTTGGAAATCTCTTCTTCTGGAGGCCACTTGGGTTTGAGTACTTTGATGCCCTCATCTAAGGCACTTCCTTGGATACTTTGGTCAGATGGAGGTGGCCAGGCGATCCTGAGCTTTTTAGTTTCTGCTGGTCTTTCTTCTCTTTCAGGCACAGCTGAAGCTTTTGCTTCCATACTCGCTGCCAGAACTCCCACTTTTGCAATCGGGGCATCCTCTACTCCTGGGCTTTGTGGAGTTTCTGGTGCATTCACACCATGGACAATTTTCTCCAGGGATTCTTCACATTCAGTTTTACCTGCCCATAATTCCTTATGCTGCTTGTGACCAAAGCCCTCATCATAATTGCCTTTGGACTTGAAGAGCTGATTGAAGTGAGGCTTGCAGTAGATGTTCCCACGCAGAGACGCGTACGTCCCGAGGCTGTTCAGGAAACACAGATCAAACATTAGAGCTCAGGGCTCTGACACAGGGGCCTATTTTAGATTTGTTACGGAAGAGATTCAATTTCAGTCTTCCACATGTTCAGAAAGACAAGCTTACAGCCCTCAGGGTTTGTAGGGCTCTTTCTAGGAATTCTCCACAAAGCTGGATATTTTATTTTTCCCATATAAAATCACATTAAGAGTTTAAAAATGGCATCAAGTGCACCAGGCACTGGCAGAAGTAGGCCCCTGTCACCTCTCCTACACAAATGACTGGATTATGGTGACTTCCAGCTCAGCTTAGGCCTGAGCAGCCCCTTCCTCAGCTGTGACAGGAAAATTCACTTCCCAGAGGGCAGCCAAGGGAGCAGTGTGCATACCTGAGCTTGCTGTTGCAATAGGAACAGCGGAAGCAGCTGATGTGAAACACCTGCTGGTTGGCAAAGAGCCTTTCCATGGGGTACACGGTCTTCTGACACCCAACACAGGTTTCCTTCATTGGCAACTGGAATTTCTACAGGGGGAAGAGAAAGTTTGTTAACTGGAAAACACATCAGCTGCTGGGGACTTGGCGTGGGTTCATGCACAGCTTCCTGAACTTTCAAGAACTGCAGAGAGTAACTTTCTTTAATTATGGTGCAACGGGGTCTGGTGGGCAGCAAGAAGCTTCAACAGCCCCATGGGATTGCTGAGGTTTGACAGGGAGTCAAGATTTCACCCCAGTGAATCCCACAGCTGAGGAATGGTTGGGAAGAACAATGAGAGAACTAAAACTGAGCCCATTTCCCCAAAGCTGTCTCATCCTTTCCTGTAACCTCAGTTTTCTTATGATAAGAGAATGATGAAACATTCCAGTTGATGACAATCAGTGTGAGACTTACCAAAATAATAAAAATAGTGCAGAAAAAGCTTGGGCTGGAAAGGACTTTGAAGATCATCTAGCTCCAAACCCCTGCCATAGTCAGGGACACTGTCCACCAGCAGAGTTGAAAGAGCTTCAAAAGGTGCAGGGTGAGAGTGGAAAGGAGTGAAACAGGCTGCCCAATGGTTTGAAATGATCCATTTTTGTTAAATCTTTTCTCTCAAAGAGGAGGAAATAGACTCAGCACCAATACAACAGCAGGAAACACTCCTGACTTCACTTGTAAACATTCCCAGCTCTACCCCAAAGAAACCACACTCAGGTTTCAGGACTCGCAGTCCCCCAAACTTGCTCAAGATTCCAAGTGAGCAGAGCTTTGAGGTTAAACAGCTAAAATTCTTATGTGCTTACTGAATTTCCTGAGGGTTTAGTGCAAGGATAAACCTGAGCACTGAGGAGTTGAGTGTCACTGCTCACAAGTTTGTTTTCAGACAGCATCAAGGAAGCAAGAACATTGTCCATGAGAAAAGGTCAGTGGATGCCATTTACTTCTTGAAATCTATTAACACTGGCCAATGGGGAGGACACTTTACAGGATAAATTAAATAACACCACATTGGCATTTTGAGGCTGCATGTTGATTACAAGTGACTTACCAGCCCAGCCTCCACTCCAGGGTCTGCACAGACACATATATATAAAAATATTATAGTGTGGCTTTTCCTTGGCAAAGAATTACCTGCCACAAACTTAGAAAAAGCATTATGGAAAAAAATCTGATGGCTAAAGAAAAAACAGGAAGGTCACAGGAAGACATAATCACAGAAATTTATTTATAACAGTCTAGAAACAATGGTTAGGAATGAAAGTTCCAGTGTGTAAGGGCAGATTGCTGAAGATGGAGCCAGCTCAAGTCACTTTGTCACAACCCTGAAGTTTGCTGCCAATTTAATTCCATTTTAATATGTATTTCAGGGTTTCCAGGCATTGCTTGAAGTTACAGTAAAGTTCCAGTGATGACAGCATCACTAACAAAATTCAGAATTCAATCTGAAAAAGAATCCAGTTTCTAGGTGCTGCTAAAACTCTAAATCTTGAGTTGCTAAGCGAAATCTCAAAAAAAAAAAAAAAAAAAAAAAAAAAAAAAAAAAAAAAGATATTTACTTATGCAAAGAAAAATCTAATCACCCATGCTTGCTACAGGGAGCAAGGCAGCAACAATTTGCTTGCCCATCAAAATATTTTTTCCCTGACAGCTCAGTTTTGCACGAGGGCATTGGTTTTGCACGGTGACACAACAGTGCTGGCACTTACTTCTGCAATCACATCCCCACCCAAGGAGAGGGACTTACTTGTATACAATGAGCCCTATGTCTGTTTTGGGCTGTGAAGAGACAGAAATTCCTTTCCAGGATACTACAAATAGGAGCTACAGGAGGAAGATGAGCCCCAATAAGTATAAAAAGGACTTGAGAGAAAGCTGAGAGTTGAGCTCACATTAGGAGGGAAGCAGAAGGCAGGAGGAGAGGTTAGGAACCAAGAACAGGAGACAGAAGCTGGAAGAGACAAATAGGAACCTTGCATGAATAAACAGAAGCTTCTATCCCACACAGTGCAGCATCTAAAGCAGTAACTGGGCAAAAGACTAAAATGGTTTTGATAAGAGAGCAGAGAGCATCAGGACATGCAGGTTTTATGTCACAGACTAGGATCACACAAATCACTGGCAGCTCAAATTCCCCATACTGGCATTTCTCCCTTGCACACTGGAAAGCCAGATTTCCCCAGTCTCTGAGCTAAGGGCTGTTCCTCCCAAAGATGGGGAAAACAACAAAAGCCCAGTTGTTTCCTCAGGAGTGAGCCAGGAAGTGTGTGGCAGCCTAGGGAATCAGCATCCCAACCCCAGACAGCACATGTGATGAGCAAGGACAGCCTGACAAAACGTCCATGCTGCCATTTGTTATCTAATCAGATTAGCAAATACATCCTTGTCCCAACGTTCTCCATCTGCTTTATCACTCCCTAAAGGAACTGTAACATCAAAGACCCATTATTCAGAAAGCCAAACCTGATTTTTATAGAGTCAGGTATCACAGTGCTCTCACTATAAAGTGACTACCAATTGCAGTTACCTGGGGAACAGCTGGAAGAGGAGCAAAGCCAAGTCCCAGCCTGCTAAAGGCTCTGGAGATCAGTACCAGGACCTCAGGGCCCATCTCCAGGAGCACAGACAAGCCCTGAGACCATCCCCTGCTCAAGCCCCTGTGCCACACTGAAGGGAATCAGCCTCTCTGTCACAGGGGTGTCACAGACAAGCAACTCCCACCCAGTCCCTGGAAAAAAACTGACTCCTCTGAGGTGCTTTTCCATCCTGAATTAGTGCCCTCACAATCACACTCAAATGAGGATGGAGCAGGTATTGATCCAGTTACTGCCAGAGCTTTATGCTTAAAGCACATTTAGGCTTTTCAGTCTTAAATAAGACCAGTTAAATCAGTTGATTTTAACCTTCACCAGGGTTTGAGATAAAGAACTGTGTTACCTTCACAGGTTTCGGTGCGGAGGCCTCTGTCTGCCCAGCTGCTTTAGCACCAAGGTTCTGCTGCTTTGAGCTGGCAGATTTCTGAGTTTCTGCCTCGCCCTCCAACTGTCCAGCTGAGGGAGCAGAGGAGGGAGAAAAGACAATTAAAATGGCTTTAAACTGTGGGCAGCTTATGCTCGCCAGACCCACCAGAGTATCAGTCCCAGTTAAATGATGAGGGAGCTACACTTAAAGAGCATTCAATCAGGGCAAAAGGAGTTACAAATCTCTTAAAATTACAGCAGCAAATGAACTTCTAAACATGAAAAATTCTTATAAAGTCTGTGTTAGGCACAGGACAGATTTTTAGTACAAGACAATTTTTATTAATTAATCATTTGATAGGGCTCACCATGGCCACCCTCCAGCAGACCAGAGTGCAAAGACAAGCTGTTCTCACCTACAGAAACCTGCAAGAGAAAATGAGACAGTGAGAACCTCTGACCTTCTGAGGTCTGAACAGTCATGGCCCCACAAAGGCACCAGGCAGTTTGAGCACCAAGACAGGGAAAGACTTGAGTGGCTCAGGAAAGGAGTTGTTTTTGAGGCACAAAAGAGTCGAGCTGAGTGTCAAGAGAGTCCCTGCTACAAGGCAGACACCCTCACAGGGCTCACACTTGTTTCCTTGTACACCTTTATTAACCCTCAGAAACCTTTGCTGATTTGCTGAGGTTCCTCCCAGGTTTTCTCACTTACACATCCCTTGACCCCAAGCAGCACATTTACTGGAAATCTCATGGCTCCCTCCAACATTTGATCAATCTCTGATGTTTAGACATTCAGCAGAGACTGTGCTCTTGGGGGAAAAAAACCCAAAACAAGCAAAATAAAAAAACCCCCTGAATTAAAAAAAAACTTTTGTCAAACCATAAACCTGTTCCGAGGCTGGGACAAACATGCTGGAGCTTCCTTGTTTATCCTCCTTCAGAAAAAACTAGTAACTAAAAAACTAGAGGAGTTGGATCTAAACCAGTTTCAAATACTAAACAGAATCATAGCATTGCTTATTTGGAAAAGACCTTTAAGATCATCAAGTGCAACCATGAACAAAACCTGCTACAGATAAAGCTCTTGATGTATAACTCTTTATTAAACATGGCACTATTGCTATTAAATCAAATAGTTTTAAGTAGCTACACTGAGGAACTAAAGTACTGTAACAAGATTAACTGCAAATCATCACTAATTCACCTTAATGATTGAAAAATCCATAGCAACCAACTGAAATTTGTAAATTAATGAGGTAATGAGGAGACAAGTTACATGTACTAACATCCTCTGGTCTGCTGAGACCAGAACTGTACCCCAGTGTCCCTGGGCAGAGCATGAACATGTTCTGAGGCTGCTGAAGTCACACACGCCTGGCTACTGAATGAGCCACGGCTGCAGTGTGAAAAGTGACAGAGTGAAGTGTCTTTTGTTCCCTTTTTGCCAGAGGATTCCCATTTCTGACACTAACGACAAGCAGTTTTAATTAGGCTCATTTCCAAGTTCACCACGTCCCTTCCAAAGGACAATCCTGGCTCCCAAACAATGCTCTCTATTCAGGTTCTCATTGCACCTGGACACCTCAACAAGTAACTCTGCAATTACAGCTGAATGAAAGAAATTTTATTCAAATCTTCCATTCACAACAGGGAGATATTCTGATTTAACAGGTGCTCTTTTAATTAACTCACCTTGGAGCAGGAAGCAGCCTGGACCAGTCAGACACGAAGCTGCTCAGCTGTCTCTGAGGAACAGCTGAAAGCAAAGATTTGGCCCCTTGCCCAAGGAAGGCTGAAAAGCTCTAAAAGCCCTCCCTGGCATTAAGCTGCCACGTGTTCAGCCTGGATGGAATACACAGTACCCCAATTATTATTCAGCTACTTTTATCCCGTCTGCTGTCCCCAGTTCAGGGAACAAATGCTCGAGTCCAGTTTACAGAGTCTCAATTTAGAGCTGGAGCTCAAAACCAGGAACAAACCCAAACTGCCATTCTCACTTACCCTAAAATTTAGCCACTAAATGCAGAAGAAACAGTGACAAAGTCCTTTGACTTTGGTCATACAAAGCTGCTCATGTTGTTTTTTTTTAATTGGTGTGGATTTTTTTTATTTATAAAAAACCCACCATAAAACAAACCTACCAAGACCAAAAAACTCTCCTAGAAAACTTATCTCTAGACATTCTCTTCCACAGACACTTGCTGTCTTATAATTCAGAGACAGCCTAAAAAGAATAATTTTTAAAAAACAGCAATTTTGCAGCATGTAACTAATCTGCATCAGCTGCTCACGTCCAATTCCCAGATGGCATGTGGAACATGGAACCAGTGTATCAGCTGTGCTACCACAGCCAGTTCCACTTAAAATCAAACACTTGATCTCCACCAGCACAGACATCTTACCTTCTCCCCATCCTGACAGGAATTGGAGTCCTCAATGGGTGCCATATTCTCCTTCTGCCCAGATTTGTAATTCTTGAGTTCACTCTCACTGGCTTGAATCTCACTCTATAGGACAAAGCACTGGAAAGTTGACAGGTTCTTTTCCTCTAAGAAAATACTTGCTATTTTTCTTGAAATGTTTTTTAAAAGTGTTTTTCTAGTATGTGGAGTGGTAATTGAAGGAAGGGCCATAAGAATGTGCAGACACTCGTTAAGTGACACATTCTAATGAGGGAACAGGATTGGGCTGTAGAATTTTACTGTGCTCCAAGAAGGTAATGCCGATGTATTCCTGAGCATCCCTTTTCTTCCAAATTCCTGTTTAAAATCAACTCCTGAATATTCCCTGCTCAATCCACATCTTCCTTTTCAAGGAAGGTTAACTTTTCACTTGGAATGACAAGTACTTCCAGACAAGCACTGCCTAAAGTACAGTGTAATTGCTAAATACAATTTGACATAAAAGCAAATCCCACATTTGCTTCAATTCTAGTCAAAACCCTGACTTGTCTTCCTGAGATTTTTGTTCTTGATAGATTGACTTAACAGAAAGATCTTTCAGACTTTAAAACCAATAAAATCCAGAGAAACCTCGTGTTTCTTTCGTTGCCACAGGACACGAGATCACTGGAAGCCTCGTGCTTTTCACAAGGCATCTTCTCTGTGACATCAAAGAAGAGGAGCCACATGCCAGCACCAGCCTCTTCCTGCACTTGGAACCAAATCTCCACAAAACCAACCACATCCAAGAGGTTTGTATCAAATGTTGGAATTTTAATGCTTAGATCTCTGTATCTGCTGTTCAGGGCCTTTCCCTCCCTTTCCAACACACAGAACTGATTGTTCCTCACCCCTACCCAAACCAAGTGTCCATCAGGTTTAATCCAGGCCTTATTACACCACAATACCCTAAAATAGTTGTTCCCAAGAGAGATTCTGGCTGTCCTTTGTAGCCCAGGTGTGAGAAGGGCAGCACAAACACCACACTTCCATAGCAAAAAAAAAGCCCTGGATGCTTTGGCAGCAGGGAAGGAGAAGATCCCAAGGGCAGGGCTGGAACAGTGGCCTCAGGAACCCCTGTCTGCTCCATGTCACATTGCCCTCATCCACATCCCAGGTCAAAATAAAAGAGATTGTGCCCAAATGGGGCATCCTGAGAGCATCAGGCTGGACTGACACTAAACCAAGAGCACTGGGGGGAGCTACAAACAGCAGTCTCCAGAGAAATGGCAAATTTCTTGCCATGAAAACAGAATTTAGTGACTCAGCCACCACTCTGAGCCCCAAACTGGAAAAGGCATCAGGAAATGAGCCCAGGCAAGGCACAGGAGGCAGAAATGGGCAATTAGGTTAATCAGATTTGTTGCAGTAGCTGCAAGGACTTTCCATTCATGCAGGGAAGGTTTTACTGTCCCTCCTCGCACAGCTGGGGAACCTGACCCACATGCAGATGAAATCCAGCGATATCATTTGAGCTGGGAAGAGGCCCTTGGATCTCCACAGAGGCCCCTGGGAAGCAGGCTCCCCTCTGAGGGAGAGCCAGCACTTTGGGCTCCCATTTCCAGGGCAAGTTTCCCAACTTAAAAAGGCCTTTCCTCTTCAAATCTATTACTCTGGTTAATAAAAGCAATACTTGAGCAATATAAATTCCCACAATTCAGCAGAAGTACCAGAAGCTTCCAGCAAATGTACCTAAGCAGTTTTAACAAAAGCTGAGATTCCTGAAACCTCCTCAGCTGTAACAGTTCATTAACTGTTCAGCTCCTGGTCAAATATTTGCAAAACAGGCAGAAGTTCATTCACTGCAAGAGTCTAATTGGATTCAGAGTGGTGAGAAATCCTGAAGGGAGGTGAAAAGCAAAAGCGAGGAAAACTGACTGGAAATCCCAAAGCTGCAGGCCAAGAGATCCAAGATCCAAAGTCATTTCACCTCACTGTGCCTCAGTTTCCCACAGCTTAGAGCTGATGGACAACACGGAATTGAGTTTTCCTTTTTAAACAAAAACAACAAACATGTTTGTGGAGAGCTACAGACACTCAGAAAGAAAAAGAATGTCAACTATGCTTCAGCAGGATCTCAGTCAGGGTGCCAGCAATTAATTCCTTGGAAAACTTTCAACATTATTCCAGGAAGATGCAAATATACTTATTTCTTCCTGCAGTATGTAGAGGCAACCCTTCATCAGAAATTACTCCTGTGGGCACAGTTATTTTGCAAAACCCTCAAGCAGCCTGGTTTCCATAAAAATCATCTTTCCAGTCTCAGGCTGGGACAAAAAATCAACACAAACCAAGACTTACCATGGGACTGACGGCTGAGGAACTGCCCTGCTTGGACACAGCTGCCTGGTACTTGGCCAGCCTGTCCTTTATGGAGCTCTCTGATAAACGGGGCATGTCCAGGTTCTTCCTGGTCTCTGCCTTGTCTGGGCTGAGTCCTGGACTGGTCTCTACAGGATACCCTGGTAAAAAACAACCAAACATGAATAAGGGATAACTCTCAGAAAACTCACTAAGATCCTTCTTGGGGAGAATAAACACATTGCCATAGGAGGGATGAGGATTGAAGCAAGGAGGCAGAAGGATCACTGACTGTCTGTTCACTGCTTCCTCAATTACCTTGACTATTAAAACTAGTTCTAGGATTGAGATACAGGAAAAAATGGGTTGCATTCCTTAATTTGTTGGTTATGCCCTGTGCCTTGGTTTCTCATGCTTAAGAGTGAGAAGGTTTAAAACTCCCAGCAAGGCTGTTAATTAAACAGGAATGCTGATGGACTTTTGCAGCTGGACAGTGGCTGCACTTCCTTCCATTTTGGAAAGGCAAAAGTTATTTCATAGAATCCTTGAGACTGGGAAAGCCCTCCAAGACTGAATCCAATCTCTGACTGATCCCCACCTTTTCACCCAGACCACAGCACTGAGTGCCACATCCAGCTGTTCCTTGGACACCTCCAGGGAAACTTCTATTGTATTGGATAAAATAGATTTATCTCCTAAACAAAAAACCAAACCCAACCCAGCCAAAGCCCAGCCCTGAGGTTTCCTGACCTGCTGTGCCGTGGCTCCTCTCCCCCTGGGCGGCATCGCAGTCCTCCAAGGAGAGGCTGTTCTCCGAAATCCTCCTGCCCATGGCCGCCCTCCGAGGCTCCCGGGGGCCCTGCTGGGGACAGACCCTCCCATCAGCTGCTGGACACACAGGGATTGCTCTGGGTAATCCCTTAAGAGGCACAGGTGTCACTAGCAAATCTGCTTTACCGCAATAAACAAGTCTAGCGGGTGACATCTTATTTAAGGAATATAAAGTTTGATCACAGAGTACCTGACCCTCTGTCACCTGGGAAACACTTTCTTGAAGAGGTCAGTCAGTGCCCTTTGGAAGTTCTCTTGGTTGAAAAGGTGCACAAGAATCAGATTTTTAGGTCATTCCCACCACATATACAAAACTTCAGTCTAGATTTTTGTATTTCATACAATTTCTGTTGAAAACGATAGTCATAGTCATTGTATGAAGACTTAACATCAGAAAAAGGATGCAAGGAACCACTTATCCAAAATCTGCATTCATTTTCAGCCACAGAAAAAGAAATTAATAGTATTGTAATACAATTGTAATAGTATTGTAATACAAATTATCTAGAGTTGTTTTGATTTGGATAGTTCATACAATTGGTACCAAATAGTTCCCTAACTAGATCTGATAAGGCTGAAGCTTAAGCAGGAGAGTGTTAGAGATAAATATTCTCAGATCTCCAGGATAATCACTCTCTGCTGCAGAGCTGGACAGGGTGTCCTGTACCAACACACAGATGCTCTGGCTGCCTCAATCAGATTTTATTCTTATTGGTTGAGAGCAACTCCCCAGAATCTAAATCTTAATAAAAGAAAGCACAAACAGAAATTTCTGCAATTTTGATAAAAGTTAGTGAGCACAGAGTTAAACTGGACTCCATCAAGGTAGGATGTTTTCACAGATAAAAATCAGCCTATAAAATCCAAGAAGGTGCTGGACCTTTGTTCCCTCTCTAGGAAGAGTTAAATCATAGTTGGAAATTCAGATTGAGGCTAATGTAGAGAAAAAGGCAGGTTTGGCAAGATGCTCCAACCACACATTCCCCCCTCAGTTCCAACAACTTTCTTATTTGCTGGTCACCAAACTGAAGGAAATTCCAAAGTTTTATTTTCGCAGAACTGCAGTGTAAGACAATCACTGTGAAAAATCAGGCTGCTTTCCATACAAACAGCAACTTCACCAGGAAAGGAAAATGCAGCTGCAAAATCTCTTTTTCCATTAGCACGGAAAATAGTTTCTGTTTCTGTGGTTTAAGACTTTGGTAACTTTTCTTACTGGAAAAGAGCTTTAGCTCTGACAAGTCTTGCACTGACCAAGAGGCTCAGGTCTGGGAGTGCCTGCACACTTGTAAAGACTTGCAGGTCCTTCATTCCACAAAAACTATTCTTAGATTATTTTTATTCAGTCAATATCCCCTTTAACATTACCCCAAGCTCAAAGTCTGGGGTTCTTTCAGCTCAGAAATTTGGGGTCCAAAAGGTCCATCAGGAAAAGTTCAATCAGCTTAAGAATGCTCCACTCCAGAGCCCTGCCAGCTCCTCCTCCTGCCCTTTGCCACCTCACATCTGCAGGTGTTACAGCTTCACCTGAAGAGCTTTTCTGTGGATGAGCTGCAGAACAGAGAGTAAAAATCCCAACCACTATAATACAAAAGCTTTAGAGGTCAGGGATATTTCAGTAAACCTACAAATATTCAGTAAATCTACAAATACCCTATAAATATGTGTAGGTTTTTATAGCAACAATTTTATCTTGGGAAAAAAAAAAGCAGAGTAAAAGGGAAAAAAAAGTGTTAAACAGAGGGAAGATGGGGGGGACTTTCCCCATCACAACTGATGGACTGACCAACTGCAGGGAATCAGCAGGATCATGGCAGGTAACTCCTCTCACATGGAGGAAGCCCCCTTAGGGATTCTCTCACTCTCTGGCTGGGCCACAATTCCCAGGGCACAGCTTCTGCTGCTTTGGAAAGGAGATTAAATATTCCTCGTGTGTGGAAAGCCCCAAGTTCTCAGACCTGGGCAAGTGCAGAAGCACCATGAGCAGAGGTAAAGCTTCGCCTGAGGCACAGAGTTGGGCAAAACCCCAAATCAAAGTTACACCTATTTCATTACAAACCACCTGTGTCAGACATGACCCTGCCATAAGGTCGCCTACACACCACAGGCAGGTTTTGCCTTAAAGGAAAAACACAAACCAGCCTGGAGACAACTTTTTCAGAAATGTTGCAGATCTGATCCTACTCCTCCCCCCTGGGCGTGCTTTCACTATCACTTACAGGAAGAATCCTTTGAACATCAGGTCTTTTATCAGTTCCAGTCTTTGCTTAGTGCTGAACCAACTCAGGCTGCCGTGCCTGCCCCTAATGGGATTAGAGCAGTTTGTTTCCATGAAAATACAATAAAAGAAGATCTGCCCCTATCTATTGCAGAAGACAGAGCAAGATCTGAGAATAAATGATGAGATTTTACTTATAATCCTGAAAATGAGAGTAGGTTTGTTTAGAGTGGGAGAGGGAATCAGGAAATCCAGGCTCTAACTTGAATCCATGTCCCAGACCTGCCCAGCAACCATGGAAGTTGATTTATGAGCCTCCAGCTGAGGTGCTGCTTAGTTCACACACAGGTTTTGTCAGCAAAGCTCTGACAGCACCAACACACCAAATCATCAGTAAAGTCCAAGGAAAACTGCCATCTCTCAGCTGAATTTACAGTTGGACTCAATGATAGAAAGGAATTTTCCACCAAAACGGTTCCATGAATCCTCGTTCAGGAAAAAGCACAGGAAATAAGTGGGAGAGGCAACAGCAGAGCTGCAGTGCTGTCGTGGCTTCCACATCACTGAGCCACACCTGGGTCCCTTCTCTGCACTGACTGACCCAATCCCCCATCCACAGATCAATTCCCAGAATGAGGAATCCAATTCCAAAAAAATCTGAACTTCATAGCACTCCTTTTCCCTTCTATCGTAACATATTAACTTGGAAAAAAGGGTTTGAAACCAAACCCAACCAGTTTTGTGCCTCCTGGATAATATTTACTGGGTTTAGTTGATTTTCAACAGGGTTTGAATTGCTAAACTTGACAAACTATCAGTTTCAGATTCACTCAGCTCCAAAACAATTTATTCCCCAGGCTGAGATAAGGTTACTGCAAAGCCCATCTGCAGAATTCCCGGGGAATCCTGAGTGATTAATCCTACAGCAAGAGTTCAGGGAAGGTTTGCCATGGGCAGCTCTCAGAGCATGACAAAGACTCCAAAAATTCAAGTTGTGAAATGACTTCACACAGACCCAAAATTCCCTTTAACACCGAGTTGCTCCTCTGAGTCCTGAACTGCTACATACTGAAACAACTTTCGTCCAAAAAGTGTTTGTTTTAGTCAATATTTCAAGAAAACCACCCGCAGTAAAACAAAGCCAGGAGGAGAGGAAATTATGAGAAAAAACTGGAAAATCCACCAGCATCGAGGCCTCGGGACTGTGTTGCAAGTCCCCAGCATATGCAACTCATTTTGGAGTTAAGCAATTCCCCCCGGGACACGCCGGCTGCAGTCCACATGTGGGATCAGATTTCATGAGCAGTTGGAAGAAAAATGCGAGCCCTGAACATTTGCAAGTCAAAACTAGTGAGGGCAGGAGCTGCTCTGGCCATCTCGGCTTCGTTTTCTCTCAGTGAGGATTTTTTTTTTTTTCTTCCCCCGATAAGAAGCGTTTTGTAAGACACAAAGATGAGGGAAGAGCGAGGAAAGGATGAGATTATCTCAGTGTATGAGAATGTGAGTCTGGGCGGCTCGAACTGATACAGATCAAAAACTCTCACTCAGCGCTTTGACTGTAACAGTTCTGATTGCTGAGCTCACTTCAAACAGTTCCTTCATTTTTCATATACTAAAAAACACATAAATACCTAATATGCATTTTATACAATTCACATTTGCATAACTCATTGTGATCCGCACACGAGACACAAACAATCCCAACTTACTTTACAAAACTTAATAAATCCCATACTTATTTCCCCCTCTTCCACTGAACCCTATCAAAAGCAAACTCGCTTTACTCCAGTGAACAATCTCGAGCTGCCACAACCCCGAGCACTCTGTACACACTCGAGTAAGTTACTAACACCACGATGTTCTGTTTTCACTAAAACAATGAACACAATATTTGCGGAGTCAATAGCTGGAGCCACTCCCTCCCGGGATTTTCCTGATGCAGCTTTATTTCCTCGGAGATTTGGGAGGGCCAGACCCTTACCTTGGGCTGGGCAGCTTCGCCCTTCTCGAACATCATCTTGAGCTTGTTCAGGGGCACGTTGTACTTCTCGATCCTCCCCGGAGCCTCTGAGCTCTCGCCGGCTTCGGGCTTTTCCATCTCTCGGGGCTCTCTCACACAGTTTTCCATGGTGCCCCCCTCCCGGGAGCGGCTCTGGGGCTCTGTGCTGTCAGCGGGGCTCTGCTGCTGCTGGCCAGAGGCAGCTCCAGCCCCTAGGGGTGGCGAAGGGGCGCGGCCGGCCTTGTGTCTCACCTCAGCGCAGCTGCTCCGGCTCGTTTCCTTCCCAGGCTCCGCTCTCGCCGCCGGATTCTCCCACTTCTTCTTCAGCACGCTCAGATTGCCCCTCGTAAAGTGAGCGGGCAGGTTTTCTGCGTTCTGCAAAAGGACAAGGAGTTAATTCCAGCTCCCCGAAGCACTTCCTTTCCATGCAGGAGGAAGCTCAGCCCCGAGCCCCGCTCCAGCCCAGCTGTGAACAGTTCCAGCTGTGCCACATGGAGAAAGCATCCAGGACAGGGAAGGAAGGAGGGGGGAGAAGAGAAAAGTCAGGAGTAAGGCAGGAAGTGAGCAAACAGGAATGGCCTTATAAGGCAAAAAGGGAGTCAAACCCCAGGAGTTAAATGCCACACAAAAGACCTGAATCCACATATGAAGGAAATGGGACTCAAATCCACACAGGGAGGGTCTCCAGCCCCAGAACAAGGGAACAGGCGGCCTTAGGAGATGGCTGATGTGCCAAATGCTGCAGTGCCTTCAGAAGACAACAGCTATCAGGCCTTCCAAAAGCTGCAAATGGCTCTCAGAAACCACTAAATCCTTGGAGTTACCTGTTTCTGCTCTCAGATAACAGCAACACTTCAGTTCCCAGAGACCTGCCCAGGATTTTACACCACAAAGCTCAAGCCAAGCACCCACAACAAACATCCTTCTTCTCCAGTTTAAAAATAACCAGTGACTTGCTGGGATTTTTGTTCCATTTCACTCAACCCATGGAAAGCACTGCTAGGGACTCACACAGGAGTCACTGGTGCTGCCTCACCCCCAAGGGAACACCCAGAGCAGCATCACCTCACACCCAGCTGCTTCCCAGCCCTTCCCTCTCCCCAAAACAACATCCCAGCCCACGTTTGAGCCCTTCAAACCCAATCAATACCTGCCACCATTGCATGTTTCCTGTCTCTCCCTTACAGAGACCACTCCAAACTCATTGCAAGTGGAGCAGGGCTGCCAGGCTTACAGGAATTAACTGGCATTAGTGGCTATATTGGGATTTAAGTCTCTCACCCTATTACTCTTCTGGTCACATTTTGAACGCTGCTTTGCAAATTGACTTGAATCCACTTACACTTCAAAAAAAATTAAAAATCAATGTGTTTGCTGACTGTATTGAAAAAAAGTATTAAAATTCTAAGGGAACTGTTGTAATAGAACAGAAATATTGAGAATTGTGTGACAGGTTTCTACAGGAACACCTCTGGAATCCCAGCACACTTCCTAACACAAAATCCCTCCTGCCTGAGTCTTGTCTGTTCCCTGATCACAAGAAGATTGACAGACACAAACAATGAAGAAAATTTAAGACTGAAAAGTAATCTTTAGAACGCTTATTTTATCCCACCTATATCCCAAACAGCAAAGAGTGGCTCCCCAAGCATTAAGAGAAACCAAGGCAGCATATTTCCTATAGATCTGAAAATACTGGCTTTAAAATACAAATTACCCTGAGGACCAGGACAAAGCCCTGCAACCTTCATCAGCCAAGGTTCCCTAACCCCTGAACACCATGGAGGTTACAGGAAGGAACGTGGGGCTGTCACAGAGCCAGGAAGGTTGGTGCTGCCTCATCCTGGGGCATTTGCAGCCCTGGAAGTCACTTCAGAAAAGATCCTACAGCTCTCAAAGACACACGTTGGATTTCAGGGAGGCTTCTTTTAAGCACTTTTAAATATACTTAAGAAAGGAAAAGGCACCACACAAGTGCCTGCAGCTAAGAACAGGGGCTGGGTATTCCTGGCTTGTGGTTAACTCATTTTGCCTTTTGCTTAGGAGAGAATTGGTGATTCAACACAGCTTTGGGCAAAAAACTTCATTTCCTTTCCTCCACGCTGGGAAAAAGCATGGAGCATGAAGCAAAATCAAACCCTATATCTAAGCCAGGTTTTCTGTAGGACACACAGCAGCAATTTTGATATTCCAAGAATCAACTGTCACAGCAATATTTATGCAGGTGATCCATCCTGACTGCAGGTTGTGCTTATTCCCAAGGAAACAAACACTTATACAAAACACTTACACTTCTCTTCTTCTCAGCAGTGGCTTCTTCAGCAGCTTTCTGATACCTTTGAGAGAGTGAAAAACAAACAAA
Organism: Zosterops lateralis; assembly: GCF_965231275.1. Classification (NCBI taxonomy): domain Eukaryota; kingdom Metazoa; phylum Chordata; class Aves; order Passeriformes; family Zosteropidae; genus Zosterops; species Zosterops lateralis. Next base: position 891,848 of record NC_139792.1, read on the forward strand.
CCCTAAGTTTTAACCAGAATATTGAATACTCCTGAAGACGGCTGAGATTTTTCTTCCCCCACCAAGGGTTCTATGCACCCCCTGGATCAACTAAAACTAGAGGCTGGACAAACAGCAGCAAATGACACAAAGCCAAGTGACAGACACATTTTCACTCATCCAGTTTACAATAATAACATCCATTAATACTTTTCATTCCCTAAGCACTCTGATTCCCAAATAGAGACAGTTTACCTTGGAATAGCTGTATTGTTTCCGCCACCCAGCTGTCTGCTGTGCCCCCTTGCAGGAATAACTCAGCTCTTTATACAGCAGCTGCTGAACCAGAACAAATTCCAGCTTGGCACATGCCGAAAATCTCCCTAAGTGCCAGTGGATTTTATTCCCTGGGCTGGGAACTGCCCGCATTCAGCACTTGCCTCCTGAGCAGCTGAGCCATCACAGCCCTCTGGAGATAAGCCACCCTGGATCATGAATCAAAGTCCTTTAAGGAGCTGTAGGAAACTGCCAACAAGCTGCACTCTGCTGGGTGTCCCTCCACAGTCCTCACTGGTTACTACACTGCACAAGGTGATTGCGCTTGGCCTTTGAAACATGAAAATTAGTGACAAATCCTGCCTTTTTAAGGAGAGTTCCGCCTTTCAGAGAGAAGGAACCCAGTGTCTGCTTGGGCAAAAGGGTGTTTCTGTTCTCCTTATCTGGGGAATTCTGCTTTTGACACAACAGTGAGCGTGTTACAGGCTGTTACTCCTCTTTAACACACTAACCCACATCCCTGCACTAGAAAGGGTCCAAATTGGAACACAACGTGCTGAGAAAGCAATGCTGGAGGAAGAGGGATCAATACTGGAAAAGGAAACAAAGGGGAACACAGATGAAAGTCAAACAGCACCTGGAAAACAGACGATGACTGAGGAGTGTCAGCCCAGCATGGGGCACTTTTTGAATCTCTGCTGTCACCTTTTGTGTCTCTGACCTGACAAAACTGATTATTATATAGGATGGAGAAAAATGGTTTTTGCATACAAATATTTAATTAACAGCATTTTAAAAAGTTACACTTTTTAAAGCCAGAGACCAGGACTGCGTTTTTCCAAGGCACTGAGTCTGCCTATATAGAGGGATACTACTTGATTAAGGAATAGCAGTTTGGATTACTTCCAGTAAGCCTTTTTCAAGGGATTATCAACATTTAGCAAGATGACCAGGTCCTGTAATCAAGCTTCAGCGAGTGAATAAATTACCTTAACAAGGTGGTGGCAGCAAACAGCTTCTCCCTGGGGCAGAGATCCACAGAGGAACTCTGGAGCTGTTGGTGTGTAACCATCCCTCTCCTATAGGTTCCATAAAGTTTGCCCCACACTCAAGATCCAAATACTCCCAAACTCTGTGACACTGTTAATGCAAGAGCCTTGGAGACTCAGTTCCCCAAATCCCATTGAAAACTCCAGCTGTAGCCTATATAAATTCCTTAAGGAAATAAAAGCGTTTCCAGGGAATGCATTGGTTACTACCACTCAGCTTTCTCAGGGTATATAATATTTATGGCTCAAGTGTAACCCTTTATCCATCTCTCAGAGAAAAGAGAAGCTTAAAATTCCTTTTCTACCTAAGTCAGGAGAGGTTTAGGCTGGATATCAGGAAAAGGTTCTTCCCTCAGAGAGTGGTCAGGCACTGAAAAGGCTCCCCAGGGAGTGGTGACAGTCCCAAGGCTCCCAGAGCTCCAGGAGCACTTGGACAACACTCTCAGGCACAGGGTGGGATTGTTGGGGTGTCTGTGCAGGGCACAGCAACTGTGAGAGCAGCAGTCCCTTCCCAAGGTGCCAGCTGTCACCTCCACACAGCTGGGGCTCCCCAGCCCCACTGCACTTACTTGGAGAACCTCTCTGCGAGGGCCGAGGACTTGTTCTTGTTCACCAGGGAAAGCTCTTTCGCAGTGATTTTCAAAGACTGGGAGGTCCATTGCCTTCTATTGAATGGGGAAGGCTCCATCTTATCTCCCCAAATCCCTGCTCAGGAGGAAGGAACAGCGTCAGCAATAGGAATTGTGAGCAAAAAAGAAGTTCCACAAAGTGATTTTTGCTCCTGCATCTCTATTCAGGTGCTCCCAGCATCCCACTGCCACCAATCCTAACTCCTTATGATCTCGTCCATCAACTGACTTTAAAAAGGCAGCAGATGACAGTTATAATTTCCTCTGCAGATGCCATTGAGATGGTGCCCAGATAAAGCCACAGGCACAATGGGGAGCTGTGGACACAGAGCTGTGACCAGAGGATGCCAGAGTGACACTGGCGTGTCACAAATACACAAACACACTCACAGGAGCTCCAGAAAGCCCCAAAGTGCCCTCGCTTGTTCCAGTTTCAAACTAAATGTGCTGACATTTATGTAAGAGGGTTTGAGTTACGAAACTAAGAGGATGTAATTACTATACAAACATTTTTCATTCACTCTTGTGTTCACTCTCAGCACTGCAGCGTTTCCTCTGTGAGCTCAAACAAGTCTCGTGTTCATGGAGGCAGCTGTGCCCCTCCTGTTGCAGTAGTTACCATAATATCAATTAAATAGCATTAATTACCCAAAGAACTGCTCCAACTACCCCATCTTGCTGAAAATGGGAAGAGATTTTGTCCAGCTTTTCACCAGAGAAGCCAACAAGACTATATCAGAATTATTTTTACATAGTTTTCTTTTGTGGAGGAGGAAAGGAGGGGAGATTGATTTAGAGTTCTCTGATAAGACAAAAATAAAGCCTGTAGGGAAACGCCTTTCCTTTTCTCCTCCTTTCTTTTATCCCTAGTCCTATGTCACACAATGCCTGCAGCAAGGGCACGAACTGCACGACCCTGCAATGCCAAGTCCAGGCAGGCTGAGCTCTTCCTTGTATTTTCCATTAATTCCTTTAAAGGATTTGCACAGTCACGGAACTCTGGATCCAGTGTGAGTCCAGGTCTGCTGGACAACTGGTCACACATAAACAGAAACACCTGCAGACAATGTGGCATAAACAGTCAATCAAAAGGAGGAAAGACAACGTTTCCAAAATCTTCACAGGTGTGGAATGCACCTGCTCAGGAATGACAGATGTGGGATTCTGCAACACCTCAGTGCAGGAGAATTCAGGGTCACAGGTAGAGCCTGGCAGCTCCCAGTGCTGGAATGGGAGCCCTGGGAGGAGAGAAGCCTCTCCAGTGCTGTTCCCTGCCTGGAGACAGAGCAGGTGCCAGGTGAACACATCTCTGTCCTGGGAGATGCAGTCAGGAAGAATGGACCTTTCTCTCACATTCCAGCATTCCTCTGATGTCCTGGAGAGAACAGCATGCCACGACAGGACCTGTCTTATCAGAGCAGTGATTTTGGGGGAGTTTTCAGACACTCAAGTTGAACTGTTGCTGCAAACAAGTGACGCTGGTTTTGTGGGGATGTTGAAACACACTGAAAACACTTATCAATGTTGCCTTTCCAGGTGTAGCTACTCAAAGTGTCAGCCTCTGAAAGGCACACAGAGCCCTTTCCAACCAGCAAGAGAAACCCAAATTGGAGTTACTTTCTGAAATTCTTGCCTTTTTGAACACTTTCTTGCATCACCAAGCCTCCTGTAAACCTCCATCCTGCACAGAGAGGAGAGTGCTCTGCATTTGACTGGCCTTGGACAACAGCACAAATCACCATCCACAAAGACAAAGGATTTAACTTCCATCATCTCCCTTTTTAAAAACCATATTGCATGCACAAATAAACCCAGTATTTTTGTGACTGCAGGATGCAGCCCCCAGTCTCAATCCCCAGGAGCCTCGGAATACACACAGAGAGATTTCAGATAGAATTTACTGCTGGAAAATCCCACAAAAAGAATTCTGTCCATGTTAAAAACCAACGCTGAATGAGCCGTGTCATGCCACAGTTTGAACTTTGTTTTATGACTAATCTTGAGCCAGAGGGAGCTCACCTGAGGCCCTGCTGCAGTTTAAATGGCCTTTCACAGAGCAGAGTGAGCTGTGGCCAGGAAACAGGAGCAGGGCATTCATCAGAGCTCCCCTGGCACAGGGAACAGGTGCTCATTGACACACGGGAAGAGCCGTTCAGTAAAACACTGAGAAACAAAACTGAATGTAATTGTTCAGAAAATAACCCTGCTCTGGATGCCTGAGCATCCCACTGCATCTCCAGCCAGCCCTGTTCAGGGCTGCATCTTCTCCCTGGTGAGTTTTTATGTTTCCCTGCCATTCTCCATCAAAGCCACAGGTACACTGAGTTAATCTGGCCTGTTTAGGCAGCAATCTCTTTATAAAAAGTCAGTATCTGCTGCTGGGACATTCAGCTGGAAAGAGAAACAGCCAATCTGGAATCTCAGCCACCAGAAATGACACGAAACAGAAAACTCTGACATGCCTTGAAACTTGTGCTCCCACATTTTTATGCCATTCCACATTCTTAGCACTTTCTCATTCATTGACAGCTTTGGCATGTTCAAGTATTTTTGGGCTTTCTTTACTCCTCCACCTGAACGGTTTATTCAGGATAATTTCAGAAAATATTATATTTAAGATTTAAATAAGACTATGAAAGTTCTGCCTGCTGCAGTGGAGGCGGGTTCTGTGGAAGGTGGCACAGAGTCCAGAGGAGATGGAAAGGGAGACAGGGATGCCAGAGGTCCACCAGATGTTAGGCAAGGGAAAAAAGACTGTGATTGAGCCACAAATTAGCACAACACATCCAATCCACCTCCAACAACTCACCCAAGAGTTTAACAACTATAAACCCCTCTAGCTGGAAAAATCCCTTAAGAAAAAGGCTGGCCCGAGGCGCAAGTGGCCTGTTCATGACAGGAGCGGGGCACTGCAGGCACCGGACCCTGCGGGCACCAGAGGGCGCGGCCCCCGCCCCGCTCTGCCCCGGGAGCCCCCGGCCCTGGTTCTCCGGACAATCCCCAGCCCCAAACCCGGAGGGGCGGCAGGAAAAGCCCAGCCCCGGTGCCCCCCGCGGGCCGGGCACGGAGGAGCAGAGCAGGGCCCGGGTTTGTCCCGCACAACTCGGACTGACCCGCGGCGGGTCCGGCTCCGGGTGGCTCCGCTATCAGAGGAGAAGCCCCGGCAGTCCCGACCCCCGCCCCGCGCTCTTATCCCGGTGGGAGAGGCCCCACCGCACCTGTCCCGGCCCAACGGAGGGTCCCGGCACACCTGTCCCGGCCCATCCCACCGCACCTGCGTGTCGTCTGCCCGCCCCGCCACACGTACCGGTGTCGGCGGGCCCGGGGACACCCCAGGGCACCTGGCGCAGCTCAAACAACGGGCCCCAACGCACCTGTCCCGGCCGAACCGGCGACTGCACCTCCCGCCCGCCGCGGCAACGGGCAGAGCCCCGGCCACGCCCCGGCCACGCCCCCGGCCCCATTGGCCTGGCCCCGACCGCCAGGCCACGCCCATCGGCCACGCCCCTGGTTATCGGGGCACGGCCCTGGCTTGGCTCTGTCCCCCTCGCTTGGTTCTGTCCCCCTCGTTTGGCTCTGTCCCCCTCCTCTCTTGGCTCTGTCCCCCTCTCTTGGCTCTGTCCCCCCTCTCTTGGTTCTGTCCCCCTCTCTTGACTTTGTCTCCCTCCCTTGATTCTCTCCCTGTCCCCTTTCCCTGGCTCTGTCCCCCCTTGGCTGGTTCTGTCCCCCCTCTCTTGGCTCTGTCCTCCTTGCTTGATTCTGTCCCTGTCCCCCTCTCTTGTCTCTGTCCCCCCTCTCTCTTGGCTCTGTCCCCCCTCTCTTGGCCCTGTCCCCTTCTCTTGGCTCTGTCCCCCCTCCCTTGATTCTGTCCCTGTCCCCCTCTCTTGCCCCTGTCCCCTTCTCTTGGCCCTGTCCCCCCTCTCTTGGCTCTGTCCCCTGCTCACCTTTGGCCGCAGGTGCTCCCCAAACCCGGCAAAGTGACAGTGGAATGAGGGGTCTGGGAGCTGGGGCTCGACCCCGCCGTGGCTCCCAAGGGCTCAGGAGGGGCTGTGCTGGGAGGAGCTGTGCCCATGCCAGGTGTTTGGGTCTCCTGCAGCCTTGACTTGTTTGTAAACAAGAGAAATTGGCTTCAGCAGCCAAATGAGACACCTGGCATTCCAGAGATTTAGAACATCCCTGTATTCCTTAGCAGGACACCAGTGCTGCTCCTGGCCAGCCTTGCAGCTCCTCAAGAGATTCTAAACAATTAATTGTGTTTCTTTAGGTGTTTCTATTTATTTCCTCATTATTCTTCCTAATGTGTCAAGTACCAAATTCTCGAGTTAAAAAAAACCAAACAAAAACAACTATATATTTGGTGCTCCAGCTCCTTTCCCAGCTGCAGGTCTTGGATGTTGACATTGTCCCAAATTCTGGGCTGTCCCAAATTCCTTGGAAGCTGCTTGCAGAGCAGTGGCCATTAAGACAGGAAGTGACTAATTAAATTAATATGTTGGTGTTATTTTTATGACAGTCTCAGCACTGACATGTGAAATTTAATCATTCCAGTAAAAAGTCTGAATTACAGCCCAGAAAATCCACACACTATAAATTAAAGCTCCCGTGGCTGGATCCTGGTGGGATGGAGGCAGGTCCATCCAACCTGGCCTTGGAGCCACCTGGGATAGTGGAAGGTGTCCCTGCCATGGCAGGGCTGGAATGAGATGAGATTTAATGTCCCTTCCAACCCAAACCATCCCAGGATTCAATGGATCAGCACATGGTTGGCCAGTACAGCACAGGAACACTTACACCTTCTAGATTGGTGTCACCCCTTTTTCAAATGACACCAGACACCAACGTTGAGGCACTTTTGGCAAACCATCCCTGCTTTTCCAATGTGCAGCCTCATCCACAATGCTGCAGTGATGTGCTTTGACTCAGGGTTTTATGGAAAACTCCAATATTCCAACAGACTTACAGATTTTCAAAATGAGAAATGGATATAGACAGAGGGAGAATTTTTAGGTTGCATAGGATGGAGTAGTTCTTTGAAAATATTGGGGATACAGGATACACTGCAGTAGTGCCTGGAAGTTTAATTATCCAAATAAATATCAAGGATAAGGGAATGGATCTCACTGCTTGCATTACAGCAGCCCACAGACTGCTGATTGGAATCAGGGAGGAAGAATAACACGGATAAAAAGTCAGACTGTGCATCAAAGACAGTGTAAAGCCTCAGCCCCTGTGCCCATGCTGGCTCTGTGAGAGCTCCATGTGCCAGAGGGATCTGCTGTGGGATTAGTGTCCAAATGAGGCCGTGCCAGAACGTGAGACACCTCACAGAGCCACAGGATGGGCCACAAGGAAGAGAGGAGCACTTAGGAGATGCTGCCTTGCCTTAATTAATTGTGTGTGAGGTTTTTAATGTTTAATTTAGGGTGTTGGAAACATCCTCCTGGGTCAGACCACAACATGTCCAGCACAGGGATCCACCTCAGGTGGCAGCAGGAGATGCTGTTTGGGCAAGTGCATGAGCAGGGAACGTGTCACAGAGTTGTGGAATCTTCTGCGCTGGAAGGGACCCACCAGCCTGAGGCTGCAGGGAACTGGCAGTGACAGTGCTGTGATCTCATTCCTGAGGTGCAGCTGAGGGCTCTGAGCTCTGAGCTCATTCCCCAGTTGCAGCTGAGGGCTCTGAGCTCAGCATTGATCTAAAATGGGGTTTCTGGTGCTTTGGTGAGAGGTGGTGAATTGCAGGTTGATGAGTCAATGAGATACAAACAATTCTCCTCCAGGGAAACAACCCCAGGTATTATTATTATTCCCTTGGTAGTGCCTCTTGCTTTCCAGGGACATCTTTCCTGGAGTCACTCTTGGAAGTGCAGAATGGGACCACTCTGGTAGGTTTATACTAGAGGGGAGAATAAAAAAAAAATAAAATTTAAACGTTTTCTGTCTTCACCCCTCCCTTTCTGATGTTTAACCTGAGTCTCACTCAGGGTATTGCAGCATTTCCCGAGCAGCCAGCACTGACTCCAAGTGTTGGGGCTCCTGAGCTTCCCACAGCCCAGGCCCAGCACCAGCAGAGGCAGCAGGATGCCAGGGCCCAGGGTGAGACAGCACCTGAAGAAACCCCCAGAAAAGCCTGGGACACCCTCATGGCACTTTTTTGGTTTTGAGGTCCCCACCCAATCCGTAAACTCCAAGTGACCCCTCCCAACAGCACCACTGCTTTGTTTAATCAGCGATTAAACTGGAATTTTATTTCCATTTACAAACATACTCTGTCAGTTTGTACATTCCCTTTTTGCTTTGTGATAAAACCAAGGTAACAGAAAAACACCATCAGGAAACTTGTGTGGCATAGCTTTGCTAAGGCAGGGCTGCTCACCTGTGCTTCTGCTGGGACAGCCTGAGCTCTTCCCTGAGCTCTCCCCTTTCTGCCTGCAGGTAACTTTAGCCAGGAGCTGCTCACCGAGACTCTTTTATTCCTGGGCAGCCAGAGCTGCTGCTGCTTCTTGTGTTACAGAATCCTTTCTTCCTCAGCCTTGGGGACTGGGAGAGACATTGGATCCACCTGCTGAACACGACTGATTCCTTCCCCTCCATGTCAGGTTATTGCAGAGGCCACAAAGGAACAGGATGGATGGATTCCCTGCAGGATGTGTGTTACCTGTGCCCTTTCCTGGCAGCTCCTGGCTGTCCTTGGCATCCTGGCTGGAGGAGCAGGAAAATTTGAGTTCCTGGTCCTCAGCAAGGGAGCATCTCACAGCCACTCATCCAGTGTTTTTGGATCTTCCTAATTAGCCCTCAGACATGACTCTGACAGCGTTGGGAGTTCAGAAAGCACCATTCCCACTTTACAAGGGTGAAGTGAGGAACAGGAATCCAAAATTGCTGTTGAGTAACCTGAGCTGGGATTAATGTCTGGGGTCCTGCCCTGCCGCCGGGGCACTACGTGCTCTTTTTTAGCCAAGAGTGTCATGCTTGGATTTAAATGCCCTTGAGAAGAGGAATGAGAGATAGAGAGAAAGAAGGGAGAGCAGGAAGTCCCACGGCTTCGCTGATATCAGGATTGTTGGTAACAACACATCACAAACAACTCATGAGCTTTTCCTTATTGATGGTGTGGGGGGAACTGGTGTACCCGGGGCAGGCCTGCCCACATGGACTCATTAATGCCGTTGTCTTTATCCATCTCTTTTCTGGCGCTTATTGGACGTTGTGAGGCCCTTTGGACTTTTTTGCCTTTTGACTTAACTGCAATTAAGTCTTTGAGGCACAACCGCAGCCCTGAGGGACTGTCCCAGCACAGCTCCTGGCCAGGCAGGATTTCCCTGGTGTCTCCAGGGCCTTTTCCTGAAGCCTTCAGAGGAGTTAAAGTTTAACTCCTGGCCAGCTCCATCTGTCCAAGGTCCAGGAGGAGCCATGCTGTGTCACTCTGCATTTCCTGCCCCTGCCCTTTCCTGGTGATTCACTCGCTCCTCCTCCCTGCCGGGAAGTCTTTGACCTGGATAGAGCAGTGAGAAGCTGGACAGGGACACCTGAGCTCTCCTGAATTTACCACTGGAGATCGACTTCTGATGGCTGGATGCCCTGGAGGGTTTCCTGGCTGGAATGCAGTGTAGCAAGAAGGGAAAATCCTGGGTACCAAAAGACCCACCTGAGCTATAGAAAAATCCCCTCAGCCTGTAGCAGCATCAGGCTGGTGCTCCACAGCAGCTCCACCAGCTCCTGGCAGGCAGCTGTGGATCCATACGAGCCTGTTGTTGTCCTCCTGTCCCCTGCATAGATTGTTTTATTTGATCATGTTCAATAAAAAGGTAAAACCTTTTCCCTGTGGCCATTTGAAGAGTATGGCCCAGCAGCAGGGCAGGAGGCAGATGGAAAAAACTGGTTTATTTGAAATTATAGCACAGTCTCAACACTCCAGCCCTGCCAAGGCTTTGGGTGTTACCAGAGTCTGCCACAGGAGATGGATTGCTCAGGGGAGCTGCAGCTCCATGGGCTTGCCTGGCATGTTGGGATCAGACCCTGTGATGGCTCTGAGCTGCCCAAGGCACTTCTCCCACACTGAGATTTTCAGTTTTGCCTGAAAAAGCCAATCGGTTACTTCAGCACTGATGGAAGTTTATGAAAACACAATGGCACAATCTCTGCTGAGCTCAGGCCCAGAAGCAGAGCCAAGAGTGTCCCTGGCTTTGGATAAAACTCTGCTGTGGTTACCGGCTCACGGCATCATGTGATGGCAGCTGATCTCTCCAACCTCCACCGTTCTCACTCCAGGCCTCTTCTGCTGCACAAAAACACTCTGAAGTGTTCAAAACATCGTCTCCCCTGCTCGGGTAATCGTTTGTTGATAGCAGAATTATCAGCCAAGTGTTGTTGAAGAAACTGCCGCTGCTGCTGTTTCTGATCCTGCCAGGCCTTTTCCCAGCCCTTTTCCCAGCCCAGCCACAAACCTTCAGCACTCTCAGTTAAAAGGATTTCCAAACAGACACAATTTCTCCCTCCAGCTCAAGGACACACTTTGGCCTGCTCAGCACAACATGCCACATCTGTTGATTCTTCAAGTTTGGGTTCTCAGCCCAGGGAATTAAGGGGCAATTAAGTCTAAGCAGGGCTCTGAGCCCCTTTGAACCATGCTGATGGAGAAATGTGAGCCTCAAAATGACTTTAAAGGAACTCTAGGGAGAGAGGAGAGCAGGAACCTGTCAGCTGGGAGCTGCTGCCCTCTCCAAGACCTCTCCCCTGTGAGGAGCACAGCCCTGGATTTTCTGGGACTTTTTTCCTGCAGGATAATGCAGGGTAAGGACAGGCAGAGTCAGCTCTGCCACAGGGTTGGTCCTCTGGAGAGATGAAAGGGAAGTGGTTTGGTGGCCAAATGAAAGTCGTGGCTTTAAGGAAGAATTAAAGCCAGATGTTTCCAGCAGCTGCTGAGCCCAGCCTTTTGTGTCGGAGGCACCAAGGAGGCCCTGGCAGCATCTGCACAGCTCCGTGGTGGGAACACCCTGTAATCCTGAAGGCTCCACCACAGTGCTGCAGGCTCCCTGGCTGTCTGGGAGGAGGCAACAAGAGCTGAGGCAGAGATAGTGAAGCCAGCTCAATATTTATTCCTTGTCTAAAAATATTTATTCCTTACTGATAGTCGGGGTGGCAGCAGAGGTGTGATAACCAAATTTAGCACCTTTGGACAAAACACTGCGGCCAAGAGGTGGTTGAGCCATGTTGGCATCAGCTCTGCAGGCACAGAGCAAGATGTGGGGAACAGGGACAGAACATCACCCCTGAGCCAGGGACTGGCCTCGGGCCCCTCAGGTTGATGCCCAGGTAACCGACAGATAAATCCCCTCATCAGAGTCAGGGACAATAAAAATTCCCTGCCTTTTTTGTGTTTGTGTTCAGCTGGAACTGAAGCAAGCACCCATTCCAGAGAGGATGTAACATGGGTGAAATACCAGGGAAAGGGAAGCTGACTCCTTGTTTCAGCACAATTGTGGAGGGAGCAGCACTTTGCACTGCAAGGGAGAGCCCAGACCTCGGGGCTGCCAGTGGGAGGTCCCAGCTCACACCCAGGAGCCATAAATCTTTCCCAGCACTGCTCCTACTGCTCCTTCACTCTGTCTCGTGGTTGTAACATTCACTCCTGGCTTCCTAAGGCCAAATTCCTGGTGCCCTCGGCGCTACCCTGAGGTGGAGTTTCCTCTTGTGAAATCACGGGTGTCCTGTTGGCTCTGAGGGCTGGGAAAGGCTCTGCTCACTGTTCAGGTCTCTGTGTCATCGTCCTCACATTCCTCTTGCCCCATCCTGAGCGTTGGGATGCCCCTGCTCTAGAGGAGCAGGGGAGATGCCCTTGAATCCAGCTGGATCCCTTCTGCTGGGGAATGAGAATAAATCCATAAGGTGCGCCCGAAGCAAGGAAAAGTCAATAGAGCAGAGGGAGGTTGGTGACAGGAAATCCCAGTTTTTACTGGCATCGGCTCACATCAGATAATCTGACTATAACAAGAAAGAACTCACTCCATATTCTGATTCCATGGAGCTGGGTGAGGGACTGCTGTAGGAAAGGAGCTTCTTGCCTTTCCCTTTTCTTGTGCTCAGACTGGGATGTCTCATTTGTGTGTACACCAGTTCACTCTGCTCTGCCCTGGGCAGGAGGAACAATAGTTTCTGCCGTGATTCCAGTCCCAGCTGTTGGGAGAAGCCTTTGGGAGCTCCTGGGCTGCCCTGACGGGGGCTCAAGGGGAACTGCCCGCGCCTCAGTCACAGTTGGTGACTAACAGGAAAGAACCTTCCCAGGTGTAAACAGAGAACTGGTTGTTTCACCTCCCAACAGGTGGCAACGGGACCTGGTCATGTCCTGGCTCGAGTGGTGTCACTCCTGCATTTCTCCCTTGGGTGACACGGAATTGTTGTCACCCAGCAGGAATTCTTTCCTCAGTCTTTGGCCTTTTTTTCCACCCCAGCCAGAAAGTCTGGGAGTGTTCCCAAGCTGGAAGTGTCCTGGTGACACTGAGCCCTTTGGCAGCCAGGCATTTCCATGGAATGGGCAGAACCAACTGCTGGGAAATGCTCTAATCTGAGCATTAGTGGTAATTTACATCCCAGCTCCTGTGGGATCTCAGCTGCTCAGCAGGTCTGGAAATGGGGCTAAGAACAGTTCAATTGCTTTGGGAGCTCCATTTGGGCACATTCAAAAGGAAGGAGCAGCTTTGGAGCTCAGGAGGTTTGTGAGCCAGAGAGCAGAGAGCAGTGCCTGAAGTGACAAACACAGATCTGACAGGGGTTTGCTCCTGTGCTGTCCCTGTGGACTGAGGTCGGGCAGCTCTTGGCAGCGAGAGGATTCCAGAATGGGTTCTGCAGTGTGTGAACAGTCCCTTCCCATTTATCCTGCTCCAACTTGTTTATTTGACTTCTGCGCTTTCTGTTTCTTTTTCTTTCACTCCCCCATGTCTTGGAGCTGCTACCCACGGAACACCCAAGGATCTGCCAGCTGGGCTGTGTTTGCTGGGCAGCTTGTGCTCTGTGTCTAATCTCCTCAATGGACCCTGATTATTCCCTGGCTCCGACTTATCCACATGGATCTGCCCAGCCCTAATTGCAGGTGATGGCAGTGGTGGGGTCCCTCACAGGGCACTGATTCATGGCAGGAATCTCTTGAGGGCTGGAATCTCCATCCTCCACCCACACTAGAATGTTTTAATTCTCTAACCAAAACCAACAAGTTGCCCCTCAATGAGCTATAATGAATTTTGTGGATCTTTCTCCAAAGCAAAGTGGTTTCAAGGTGTGTTTTCCTGGCAGGAATCCCCTCAGAGCATCATTGCTGCTGCCACCCCGGTGGGTCTGGGGGGGACACCCAAGTTGGGATGTAGGACAGGATTTTGTGCTTGGGACTTTCAGTGGGGCAGTTTGGGCTTTGCTCAGCCCTTCTGATACCTGAGCTCAGGTGTGTCATCCCTGCAGTGGGAGCATTACCTGGGCAAGGCACAGAATGGACAATTCAGGCTCCAGTGGACTCAGCCAAGCCCTTCTTGAAAAGACGAGGCGAACCAAGGCCTGACTTCCCCAGGACCCCGCGGTGGGTCCGTGCCCTGTGCCCTGTGCCCTGTCTATATCGGTGCTGTCTGGAGGAAATCCTGATCCTGTGACATTCCCACCGGAGCCACGGCTCCTTCCCAGCACTTCCCCACCCGTTCCTGGCCGGGGGGAGCCCTGGCAGCTGCTCCGGGCCCTTCCCCACCTGCGGCCAGGATCCGGGGAGGGGACAGGGATGGGGGACAGGGATGGGGGACAGGGATGGGGGACAGGGATGGGGGACAGCGGGAGGGGACAGGGATGGGGGACAGGGATGGGGGACAGGGATGGGGGACAGGGATGGGGGACAGGGATGGGGGACAGCGGGAGGGGACAGGGATGGGGGACAGCGGGAGGGGATAGGGATGGGGGACAGGGATGGGGGACAGGGATGGGGGGACAGGGATGGGGGGACAGGGATGGGGGACAGGGATGGGGACAGGGATGGGGACAGGGATGGGGGACAGGGATGGGGACAGGGATGGGGGACAGCAGGAGGGGACAGGGATGGGGGACAGAGGGAAGGGACAGGGATGGGGGACAGCGGGAGGGGACAATCCCTCACCACCCCCGACTCGGTGTCACCGGGCACGGACACAGGGAAAAGGGACCTGCGGCATCGCAGTGCCGGCGCTGGCCTGTTCCCCAATTTTCCCAGTTTCGGCTGGCCCGAAAACTGGGAAAATTGGGGAAAAAAAGGGGCCGGGGCGGGCGGTGGGGTCTGAGCAGGGCCTGACCGTAGCGGTGTGTGCGGCGGTTGGAAGTATAAAGGATTTTAACTTCTGTAATTAGAAAAAAACCCAACCAGCCAACCCCTAACCAAAAACACTCCCCAAAACGCCAAATCCGAGATTTTCCACGGCGCGGCTCAGGGCCCTTCCATTCCCTTCGCGGGGGACGCCGCTTTTCCCGCGCGGCGCTGCAGCCACTGCGCCCCCTGGCGGAGACCGGCGGGGCGACCGCAACCCCCCCTCGGCTGGGGAATGGTCCGCCCCGGCCGTGCCCCGGACGCGCTCGGTGCCCCCGGAAGAGGCGGCGGCGGGCGGGGAGCGGGCGGGACGGGCCGGGCCGGGCGGCGCGGCGCGGCCGGAGGCGGAGCCCGCGTGTCCCGATCGCCGCTCCGGGCACCGGGGAGCGCGGGCCCGCCGGCCGCGGCGGCGCGATGCTGCTGTTCGTGGAGGTGAGGTGGCGGCGCCGGGCCATGTGGCGGGAGGAGGAGGAGGAGGAGGAGAAGGCGGCGGAGGGGAGGCCGCGCACGCCGCGCCGGGGGAGGGGACGGGGCTGACACAGCAGATCCGGGGGCGGCGGCCGCGGGGCGGGCGGGGGGGGGTCGGGGGGCGCTCTGGAAGGTTCCGCCGGGGCAGGGGGCGGGGGAGGCGCCGCCGTGACCTTCGGGCGCCGCCGCGGCCCGGCCGTGAAGGTGACGCGGGACACGCGGGGCCTCCCCGAGGCCTCCCGGGAGCGGGCCCGGCCCGGCCTCTCCACACGCGGAGCGGCCCCGCGGGGCCGGCCCCCAGCGCGGCGCCTCGTTAATTGCGTTAATGAAACACTGCGGGTGGTTTACGGCGCGGGAAGGGGATGGTGCTGCCGTTCCCCGGCGCGCCGGCTCCGGGCGGGACGAGGAGCGCGGCCCAGGCGGGCCCTGGAGGTCACCGGGGAGGGCGGGCGCCGTGTCCTGAACGGGGCTTCACCTGCTCGCGGCCTTTCACGGGGTTCGGTGAAGCGTTTTCAGCTTCTGCTGAACGAATCCTGTGGCCGCTATAAACTTTGCACCGAGTTTTGTCCCAAAACGTGCAGGGAGCAAAGAGCAGCCGGGGCCGGGGGGAATTAACGGAGGGAGCCGGGCGGGCGCTGGGCCGCGGCCGTGGCTGTGGCTGTGGCTGCGGCTGTGGCTGCGGCTGTGGCTGTGGCTGTGGCTGTGGCTGTGGCTGTGGCTGTGGCTGTGGCTGTGTCTGCCCGGGAGGGTTCGGTTCGGGAGGGTTCGGCTCGGGGGTTTTGTTCGCCTAACGGCTGAGGTGGTGCTGCTGGGCTCACACACAAACACCGACATGTGCTCCGTGCTTAGGGAACCTATAAATAAAGCACTTTGGGAAACAACGTTCTCTTTCTTAAACGAATCACCCCAGTTCCGAGCTGGCTTCGCAGAGAGGAATAAAAGTTGTCATGAGCACGGTGACAGGTTTGGAGAATTAGGGGATCGCAGCGTTCTGCTGGAAGAGGAACTGCTGGGGCTGACGGGAGGCGATGAGCAGCTGCCTCATCCAGGCTGAGCGGGGAGAGGCCCCTGCGAGCAGCGGGTGCACGAGGCAGGTTCTGGAATGCAGAGACGGGGATGGGGACGGGAGCTGGGCCATGTCAGGGAGCACATGGCTGCTGGTGCTGTGGATGAGCTGCAGCTCATCAGCACTTTGGGGTTTTTAGAGAGTCCTAAAGCACAAACTCAACTCTGATCTTCCTCTGATAATGTTGGGAGTTTCTGTGATCTTCATTCTGGAAGCCTCGATAATGTTTAATTTTGAGTTGCTGAGTGCTATCTGGGCTTTCTGGAGGTTTCTTTTCACTGCCAGGACAGAGAACTGGAGTTCAGGGCTGGGTGTCCTGGAATGCTGCAGTTGGATGCCTGGGAGCAGACAACAGCTTTATCTGGGCATTTTTGGGGATGCCTGGAAAATAAGGCACAGGATGGGTAGAAGTCCTGAGGTTTTCTGGGGGATTGGCTGAGTTGCTGTAGTTGTCAGTGTTGGTTTTAGACCTACTTGAGGTGTAAATGTGGTGATTGTGCTGAGCCCTTCACAGTGTGTGTGGAAGAATTTGGTTTCCTTCAACATCCTTTAATTCCAGATCTCTGCAGTGATGGCTGTGTCAGGGCTGTATAAGGCTCATGCTGTTTCATACATTTATGTTTGGGGCAGCCTTTTTATTCCCTCTAAGCCAGCATCTCTGTGCTGTTAACAATTAATAATTAGGTGCATTGGGAATATTAATAAATGCATTGAGAGAAATAGAATTGATAATAACTGCAGGGCTCCACTCCATATGGAGATATATGCTCCTAATTCCATATATTTTTAATTTATTGGGGAAATGGGAGTCTGTGTGTTTCAGGTGGGTGAAATGATGATTCATAGTTAAAAATTCAGGACTGTGGGAAGCAACTGAGTGTTGTTGGCCCTCTGGAGCAGGTGAGGCTTCCTGTGACCCCCCCACTGCCCCTGTTCACACTCCTCTGACACCTTCAGACAGCACAGCTGTGCCTTGGCTTTTCCAAGGGGTGCCCTGGACACAGGGGACTTGTACCAAGTGATGAAAAACCCTGGTGGGAGCAGTGCTTCTGTGACCACTGAAATTACCGTGAGGTTGAGAGTTACCTGGGACACTGAGAGCACCTGAAACCTGCCAGCAAAGAGTTACCTGGGACACTGAGAGCACCTGAAACCTGCCAGCAGCTCTGAAGGAGCTCTGTTTGCTGGTTTGACACCGATTTCTCCTTATCCAGCCTCTGGATGAGCTCTGAGCAGGTTACAGTGACTCTCCTCAGAGAAGGTGGTCACAGGGTGTCTGAGCCCCTCAGGGTCCCTACCTGCCTGTCCCCCAGCCAGCACAAGGCTTCTCTTGGCTGCCTCCCGTAGCTTTGCTGACCTTGGGGTTTTTCCATCTGCTTACGTTTCCATTTCTGGAAAAGGGTGAGTTTCTCCCCTCACAAGTTTGGTTAAATTCTCTTCTGGATTTTTTGCTTTGATTCTGTTTCAGAGAGTTTGTCTACTCTAGGAGATCTGTCACAAGCTTTGGGTTAAGGGTTTTGGTTGCAGAATAAGTTGAGTAAATATTAAAATTGAACTCTTTAAAACTCTTGACTTCCTGCATTTTTGTTAGCTTAATTGAATCTGGTTAAGTGTAATTTAGATGTAATTACAATTAAAAAAATATCCTTTCCAGTGTTTCAGAATGATAATTTTCTTCAACAGCCAATTTTTAGGAGTTGCTGGAGGAGAATCTTTGATCCACATTTGCTGGAAGTAACGTGAGCGAGAGGGGAAACTGCGCTGAGGAGGAGAGCTTTGTCAGCTCGTGGATCCCAGCGAGTGTTCCCAACCTTTGTCACTCTGTAAAGCTTTAACCTCGTCATGAAAGTTCCCGATAGCAGCTGGGAGGATCGTGCTGCAGCCAATCCCACGGGCTCGGCGTTTGCAGCCTCAGTTAAATAAGCAAGAATTGATATTTTGGCCTTCCCTTCTGAAGAGCCGCTGGCCAGGATGGAGCGGTTTTGCTCACAGAGCGCAGCATGGATTTCCCAAAAGCTGATGTAAATTAGGGACTTTTTAGCCTCTCCAGTCTGTGGGGTTTTGCTGTTAAATGAGTGAGAGCAGGGCTGGGTCCTGCTGAGCTGTTACAGCTCACTGTTTCTAGCACAAGGGGAAGTGGCTCATGCTCTGTTCCAGGTGTGTGTCTCAGCCATTGTGTTCATGATCCATTCATCATTTCATCAGAGTTGCTTTTAGTCCCAATCACCTCCAGAAATGCAGTAACCACGCCAAAGTGTTTCAGTTTCACTTTATCATATTTATTCCTTCAAATTACTTTAGGCCTGAGCTCAGTGCTACTCTCAGAGATGTAGGTAGTGAGGCATAGTTTATTTTTAGAAAAGAATGAATCATCTCTTGGATGTGTCTTGTCACTTTTTGCTTTGTTGAAAAGTAAATTCAAGGAACTGGGACCTGCTGGAGCAGGTCTGTGAGCAGGAGCCCATTTGGGTGGATGATGCTGCCCCAGGAGTGACCAAAAACTGAGCAGAACTTCATTTGGAACTGCTGAACTGCAGTGACAGAGCCTGTGGGTGCAGCAGGTTACTGGGTTTTGCTTTGCAGGTTGTTTTGTTGGGGAACAACTACTCTGAAATCTGCAAAGGGGAAATGCACGTGTGTCCTTTCACCCTGAACTATTTCCAATTTTCAGCTCTGCTCCTGGGCAAAGATTAACGGGAGGGGAAGACTGTTGCTATGTGGATTAAATCAGTTGTGCGTGGGGGGTTTGAAACTCAGAGCTTTGCAAAAACCGTGGTCTTTGTTTTGTTTCTCACATGGTTGTCTTGAACCTCTCCAGTGTTCGAAGGCTTCTTGTTACTGAACTGGAGCTTGTCCTTGCAGCAAACAGCTCTGGCACGAGGTGTGACCTTGGCAGAGGAATTATCTCTAAAGCTATTGCAACTGCTTCCTTATCCTTGTGCTGTGTGTTTGAGGCCTGGTAGTGAGCCACTCCTTAACTTCAGAATACAGGAGCTTGGCCTCCGACATATCCAACTTGCTTATCTGTGCGTTTGTGGATATGAGCTGGATTAATGGCTTTCACCTTTTAAAGTCCAGCAAATTGCAGCAGCGAAGTGGAGCATCGTTCAGTGGCTGGAAGAACTGTTTCAGCTGCTTGAGGGGTGTTGGGATATCTTGTGGGGGGAGAATTTTTGCAAAAGGGTAATTTTATTCACTACCCTGTAACTATAATTATTATTTCGCTATGTGAAAGGAGCAAAAGCCATGTTTTTCCTCCATGCTGCTGCTGGATTGTTGAATTCCTCACCCAAATGCCTTTGAGCAGCTTTGGGAGAGGGGCCTTGAAGGACTCTTATCTTATGCTGTGGGAATGAGTGTCTCTCTGTCAGGTGCCAGGCTGGAGTCTTGCAGTTCTTGTCTGTCTCACTGGTAACCCTCTCGCTCTAATTATGGTCCTGGTTGCCCAGACCCAAAGTGAGAAGATCCTGTTCTCTCCCCAGCAGGCTGGGATGGTGTGTAAGTTTGTCTTGGCAATTCAAAACCTTTAATCTCCTTGGTTACAAGTTTTAAGGAAATGATTAGTGTCTGTTGATGTGTGTAAGATTCCTGGGGGAACGGGGTAAGACTCGGGTAAGTTCAGGAGGAATCCTGGCACAGCACAGGTGATGCTTGGTTAGTACAGATGTCACTAATTCCGTTAAGTTATACAGTTTCTTCTCCTTGACATATGTTTTTTTACCTTCCTTTCTAGGAAGGGGTCTGGAGGAGGGAAAATTTCCCTTTCTGGTGAAAGGGGACTGGAGCATTATGACAGTCAAGTCTTTAAAAGCTTATGAGTTCCCAGAGTCCTTGCCGAGTAGCCGCTGCCTCCGCTGATGTTGTCGGATGTCAATAAAGAGAGGTTGAAGGCAACACTTCTAATGGAGGTAGAAACGAAATACTTGGAAAATACCAAGGATTTTCCTGTTTTCATTAATAAAAAAAAAAAAATCACATAGGTGCTTAATAGCTGGGTAGACACTTGAGATGTGGAACTCTAGAGACAATCACTAAATTCACCTGTATTTTCTGGCTTGAATTCTGATGCTTTAACTAACTAACCAACTAACCAGAGTGTTGTGGTCTCTTCAGCAGGTAACATCGAAAGGTGCTGGCTTGAACCCCAACGCAAAAGTGTGGCAAGAAGTGCCCCAGGGCAGTGGTGAGGCCGTGCCCCCCACCAATGGCACAGAGCACACGTGGCAGGAGACAGCAGCAGCCCAGGGGACTCCAGCTGAGGGTGAGGTGTTGGGACAGGGGTGGTGATGTGGCCCTTCCTGGGGGACACTTGGGGACTTCAGCTGTGAGGAGCAACCTCTGGCTCTCATCCTTGAGGCTGTAAAGGCTGATGGAGCAATATGTGTGAAAGGAAGATGAGAAAGGTGGTTTATAAGAGTGGTGGGTCTCAGCACTGGGGTGTGGATCAGGAAGGTGTCTGAGCTCTGCTGGAGCAGGATTCAAGGGGCCTGGTGATGACCTTGTAACGCGCTAAGAGGGGACCAGGGTGCTCAGTGTGTGGAAATGGATTCGTGACATTGCTGCACTTGAGCATCCACTGGACCCTGTGAACAGTAAAATGAGATCTGAGGGCCACCTGCAATCCTGAGGCACCGAGGTGCTGCTGAGAACTGTCAGGAGCATTTGTTGTGGGGCAGACCCTGTGCAGTATCCATGGTTAACTCCTTTCCATTCAGGCTGTTCCACTGCATCCCATTCCCATCTTTTTACCACAGGGGCTGAGGATTCAGTTGGTTTCACTTGTTTGGCTCAGACTTGATCTGAGGTGTAGCTGAGGTGACTCAAAGCATGGCAGAGGATGCAGGAGATTGCCTGCAAAATGGTTTAGTAAAAGTTAGGGATAAAGAAGGGAACATTCAGCTTGTGTGGCCTTGTCAAAGGTTTCTGGTAAGTCAGCAGAAGTGAGGAGAGAGCGCTGGGTTTGTGCTTTGCCTGACAGAAACTCATTTGTCTCTTCATAACAAAGTGAAGCAATTGAGGCAGTGTAAGCAATTTTCATCCCTTGTTTTTAGGAACCTTGCTTAAATATTTTAAATTTCATGTGGAAAGGCTGGGGTTTAGATTCTCTGCCACTTTGGGGATCAATTTCAGGATCTTTTATTTACTTTTCCCTGAGAGCCTAGTGCACACCAGATCTTCCTGAAATTGGAGAGGTATAAGTTTTATCCAACACAAAGTCTAAGAAATACAGGCTAAGGTTAGACCCTCTCAGGTACAGCTTTCTGGACCTATTTGTTTTAATGTTGGTAGCCAGAATTTTTCAAATGGGAAATACTCTGAAGCTGACAGGAGTTTTCCTGCTGTTGGTGTGTTCCTTTGCCAGGTAACATAGAGATCTCAGAGGACAGCTGCAAGCAGTATGAAGTGATGTATTCCCCGTCCTGTGAAGCCACAAGAAATGGCACAGGAGTTGATGAGGCATCAGCAAATGGAATTGTCCTGGCGACTGAAGATCTGGGGTACCAAATCTATGAAGTGTCTGGTGAGTGTTGAAGTTCAAATGCTGCTGTCTGTGTCTGTAACCCCCCTGGAGCTGCTCCAAGTGTGGTGTGACCAAATTGGAGCTCTGACATGTCCAAGAAGCTCCAGTATGGCCTCAACACGTAGCCAAAAAGTAGGATCAGAGTAATTTTGAGAGGTTGTGGTCTGGGGGTCTTTAAGCATCTGGGATGAGCTTTTTTTCCTCTTGGTCCTACCCAGAGAGATTTATTCTTGTATTCTGTAATGAGATGTAATGAACCTTGCCTGGTCTTGTTGCCATGAAAGTGGGAGCTGATGGTGGATGTGGTCCCTTTCAGGTGATGGCAGCTCCACTGTGTCCACAGAAGACATTAGAGAATGTTTGAGGAAACAACTTGAATTCTGCTTCTCACGGTAGGTGCAGTTAACCCACCTTGGTATAAACCCTTTATTGGTATAAAATCCTTGACAAACATCCCTCTTCATGGCTTGATATGTACAATCATCTTGATAAAACCACAAACCAGCATTTGCTGATGTGCTGTAGAAGCCCCGTGGCACCTTCCAGCTGTTTCAGTCCTGTCTGTGCAGCCTGTCCTTGGATGAGGATGAAATCTGTGCTCCACAGTCATAAGACATTGAGATCATTCACTGTGTGGCACCAGAAGCCTTTTTGGCAGATCCTTTTTGCAGACCAACATGTAGGACACTGGAATTTCATTAAGTTTTTAAAATTATTTTGCTCTGCTTTGTATTGATTTACTGGGATTTGTTCCAGGAGAGAAAATCTGAGGATGTTTTGGTTGTGAGTGGTACTGGTGAATATTTATTTAAGCCTGTTGTTATCCTCTTGTTTTGAGTTTTCTCTAAGTCAGGTTCAGGATCTTTATTAAATAATAATTTTATGTCTTTTTAGAGAGAATCTTTCAAAGGATCTCTACTTGATGTCTCAGATGGACAGTGATCAGTTTGTTCCAATATGGACAATTGCCAACATGGAAGGGATTAAGAAGCTGACAACGGATATGGACCTTATTCTTGAAGTTTTGAGATGTAAGTCTGGGATTTTGGTATCTATATCAGTAGCACAGAGAATCTTTCCATGCTTCAGAGGGATGTTGTAGTCTCTGAACTGATTATGGTTTGTTGTTCTGATAAAAGGTGACGGGAACTTAACTGAGTAGGAGGCTCTTCCAAACTCCTGAATTCTCGTTCTTTGTTCCAAGTTCCATGAGAGAGTCTGCTACTGCTGAGATGTGTAAAATATCCAAATTTTATCCTTTATTTTCAGCTTCTCCTATGGTACAAGTGGATGAAAGGGGGGAGAAAGTCAGACCAAACCACAAACGATGTATTATCATTCTCCGTGAGATCCCTGAAACAACACCTATAGAGGTAAATAAAGAGAAAGGAAATAAATAACTCTCTTACTGGTTTTGGAAGGTGTCTTCAACAGGGCTTCAAACAGCACCAGGAAAAGGTCAGCTGGTGTTTTAATTGGATTAAACATGGATATTTTTCTTCTAGACCACAGCAGTAACTTTTTCCACCTGGGTGCGTTGTCAAAATAGTCAAAACAAAAACTTATTGCCATTGTCTCTTCCCATTATTTACTACTATATTTAAACCTTCTTAAGTAAACTTTTTTTCCACCAAAGCTGAGCTAGCTTGACTTTTCTGGAAGGAAGTTTGAACTGGTTTCTTTTCAGATCCAAAAATAAATCAGTCCAGGGCATAGCTTGGAATTCAGGCTGAATTTGTCACAGCAATAACTTTACTTGAAGTCAGACGGTTGTTTTGGCAGCAAGAAATGTTACTAAACATTTCTAATTCATTGAGCCCCAGCATGAGCTGAGCTCATTATGCCCGAGGAGGGAGGATAATAAAATTCCTCCTGATACTTGGTGAACAGAATGATTTAGTTCTTTGTTTTTTAAAGTCGTAACACAGGGTGTTTGTCTACCAGCATTTTAAATTAGTTCTTTTAATGCAAATACTGGGGAGCTGCTTGTCCCTCTCTTTACAATCTGATTATTGCAAAACTGTCAGGTTGCCTTGACTTAGAAATATTCCATGGAATCATTGTCTCTATGACTCTGCTGATCTAAAGTCACACTTTTCCTACCTGTTTCATGTGAAAATATCACCAGGTCTACACAGATATTGATTTTCTTACCAGCTGGGTCTGCTCTGTTTCATCTTGGGAGCCCAAGGGGCTGAATTAGGATTTGTGGGTGAAGAAGCAGGTAGAGGGTGATGTGGTCAGGGGAATAAAACCATCCCTGGTCACGGGAGAGCAGCAGCTGAGGAGCTGGAGCATAAATGTGAGTCACTTTAGTGTTCATTGTACAAGGGCCCTGAACTTCTCTCCCCAGGAGGTGAAGGCTCTGTTCAAGAACGAGAACTGCCCCAAGGTGATAAGCTGTGAGTTTGCTCACAACAACAACTGGTACGTTACATTCCAGTCTGACACAGACGCGCAACAGGTAAGGCTGCCTTCCTCTGCCACCCCAGCTCTAATCCTTCCCCTGCTCAAGGAAAGTGCACATGTGTTTCCCCTAGCTAAAAGAAATATTTGCTGATCCCCTTTTTGTTGTTTTAAGAGATTACTGGCAGATTCTGGTTAGTAAGAGCAAAGTTTGAGAGATTGTGGGGTTATGATTCTCGTGCCTGGCTGTTGCCTCGGTGCTCACTGGCCATGACTGGCACTAGAATCCTGAATTTGAAGTGTTAATGGATTTAGCTGGGCTGACAGGGAAGCACATGACTGCACATTTCTGTTAAATCATGGAACATCCTTTGGGAAGTACAACTTCATCAAGATATTCTAACGTTGATCTTTTTTTGTATCTACAGGCGTTCAAATACTTAAGGGAAGAAGTGAAAACCTTTCAGGGCAAGCCAGTAATGGTGAGGCTGCTTTAGCTGCTGTTTCTGTTGGGATTGAATTGTGTTGTTTCTGTTTGGATGAAGGTGAACCAAGGATTCAACGGGGGGATAGTCCATAACTCTGGCTCTGGAGGCTGGAAACGTGAACGAGGTCATGGGGAGCTCTGACAAATTACAGTTCAGTGGCTGCTGGTTACTCACAGCACTGCTTCCCAGGGGGGGTGAAATACATTCCTGTGCTGACTTCCCTTCTCCACTTGCCCCAGAATCTGGGTCTGCAGAGCTTAGGAGAGGGATTCCTGCCACTGTGAGTCTTGAGTTGGCTGCTGCACAAAGCAGCTAGAGCAAAGTGCATGTACTGTGAGAGGAGCTGTCATGATTGGAGTCTGGACACTTCCTGCTGTAAAAAGCATTATTTATCTTTAGTTTTACAGATCACCCAGCTAAAGCAACATGTGTCCTTCCCCTTATCATGCTGTGGTAATATGAGCTGAACTGATTTCATCAGCTCTTATTCATAAGCAATAATCAACCTTCACATCCCTCCAGCAGGCAAGAAAAATTCCACAATTCCCCTTTTCTCCCAACTAACTCACGGTGTAATTTACTTTCTTGCAGGCCAGGATAAAAGCCATCAACACATTTTTTGCTAAGAATGGTTACCGGGTGGTGGATTCCAGTGTGTATCCCCAGCCTGTGC
The DNA here is from genome assembly GCF_965231275.1 of Zosterops lateralis. Lineage (NCBI taxonomy): Eukaryota > Metazoa > Chordata > Aves > Passeriformes > Zosteropidae > Zosterops > Zosterops lateralis. The sequence goes on from NC_139792.1 coordinate 916,713, forward strand.
AGACCCAAGCCCAGTTTGCCTCCCCCCTGTTTATGCAGCCTGTATATAGCCCTCAGCAGTACTCGATTTACAGCATTGTGCCTCAGACGTGGTCTCCAAATCCTGCACCTTACTTTGAGACACCACTGGTGAGTAACAGCTGCTGAGAAGGGGAGCAGGAGCTCAGCCCATCAGGGAGAGTAATAATCACTAAGAATGAGTGGGTGTTCTAAGTTTCTTGGTCAGAATCCTTCTGTTTTACGCCAGTCTCGCCATTGGCTGCCACGTATTTCCAAGGAATTTTGGTGTGAAATTCCATTTTTCTGCAGCTTGTGTTACTGGAAGAGCCCATAGCCTTTCCAGGAATGGGGGAACTGCTAAAACAGATGCAGACCGTGACCCTGTGGGGATTTGGCTGGAGTAGTGAGTTCACACCACAGTCAATGCTGTAGCCCAGTGTGAAATTACAGCCATGAGTAACTGCTGAAGCTGATCATTAATCTGCAGACATTTTCTTTGCAGCTCAGCCACTGAGACTGTTGTGTCTGTTGCAGGCCCCGTTTCCCAATGGTGGATTTGTGAATGGCTTTAATACACCAGGATCATATAAAACAAATGCTGCTTCTCTGAGTATAGGTCGCCCATTCCACAGGAATAGGTAAGAGAATTCTGCCAGGTGTTTGCTCCTGTAAAACACACAGTACTGACATCCTCAAGTGTTCCTTGCATGCCACATGCAGTGTTTTCTGATGGGACCACATTATTTATTTTTTTTTATAAAATATGTGATGTTTTTCAACTTAATTTTAAAAAATGAAGTAGAAGGTGGCAGCTTAAGATCCTAAAATAATGGACAAAGTGCCGGAGAGAGGAAAGATAACTCCTTTAAAAGCCTCAGAGGAATTTTTGCAGACAAATAAATAACTTCCTCTTAAGGTCATACTTGTAATTATGTTTGTTATACACAGATTATAAACTCCTGCAGCACACCATAAGCCTTTCCTGCTGGGATCAGGCTTGTGGAGCTGCTGATTCCTGCAGTGGGAGTTGCTTGTCCTGACTGCTGCGTCCAACTGCTCGATGCTGGGGCTGTTCCTGTAATTTATTTGCTTTATCCCCATCTTTCCTGAGAGCTGTAAGGACTTAGATATAAACACTGGGGAGGAGGAAACACTTTGTATTACTGGAGCAATTGCTCTGGGAATACAATGGAGTAGTAACCCATGTGTGGGGGTGGGAGTTGTTTGTGTGCAGCACAGGGCTGGGACCATGGGAATTGCTGTTGGTATTGTTGGAGAAATCAGCCAACAGCTGCCAGGGCCGTGAGTGGGTTTGTGGTGCAGTTCAGGTCTGTGGCTGTTGGCAGAAAGGGAACTTCAGGCTTTGGTCTGTGGTGACTCAGCAGAGTCTTAACACAGACTGTGGAACTGGGAACATGACTCTGCCTGGAAGATGGAGCAGCTGCTCCAATTGCAGCTGCTCAGCTCCCAGTTCACATCTTGACAGAGGTGGTTTGGCTTTTTTGTTTTTTTTTACTTTAAATTGTGCACAATCTTAAAACCTGAAAAGCTCTCAGGTATATGGACCCTCATGGAAGTACAGATGCTGCAACTGTGCAAGAACTGTGTGTATCCAAGTACTAGCACCTTGAAATGCCTCCTCATACATCACATCTCTATAACCCTAAGCTTTTAAAATCCTGGTTATGTAAAGACTTCAGTTTGTAAAACTTGAGTACTTGAAGTTGCAGCTTTAGGGTGACTCTGTGCGGGTCCTGCCGGCCCAGTGATGATCAAGTATCGCGCTAAGAGAGAACAGGTCACAGTTGGAGGCTGGGCAGCCTGTGCTCCCTGCTTGTCCTTCCTCCTGCTCTTCTTCCTTCTGCTCTCACATCATTTCTCCTTCTCTCTGCTCTTTTTTTTTTTTCCTTCCTTTATCTTTCTTCATCTTTTCTGCTTTGCTCTTCTGCCCAGACAAGACTGTGGCCTTCTCGATGACGGGTAAGATTATGAGATCTGAGGGCTGAGCAGTGACTTGAGAAAATGCCATTTTGAGAATAACTTGGACAAAATGGAAGGATTTAGTTGACTTCGCTCCACCTCCTCCCTATGGTTTTTGTTGATGGAAAACTTAAACTTTATTGGGCCCTTAAAACTGGTTCTTGATACGTCTTGAAGCTGGGAAGTGTGAATTCATCTCTGTTCAGCAAATCTCTTGAACTGCAAAACAGCTTGTTTAGAGAGTTCATCTTCTAGCTGCTTTTTGATTTCTGTCCTGGACTATTAAACCTGACTTGTTTTGTGGTACAGACAGTTAATAGTTAAGTGCTGGAGTTTTCTCTGTAGCTAAACATTTGTTTAAGCCACTCGTATTTATTTTGTGCTGATTTGTTGCAACATCCTTGTGGGAAAGGGAGATGGAGGAATCATACTTTGGCTGGCTCTAGGAGAGTTTCTCTGATTTCATGGAATGTTATAATGAAATTATTTTAAAATGATGAGTGTGCAAAATCCTCCTGATGTCCTTAAATTATGAGATGTGCAGAGTTTACCAAAGGAGAGAGAATTGAGAGTTCTTATTTTTGATCAATGCTGCATAGAAAACCAGTGAGGGGCAAAAGTAAAAAACAGTTGAAGACACCTGAATGCTGCTCCAGAAAACTGTTGCATATTTTGCTGTATCTGAGATTTTCTGGACAATTCTGCATTTAAGACCCTGAGCCTGAACTTGCAGCAGCACTGAGTGTGCAGAGCTGTGCTCTGTGCTCAAAGGAGCCACAGCTTTAATGCTGAATAATCGATAACAGGGTGAAACATTTGGGGGTTGGGATCTGCAGAGTCAGTGCTGGGTTTTGGGAATGGGAGCAGCCAGGCTGAGCCTGGCCATGCATGGTGGGGCTCAACTGCCCTGGCCTGATCTGCCACGTTCAGTCACTCCTGGCCTTGTGTCTCAGTTCAGTTTGTTTGCCTCTGGCCAGATCAGTCTGTTCCTTGGCCTTGGCTTATTTCTCCAGCTCCATTTCCAATGCCCTGTGCCAGTGCTGCAGGCCCAGACAAAGGAAAAATTCCTCTTTGGGTTCTTCTGGCTCTTCTGTGACCCCTGGGAATTTTTTTAGTTGTCTGAGGTTTGGGGTTTTTTTTTTCCCCTCAGTGTCTTTTGGGCAGCAATCTCAAACAGGAGTTCTGGTGGTTGCAGGTCTGTTTTTTCTGTCAGCTGGTGCTGGTGGTGGTTCTGGTGTGGTTCCTCAGCACGGGGGTCCCACAGCTCCTCTCTGTGTCTGCAGGGTGAAGCCCCATTTCCGCTCCTCCAGCAGCTCCGAGCACCCGGAGGGGCCGCCCGGTGCCGGGGCCCTGCCCATGGGGGACCTGAGCAGAACCAGCTCAAGGAATTTTGTCATGGAGAGACACAACAGCTCATTAACTGGGCACCAAGACCAAGGGTATTCCCAGAAGGATTCTCCTACAGCACCTCTGGAGCAGAACGGAGATTACGGCGTCGGCAGGGGCAGGTAAGGGCTGTGTCCTGTGTTTGCTGTCACACAGCAGCTTGTGTGAGACAAAGATATCAACCACCAGCACAAAATATATTTCTGTAAGGAGCAGCCACAAGAAAACTGAGTGATAAGAGAAAATTGATGCTTAAGTGAATCAGGAATAGTAAATGCTGACCTGGGAGTAGGAATGGTTCCAGCTTCACTCTCTAGCTGGTAGTTGCTCTGACAAACAGCTGGCAGTAGGACAGTGAGGTGTCTCTATTTTAAAGGAACTGATTTGTCCCAAGAATTAAAACATACACTGATTGGTGTTCTTGTTGTTAAAGGAGGAATGTGTTCAGAGGTCGGAGGAGACGGGAGGACGACCGAGTTTCAGTAAGTTCTGCTTCTCTTTTTGCAGGGAGTCACACAAAGTGCAGACTGTTGGCTTCCCAGTTATCAAAGGAGTGGCAGAGTCCTTAAATCCTCAGATTACATTTGGGGGTTTACAGTTTTTCTAGGAAGTTGCCTGACACTTGTTCAGGGCTTTCACTGCTTGGTGTTTCAACTCCAGTAACTTGTGTTTTCCCTCTCCAGAGACCTCAGCCTTCAGCAGAAACAAAGACTCAGACACCAAAGTTTGACTTGCTTGCATCCAATTTCCCACCTTTGCCTGGCAGCACAGCAAAAATTCTGGGAGAGCCTGTGCTGGAGAGCAGGATGTCCGACATTGTGAAAGGAGTCTGCAAAGAGAAGGTGCCTGATCTTGTCTCTGTGCACACAGAGGCATATCTGGGTGCTGTGCCTCCCTTTTCCCTATCAAAGGGTTGGTTTGTTAGAGCCAGTGCTTTAATCCCAGACTTCATACTGGTTTGTTCATAGAATAGTGCATTTCTCTGGGTTTTTTGTGGGAATGCAGCTAGAGCTCATGCAGTTATGCTGTTGTAAACTCAGTGATGTTTAGGAATAAAGCAGGCAAAGGAGGAATGTTTGCTGTGGGAGTAGGACCAGTTTGGTGGGGTGTGGGCAAGGGATCTTTCCAGATGAATTTGTTCTTTGAGCTGGTGGGACTAAGCACTGATATTCTGGGTGATCCAGCCTTAGTTGTGGTTTTACCCACTGCTTGTTTTGCCCATATAAAGAGGTATTGCTCTAGAGGTAATGGTCCAAAAGAAGTAAAATTCCTATCAGGACTTAAGCAGCCTTTGGGACTGCCCCACTTCTCAGGTGTCTTGCACTCCCATATTGTGGAACAATTTGAGAATTGTTCTATATTTTACAACTTTTTCTCTGTGTGCAGGAAAGCAAAGACTCCCTGTCCCCCTGCCCGGCTCCTGCTCCAGAGGAACAAACACCCAGCGCTGCCCAACCGCCCGTGCCCAGCGTGAGCTCCCCGAGCCAGACTGAGCCTGTGGTGCTGAGGTATGCACAGAACGTGGGCACACCATGGAATTATGGGGTGTACTGAGCTGGGAAAGACTCACAGGGATCATCCAGTGCAGCTCCTGACCCTGCACAGACACCCGAACAATCTAACCCTTGGCACCCCTAGAAGTGGTGTCCAAATGCTTCTGGAGCTCTGGCAGCTGTGCCCATTCCCTGGGGAGAGGGCAGTGCCTGAACCCATATCCCTTCTAACCCTCCCCTGACCCAGCTCCAGCCGTTCCCTGGTGTTCTGTCCCTGTCACAGGGAGCAGAGATCAGAGCTGCCCCTCGGGATGGAGCTGCAGCCCCCAAAGAGTCTCCCCTGAGTCTGTTCTCCAGACCCAGAGCCCTCAGCCATTCCCCCAGACCCTCCCTCATCCCCTTGTCCCTGCTTTAGACCCTCCCCAACAGCTTTAGATGTTTTTCAAATTGTGGTACCCAAACTGCCCCCAGGACTGGAGGTGAGGCCACCCCAGTGCAGAAGAGTGGGACAATCCTCTCCCTCACCTGTCTGGCAGTGCTGGACCTGATGTCCCCAGAGCCTGGTGACCTTTTGGGCTGCCAAGGTGCTGCTGACTCATTTGCATGTTCTAGCAAAGTCTCTCACCAGAGTCTGACAGCAATATTGGTGGTATCTTCTTCAGAGGCCACCAGATGGAAAGAACAGATCCTGGTGGGAGTGGCTGTTCTGTTCTGCACTTGTGACTTCAAAGAAAGGAAATAATCTCTGAAACATGAGTGTCAGTAGGTTTTAATGTGAATTGTTGTTGGTTTATCAGCACGGTTCAGCCAGAGAGCAAACCAGAAGAAGTGTCTGCTCCAAAGGATGTGGCCAGCCCAGCTTCTCCGCCGGCATCCGTCAGTCCCATCAGTGCTGCAAAGCCACCGAGGACAAACACCTCCTCACCTTCTGCTCAAGCAACTGCAGCCCCTGCCCTGTCGACACAGGTAAGGCCCAGAGCAGGGAATGGGAATGACACAGGCAGCTTTCTCCAGGATGTGCTGATGGTGCACCTGGGAGCTTCTCTCTGCTCTCTTGTCGTGCCATGACTTCATGCCTGGGATGGGCAGGGAGGTGGTTGTGGTGTGTCAGCCCCGCTCTTCTCCTTGATCCCAAAGGAGCCTCGCAAGCTCAGCTACGCCGAAGTTTGCCAGAAACCCCCAAAGGAGCCACCACCTCCAGCCCCCATCCAACCTTTGAGGGAGCATCGCACCAACATCGTTCCCCCTGCCAAAAATGAAGAAAATGGTACGTCGGAGAAGGCTCCGGAGAAGGCTCCTCCTCACGAGAGGCCTGAAGGTCGAATGAAGGATTACTCCGGGTTCCGTGGCAGCGGAGCTCCCAGGGGAGCTGCTGGGAAAATCAGGGAACAGAGGCGCCAGTTTGGACGCAGATCTTCGCCTCAGGGAGCGCCGCGCCGCCTCGGCAAGGAGCAGTACGTGCCACCCCGGTCACCAAAGTAACGCTGGGCCAGCCAATGATTCTCTGTTTCACTTGAGCTGTGGACTTAAAGAGCAGCAGAGAGAGAGACTTGAGGAGGGAAGGATTCAGGAAGGGGGAAAATACTGAACTGGAGCGTGGCTTTTGTGTGGAGAAGTTTGTGGAGGGTCCCTAAAATTCATCTCTAAAAGTGATTTCACAAATGCTGGAGGATTCCAATCACTATAAATATAGAGATTATAATTTTTGTAATTTTTTTTTTTTGTTTTTGTTTTTAATTTGCAGAGGGTTTCCTGCTTGAAATCAGCTTTGGGATTGTGAAAGTAGCGTTTTGACAAAGTGAAAGAATACGAGTTGACAAATTAACCTGTCTCTCGGTGTAGGAGAAAAAGGATAAGAGAATATTATTTTTGGAAAATGAGCATTTCTGTAAAATTAGAACTTTTTTTAGCCTATTTAACGTTTGGCTTGTGGGCTGGTGTGTCTGCCATGGATGGCCTGGCATTGCAGAGGCCTCTGCAGCAGCACAAGCAGAGCGAGTGCAGCCAGAAGTGTTGTCATCACTTAGTCACTGATGATGAAAACTGAATGTACTACTGTAGTAACCCATGTGTTTCCAGCTTGAAGTAGAGTCTCTTGACCTTACTAACATTTCATTCAGCAAGCTTTTTATGGTATAAGTTTTGCAGGATACAGGATTGTAGATGAGAGTGTGTGGACAGCAGAAATTGTCTCGTAGACGCAGCGGAAGGAGGCAAAGGGAGCATGTGAGAATTTTTATTATGCCCTTTTCCTCGCCTCCTTTTGAGGGCAACTCCTTAGGTTTGGGGTTTTGTTTGTTTGCTTTTTTCCCCTCTCTTGTTACTTTCTCTAATTTCTTTATTACAGACTTTAGTGCATTTTTCTTGGTGTGTTTTCCTGAGGCAGCCCCAGGGTAGGACGGGCAGCGCCTGGTGTTACCTGTACAGGTGAAGAGCCTGGAATTCCAGCTGCAGATGTGGAATTCTGCCTTGCAGGTGGGAACTCTGGGCACTCACTGTCATCTCTGGATGACTGGGCAGCAAACCAGAGCTGTGGCTGGGTTCTCTCTGTGCTGACTCTGGAATAGGCTGTTGGCTGCTGTATTGCCAGAAATCAGGGTTTAGACTCCTGGGAACTCGTTGTTTACAGCTGATGTCATAGCAACTGACTCCTTTTTAACTGTTTCAAGTGGAACTAAAGATGCAGAGTTAAAGAAATCCCCTGGTGTTCAGAGAAGCTACAGGAGCAGTGGCTCCTTGCCAGCTGTGTGCTGACTGAATTTGCAACACTATTGTGCAGTAAGTGGTTAAGTTTCAGGGTGATTAATGACCGAAATAGGAACATTCAGCGCATTAATCTGCCAAAATCAGCATACCAGGGTTCAAAGTTCTGTATAAAGTGTTAGGGGAAAAGTAGCTTCCAGCAGTAAGAATCACATCTTTATTTTTTTCCTCTTTTTTTTTTTTTTTTTTTTTTTTTTTTTTTTTTTAAGTGAATAGCAAGTGTACAAATTTAAAGTTGTAAGTTGTGAACACTGGAAAACTCAATTGTGATATATTCCGTAACCATCTTAGTAATATATGCTCGTGTTGCCATAGAATGAATGTAAGTGGCAGTTAAAATAACTGTGAAATTTTTCATCTTCTGATTTCTTAGCCAGATAACCCTTGGCGACTTGGGCCTCAGTAGGAATTCTCTATCAACTGCTTGGAGAACACTCATATCTATTTTTATAAATATATATATAAAGCCAGAGTTGTCATTTCTCTAACTTATTATTCAGCTTGGCAATTGCTTTGAGTTGATTCATAAGACAATACAATGTATTTATGCAGTTAACTGTTCATTTCTACGCATGTTATAAAAGAGAGAGTCAGAGAATCATAGAATGGGCTGAGTTGGAAGGGAACCCATCAGGATCATGGAGTCCCAACTCCTGGCCCTGCACAGACCCCCCCAACATCCCACCCTGTGCCTAAGAGCATTGTCTAAATGCTTCTTGAAATCAGACAGGCTTGGAGCTGTGAGTCCTTCCCTCTGGGGAAGGAATTTTTCCTGGTCTCCCACTTCAACCTCTCCCAACTCAGCTTCCTGCCATTTCCTTGGGTCCTGAAGTATATAGATATATATATATTTATATATATTTATATATATTTATATATAGATATATATATATAAACCCCAAAATCACTCTTCACTTTGAAACTACCTGTACTGGGTTTGGGAGGTTTTTTTTAATTTAGTAAAAAAAATCGTTGATCACATCCACAGTTTAGGGATTCTTACAAACCCTTCTCCCTTTATTTTGATAACGCTACTCTTGTTGCAATGATAGGCGAGTTTAAATATTTAGTGTCAAAGTCCTGAAATGCAATGAATGCAGAGTTTAATTCATTTTAAAGGCTCTTAAATAATTCCTGCAGCCAAACTGGAACAAAACAAGCCTGTAGGATGGTTCATGGGTGTTTAGGGGAGATGTGTTCAGGGACGTTGAGGAAGCATTGGGATGCTGACAGCTCTTGGCTGTTTAGAGGAGGAATTGTGAGAGAAGGGGCTGGTTCAGATGTTGCTCAGAATTCCCTGATCCAGTGTCAGTGACTTGATTGTGCTGAGGGGACCTGAGTGGTGAAATGGAACTTTGTCATCCATCAGGTGTGGGAAAACCCAACCAACTGTGGCTCCATCTTCCTTGTAGGGGGATGGCAAAGGGGTGCTCTGTGGGTCCTGGGAGTGTTTCCAGCCCTTGTGCCCTGGATGTAGGTCAGGCTGTAACTGTTGGCTTTTCCCAGCATATCCAAACTTCTCTCAGCTTAGGGCACTTGGAATGATTTATTTCACACCTGCGTGCAAGGATTGCACGTGAGCTTTTCCCTTCCACCACTTCCAACTGTGGTTTGGGGTTTGTTTTGGTTTTTTTTTTTTTTTTTTCGTCTTTCTATTCTTTTCTGTGCAGGGGGAAATTCCCAGTTGGATACAGAGGCTGTGAAACTGTAGTGAGGTGGGAGCTCTCAGCACTGGGACCTGGCAGGGACTGGCTTTGCCTTTTCCTCCCTGTGCTGAGCTGGGGAAGGATCTTGTATCAGTCCCCACCAGTTTAACCATTGGGCAGACTGGGGAAACTGGGACAGAGGGGTGGATTGGAGCCAGACCCACTGCTGGGGCAGCTCCTGGATTCATGGGAGCTCCTGGATTCATGGATTTCTGTGTCAGCAGTGCTGGAAGTGTCCCTGTCACTGGGCTCCAGGTGCACTCCAAGTGACCACAGCTCTCGTGGTTCCCTCTGGGTGTTCCCTCACAGGATAAAAACTCTCCTGCTCTGCTGATATTAAATACCAGGAGGTGCAAATCACACCTAACTTTCAGTTTTAGGAACTGTGACTTGTTTTCAGAGTTGTTGAACTTCCATTAGGGACAGAAATACACTCCCCAGTTCAGTTCTTTTCCAAATTACTGTGTGTGGAAAAGATTGGGGCACTCTCTCGTGCTTCTGCTGGGGAGTGAAAAGAAGAAATTCTTTGCATGTGATAGTAAAATTAAAAGTGCAAAAAGTTTTGTTTCTTTTGATTTCTAACATTAAGTTAGTTTTATAGTATCTTACATTCCTGCTCTTGTTTTGTTGTTTTTGTTTTTTATTTTAATTAGCCTGGCACAGTATGATGGTGCAGTTTAGCTGTAGAAAATAAAAAAATAAAAAAAAAAAAGAAGAAAAAAAAAAGTAACCCACTATTAACCAGAAGAGAAAGATGATACTGTGGCAGATCAGTAGCAAATAAGTGACTTAATCAATGCTTTACTATAGTTAAATAGCTATGGCCTTACTACTTTGTCAATATCAGCTTAATTGTCTTGAAACTGTCTGCGATTTTTACTGTTCCCAGGTGAATTTACCTGGGCTGAGATATCTGGTATGTACAGATGATATTTTAAATTTGTAAAATGCACCATTGTATTACAGACGATGCAACAGAAATGCACTTCGGGGGGAAATGGCTTCTGATGAGTTTTTTTGTAAATCCTTGATTACTACAGATATGCAATAGAGTTTTTTGTTTCTAATTTTGATATTTCCTTCTGAAACGTAAGATTGTTGCCATTAATCTGAATGATTTATCATGCTCTTCTTTGCGTGTATATATTCCATATAGTCTGAGCTTCCTTTTAGGATGGTACATAATTTTGGGTTGTTGTAGTATTTTAGTTGGCTCTTCTCTTCAGTGCCTTTAGCACAGGCACTTCAAGAGGTTCATTGAGTCTGTTTTTAATGTACAGTTGGGAGGACTTGAAATGGAGTTAAAGCAACTTATTTCTGAAAAAAAAAATCCATCTGCAAACTAACCTGTAACAACTTTAAAATTTTATATTTAAGAACCAGATGTTTATTTTTATGGAACTTCAGTTATGGATACAGTTTCCAGAAAAAAAAAATGCAACTTCAAATGTAAACAGACTGTGCATAAATGGGTTTTGTTCTAATTTTTATAGAATACAAAATATTCAGATAATATATTGAGCTTGAGTTACTACAGACATCTTGTTCCTCCCGGATGAATCCAGCTTCCCCTTGGCATTGACGATCTCTCTTCAAAGTGGTAGGAAAGGAGAAAAAAAACTACTTATCTGGCTTTTAGACTGTCTGTTCTGGTTTATTCCTGTTGTCAAAATGTCCAAAACAAAATTTGTGTAACGTAGGTTCATGCTTTAAGTGTTCAAATGATAATACATGTATTTGTATTTGTTTTTGACATTGCCAAGGTGCTATGGGAAATTGAAATAACAGTTAGAAAAATAAAGCTGATTTAAAAGAGAAAAAAACCCACCAAAAAAAAAAAAAAAAAAAAAAAAAAGAAAACAAACCAAAAAAAAAAAAAGAAAAAAAACCTTTAAACCACAACTCCCTGAGTTCTTATTTGTGTTTTTTGGAGGTTGAAATTTTTTAGTGCAGGGGGGTGAAGGGAGAGACCTTTGGTTCTGGTGGGGGCTCGGGGTCCTGCTCAGGGCTTTGTGACAATTCCAGTTTGGGTCAGGCTGGGGGAACATGGGGAGCCCCACTGGGTCCCAATTCCTGCTCCAGCAGGGTCAGCCCAGGGCACAGGATTGTCCAGAGGGTTCTGGAATGTGCCAGGGAGGGGGACATCACACCCACTCTGGTTCCAGTACTCACAGCAAAGTTCCTCCTCATGCCCAGGGGTTGGTTCCTCCCCATCCCTCTTGTCCCAGCGCTGGACAGTCTGGTCCATCCTCAGTACCCGCTGTGGGTGTTTGATACTTGGATCGGGTCCTGTCTGTGTTGTCACCTCTGAGGGAGCCCAGGTCCTTCAGCCTTTCCCCTGAGAGCTGCTCCTGTCCCTTCATGGTCACCTCGGCAGGAGCCCCGAGGCTTCACCCCACACTGTGCCCACCACGGCCCACTGCCCGCCTGGGAGAGGCCGAGCACAGACCCCGGGATGGGAACAGGGCCCAGGGGCAGAACCGGGAACAGGGATCGGGAATGGGACCGGAGATGGGCCCTGGGGGCAGAACCGGGATGGGAACGGGAGTGGGACCAGGACCTCAGACAGGCCCTGGCGGCAGAACCGGGACTGGAGATGGGCCCTGGGGGCAGAACCAGGACTCAGGAGGAATGGAATGGGAGCAGAATGGTGACCAGGGATCGGGACTGGGGATCGGGAGCAGAACCAGGACCGAGACGGGCCAAGGCACTGGCGGGGAACTTAGACCAAGACCGGGAGATCTGGAGCGGGCCCAGGGCTGGGAGCAGAACCGAGATCTAGATAGGGGCTGGGAGAAGAACCGGGATCGGGCCAGGATCAGAATAGGGATCAGGCTGGGAGCAGAACCAAGATTGGGCTGGGGGCAGACCGGGGTTGAGAGCAGAACCGGGACTGGGCGTGGGACTGAGAGCAGAATCGGGGCTGGGCACAGAACTGGGATTAGGATCGGAATTGGGCTGGGAGCAGAACCGGGGTCGGGTCGGCAGCAGAACCGGGGTCGGGACCGGGCCGGCAGCAGCACCGGGGTCGGGCCGGGAGCAGAACCGTGGTCGGTCGAGCAGCAGAACCGGGGTCGAGGCCGGGCCGGCAGCAGAACGGGGATCAGGAGCAGAACCGGGACCGAGAGCAGCACCGGGACCGGCAGCAGCTGCAGTACCGGGGCGGGGCCGCGCGGGGGCGCTGCGGGGCGCGGGGCGCTGCGGGGCTCGGGGGCGCGCACGCCGCGCGGTCACGTGGCGCGGGCCGGGCCGGGCTCAGCCATGGCGGAGGCTGCGGCCGCTCCCGCTCCCCTCGCGCCCCGCGGCCGCTGAGCCCCCGCCGCGCCCCGAGCCCGCCCGCCGCCATGGCCGAGCCCGCCGCCGTGTCCTCGCTGCCCCGCGAGGTCCGCGAGCAGCTGGCCGAGCTGGAGCTGGAGCTCTCGGAAGGTGAGTGAGGCGCGCCCGGGGAGCCCGGCCCGGCCCTGCCCGCGGAGCCTCCCCTGTGAGGGGCCGGGGGTCGCGGGCTGCAGAGGGGCCTGGAGTGGCGGCGGTGCCGCGAGCGAGGCTCCAGCTCTGTCTGAGGGGAGGAGAGAAGGGCCCGGCCCGGGCTGGGGCTGTGTCTGGGCGGAAAAAGCGCTGGAGCATCATCTGTGCGGGGACCCCCCGATGAACCCCGGGGAGACCCCCCGGAGGGGCCCTCACCTGTCGGGGCCGGTGACCTGCCCTCCTCCCCTCCCTCGGGAGTGTTTATTTTCCTTGTGGCCTCTTTTCTGAGCTCCCGAGCTGAGGGTGCGGAGTGGGGATGAGAGACCCCGGGACAGGCGGTTCTGGGGCGGGGGACTCGCAGGAACTTTGGGCACAATAATAAAGGCAAACCCTGTGTTATTGCCACTTTCTGAATAAGTTCTTCTGCCATAATCGGTTCAGAGCATGCGCTTTCTGCTGGTTTGGTTTTTTTTTTTCTTGTTGTTGTTTCCTTTTTTTGCATGGGTTTGTCTTTGTTCCCCAGCGTTTAAAATGCTGCTCTCGGTCCAGCTTTGTTGTGAATCTCCCTTGTGAAGCCGCAGGGATGAAGCCGAGGAGGAGGAGGGGGAAGGTTGCAGAGCAGGTAGCTCAGATTTGCATCATTTTAATTTTCCTCCTTCCATCGGGGTATAAAGAACTTGATGCCAAAATCAGCGGCTTCTCCAGAGGGTTCAGTGCATGGCTGGAATAACCAGAGAATCAGAGTGACAAGGGACCTTGTGAGGATCATCAATGTCTCTCTTAGCATTAAAAATTAAGTAAAATCAAGTTACAGGCACTTCTTTCCTTGCTCTGTTTATTCCAGAGCATAAAAGGGACTTACTGACTCTTCGGGGATGAGGAATTCACTGCCAGGGTGAGCTGGGGGCTGTCAGCCCACGCTGGCACTGGGGGCTTTGCCAGCAGAAAAGGCAAAAAAAAAGCACTGCTTTCCCAACACAGCTGGCTCAGAGCTAAACCCCTGATGTTGGCTGGTTTTGTTAACTCTTTTCCAGATAAACTTTGCACAGACATTTAACTGAAGCGATAAAACTTTTATCTAGTGTTTGGTCTCCGTGATAACAGAGAATGAGGGATGGTGGTGTTGCTCAAAATGTAACATTAAATAGGCTTTTGAAAGAATTCGTTGGGTGTTTTAAGCGTTTTCTTGGGTTTTGTGAAGTTTGTTTCTTGTGGCACTGAAAGCCCATTGTGATGGATTGTACTGCAAACTAAAAAATAAATGAACTCTGTTGCTGTGACATCCCACTAATCTTTAACGAGCTGCTCCAACAGCTTCAACTTTGGTGCTACACAGTGAAGTTTTGTGGGTTATGTAAGAAATTCTCTGAATATTAAATCCACTGCCCCTTTGTGGGTTTAATACTTGGAATCCTTAATATGCATATCAAGGATTTGTTTGTGCAAATCACTTTTTCTGTCAAAAAAACCCACGAGTACAGAGAATTTTGGGTGGCTGTGTCCCCGAGACTCTTGGGAACATATTTCAGGGGATGTTGTTGCTGAGATAAGTGAGCTGTGGGAAGGGGGAGTGAGGTAATGTCATTGTGGAGTTCTTGAAAAATACGCCCTAGTTTGAGGCTTAAGCTGAGGGATTTTGAGGCCTGAGTGTGCATTGTTCAGCTGAATATAACCATGGGCTGTTGACAGTAAACAATATTGAATAGAAGCATTTTATTAAAAATGGCAGCAGGGCTCCATGTGCAACTGCTCAGTTGTTGCTCAGATAAGAACACTTGATCCTTTTTTTTTTTCCCACCCCCTTGTTACAGCTTTGATTGTTCTGGGCTTGGCTGTTGACTGTGTGTGAATGTTTCTGTCAGGTTTTTTCTTGCACAGGAAACCCTCATTTTTTTGGGAGAGGAGAGGAACTGCAGCTGCTGGGAGTAGCTCAGGGTCCCTGAGAGCAGGAGCTGGAGGTGGCTCTGTCCTTGATGGACAAGTGACAGTGGGGAGTACCTGGCTCCAGGGACTGGGAGCACAAACATTTATGAGCTGAGCCTTGCAGTGAGTCTCATCCAGCCATTTGCAACTACTAACCACCACAAAGTAGAGAATTTATAACAAAAAAGGAGGGGGGAAATATAATATTAAAACCTTATCTGACGTTGTGGTGGTGAAAGGTGCTGTGTCAGCAAGCAGGATGCAAAGTGGAGCAGGATTACTTTAATGTATGCTGGAAACAGAAATCAGAGTTTGCAAGGATGAGCCATGAGAGTTTCTTAAGGAACAATCTGTGCAGACGGAGCAACGGGGCTAATTATACCTCTGGATTATTCCTCTCTGAGCCTTGTGGTCAGCACGGAAGTAACAGTCATCCCATCCCTGAGTGCAGTGAAAACGTCTGAGCAAAGGTGTGAGACGTGCTGCAGGAAACATTAATTGGTCATTAATCAACAGGAATTGCATCTCACTCTGTGTCTCGGGCCTTGGTGATGGGTTTGAGAGCAGCTCATTCATTTCTAAGTGTGCAGAAGAGTTCATTTGTCCTCTATCAATGTGAGGAGCATTTCTACCTGCAGCAGAACTTGGGGAGACCTTCCATTCCCTCACAGAAGGGATCAGTGTTGATACCTCCGAGGAAGAATGTTCAAGTAACAATAACATGTATCAGCTGAGAATTGGGTCATGGAGCTGTGGGAGACCTGGAACCTGCTCATTACTCGTGTTTTCCTTCTTTTCTCACTTTTGGGATATTTTTTTTTCTGGAGCTTTTTCTTCATCTGTCAGTAACACCCACATTATGCATCACTAATGATGGGAAGGGCTGTCTTTGTATTTACATCTGTTGCTGTTTGATGAGTGAAAGTGCCAGGGATATTAACTTTAAAGAAGACTTTTCGCCCCGTTTTCACACATCTGTGAGTGTGGGAGCTCAGTCTCACCTTTGGGTTGAGCTGCAGCGCTGAGTGAAGGTGATTTCAGACCCATCACATCCTGCTGTTCCTTAGAATATTCCCAGTGTGTGCTGAAGGGTGCTCAGAACAAGGTAAAAGTCTGAATTCATCCCATATTCAGTGGAAAATATTAATATTAAAGCACTTCACCACCGGGCTTGGGTGATTTTACACCTTGGGTGCAACATTCCAGCCGCTCCTCTCACATCAACCTCATCCCAGCTGTTAATGGAGCTGGGAAACTCTGGAATATCCAGACTCAAAGGCTCTAATTAGGCACGTTCAGAGGATTTGTTTCATCCAGGGCACGTTACGTGACTGTTGTACTGCCTTGTGTGGGGAAGTGTGTTCTCCTGGAGGTGAGAGCTGTGGCTGTGACCCCAGCACAGCCCCACTGCAGGGCCTGGCTCTGCAGGGGTTAAACACCCACATAAAGAGCTGATTTGGCTGCTGGGCTTTGTGTCACTGCAGTCTCCGATGTTTCTCACTAGTAAAGGGCTGTGAGTGGAAAGGCACCTGAAAGTCCAGGGGAATTCCACCTCGTAGTAAGGAGGAGCTCCTGTGAGTAGCTTGGACGTCATTTCAGCCACTTCTGGGTTCTGTGACAGGGTTACCATGTCCTCCCTCCTGCCTGGTAGGCAGAAGGAGCTGGTTTCTGTTTACTCTCCTAGGTAAACACACATTTGCTGTCTGGTTGTGATTCCGGGTGGGTGTTTCTGTGAATGGCTCCGTGCACCTGGGTTTGTTCCTTTGAAAGCTGATTGTCTCTGGCTGGAGAGCTGAGGCTCTGTCTGCAGGGCAAAGCTTTGGGTGAAGATTTTCAGAAGCTGAGGGAAACAGAAGGATGGTGGCACGTATGGAAAAAGGAGTATCAGCAAAATGTGGAAACTCAGGCCAGCCAAGTGGGATAGAACCTTACTGGAAGAAAACATGTTGACTCAAGCTAGAGTGGGTAGAGCCTTTATTTTGTTTGGCTGGAAAATTTCTTACGGAATCAGGGTATTTCTCTGATCTTTTAAAAATTGTGTGTTTCAGGTTGCAATCTTTGATTGCCAGGCGCCTGTCAGAGTAGGTGAGGACCTTTTTTTATAGATTAAGCAGCTGAAGCACAGAATTTAAATTACAGAGTGAAAGGAAGTAATTGTCTGAGTAGGGACTGGCTGTATGGATTGTGCTGAGTGAGCAGAAAGGTTTCACTTCATTTTCTTCCCCCACTCTGAGAGGAACTGTGGGCAAAGCACAGAAAAGGTTGAAGAAGAGCTTTACAAACACAAGCAAGTTGGATCTGATCAGCCTGTAGCTAACAGGATTTACAGGTGGTTTTTGTGCATTTATGCAGCATCTCACCCACAAGTCTTGCATTAGGCAAAACCAGCACTGGGAAAGCTTTAATGTTGCTTCCTTAACTTACCTGCAGGACTGGCAGCAGATGGGTCCCAAATCTGCTGAGAAATCTGTGCAGGGCTTTGACGCAGCCTCTGTGTGCAGCCAGTGCAGGTAGAGTTTGAGAGCTTTGAAAAGCCTAAAACCCTCCTGGAGCTGTCACAGGGAGCTGGCTGTGCTCAGCCAGGGATCATCCAGCCTTGGATGGCTCTACAAAGATCCCAATAAAGATCCCTCATCTGCTTTCATTGTGGATGAAATTGTATTTTCTTTAGCTTTACAGCCCAGGAAGAAGTGATGTAAGCATGGAGCACATGGATTCCGTGCAATGTCTGTGTTACAGGAAAAGGAAATCCAGCTCCAGCCGTGACCAGGAGGAGCAAAGTACCAGATTTGTCACCAGTGCAGCAAACAGAAGGGGCCACGAGATGATCACAGACTTCTGCTCTGCAGATGGTCAGAGCAGGATGATTGTAGTGATTAATGGTTTGGAGAGAGGGAGTTAAACACAAATACTGGAAGGAATATTTTGGCTACTGTGAGTGGGAGTTGGGTTTAGTTGGTGCATGATTGAGGCATGTAAACATGGGGAAGAGGAGGAAGGTTTTTGGAGCATCCAGACTGGAATCATAAAAAATAACCAGGAAGGTTAAAGAACGTGCATATTTTTGTGTTGTCCCTTTTATACTTAGGAAATGAGGAGCGAGTTTGGGGCTCTTTTTAAAAGCTGCAGCTCTGACCCTTTGCCTTGGGGAGAGGAGGAAATTAGAGGCTTTAAAGAGACTCCTGCACCTCCTCCTTGGTTTCTTCTGCAAGGCTTTGCTGGAGTTACAACCAGTTTCCTCAGCTGGGTAGGGGGGACATGTGGTAACAACAATTCCCAGTGTGGATTTTATGGCTGCTGGTCCTTCCAGGCTGGGTGATATTTGCCATTTCAGCTGGATGCTCGGGCTGGGAATGTTCTCCAGACCTGTTGGCCCCGGCACAGCTGCGCTAAAGCCGCATTTGGAGTTTGCTGTGGTGTCCTAGATAACTGATCTCCAGTTTGCTATTTTAAATTCTCTAGCATGAAATATTGAGTAGGGAAATGTGATGGGTGGCAGAGGAGCTGCACAGAGCTGCTGCTCTTCCCAACGTGCAGCAATCCTTGGAGCTCCACAGGGAAGTGCAAGCAGAGCACCCCTCGTGTTTCTGGTTCATCAGTGATGTTGTGGAAAGGCTGATGGCTCCTTCCTGATTTTCCCTCTCTCTGATTAGTATTTGTCATGAAATTTTCTGTCCACTGGATTTATCATGTTTATTCAGTGGCAAGTTTCAGGAGCCAAAGAGTGAACTCATGGTGAGCATTCCCGAGGGATGGGCAGAAGCTGGAGAGTTCCTGTTTGCATTTCTTTCAAATACAATGTGCAGATAATTTCTTGGGATGGTTTTCTTTAAACCGCGTGTCTCAGTTATAAAAAGCATTTCCTGAATCTCTCGGTGAGTTGCTCAGTTGCTTTTTTGGACATGGATTCATAGAGAGAGGAATTGAAGCATTTCTCTCTGTTGAGGCTGATTCAATCCAAAATTTTTTTTTGAGAGCTTGTGAAATCAGGGACGAGTCATCAGGCCAGGATGTCTCGTTGTATTAATTAGAATGGAAGACTTACATTTGCACCATGTCTGAGGAAAGAGTGATTTATAGCTAACGGATGCTCTGCAGGCAGCAGCATTCCATCTGCTACACGAATTTTTCCCATTGCATTTCATGAAAAGCCTTGGGAAGAGCCTCACACCTGTATTTCTCATCTTGAATCACATACTGGGTTGTTGCTCTTGCCTGATATTTGGAGTAAAATTCCATCAGTTTGTGTTCTTTTTAAACTTCAAAGCTGAAAGTTTGTGAAACACCACTTGAAGTAAACATAGGCAGGACGTAAGTTTAAATTACGCTGATCTTACACCAAAGATAGTAATGTAATAGTAACATAACTTTCCTTGCTGTGAGCAATTACTTTCTTTTATGTAGTGTAATTTAAGCTGATAAAAAGAAAAAGGAAAAAAAAAAATCACGTAAAAGTTTTAGCACTTCTCTGCCAACATAAACTCTTCCTAATTCTTGTTGACTTGAGAACTGCTGATGCAAACTAGGTCTTCCTGGCCTCTGAATTCCACAGGGATGGGAACCCACAGAGCCTACAGGGCATCCATTAATACATTTTGTGGACCCAGGATTCCAATTCCTGCCTGAATGATCAGCCACGGGAACCTCTCAGAATTATTCCCCAGCAGTCAGGCAACCTGCTTTTCACTAGCTCCATGTCCCTAGGGAGCAAAAAAAAAAAAAAAACCAACCAGGAGAATTGTATCCCTGCCTGATAAAATTAGGTCTTCTGTAATCTCCCTTGGAACAGCCGGATGGCTGGCTGCCTTGAAAAACATATGTTTTAATGCAGGAATAATGCATTCCATTTAGGATGGCTGTAGCCGTGGGAGCTGGGTGACTGAGTGCATGGAGCGCTCCCATTTTGCCTCTGGGATCAGGACTGATGTCAAACATCAGGTCTAAAGTGCAGCGGTGGAAAAAGGATTGTTTGGGGATGTTTTTCCTGTATTTTGCTCTTAGGAGGGATGTTGTTCCTGTGGTTTGGTCCTAAAGGAGGTGGACGAGTGAGGCTTTTGTTGGAGATAAAGTGTAAACTGCAAAGCTGAGTCAGTGTTTGTATTCCTGGATTTGAACTCGCTGCATTAAAAAATTTACTTGGGAATAGCAACACTGGTGTTTCCTCTAATAGAGGTTTATAATTCATCTCTCTGAGAGCAGCACAGGTAACTTCGTGAGGAAGTTTTGCTTTATTCCCCTCCTGCACAGAGGGGAACACTCGATGATGTGTGTGGGAGATTTTGGAAGTGTGAGATGTGGAACATACGAGCATAGTCAGTTCTGATGGGACACTTGGTTGGCCATAAATTGGAAGGATGTGATCAAAGCTTGAATGATACAGGAGAAAAGGTCGAGGGCTGAAAGATTTGGTTTCAGGCCCTGTCCCTGATTCTAGAAAGGACCTACTTGAAGGAGATTTTGTGTTTCCTGTTGTCCCACCTGCACCTTCATTTTGGGTGTTAATTGACCTATGAGGAGCCATTCCAGTTTGAAGCACTGGAAATGGAAATTTTTCTGGAAATGCTGTGATTTTCTCTCTGAGAGCAGCAGCAGCAGCAGGAGCAGAGCACACCAGGGATGGGCTGATACTCCTCCTTACTTTTCTTGGTGGTTACATCTCTATCATCAACTTTTCCTGTAAGTGTGCACTTCTCTGGAAACAGTGATCCAGCCAAAAGAAGCCCCGAGGAGGAGATGGAGGCTTTGAAGTTTTGTGCTCCCTTTCTAGCAAGAGGTAAGAGCAGAGTTAACAGTTCCAAGGTCACTCTGGGCCATGGCATGAGGAAGGCCATTCCTGCTGTGACATTCCTGCTCACAATGTGCATTGTCACCGGGGTGAGGACAAGGAGAGTTCCTCCAAGTGACATGGCAGATTCCAGGCTGTGATTATTCACCCTGTGATGGAGAGTGGGGTCAGGGAGTCAGGGTGATGGGAGCAGGAGATAAAAGTCCCTGATCCTCGGCAGTGCTGGTAGAGAATAAACAGATCCGCAGTTATTAAACTGTGCTGCCTTTTTTTTCTCCCTTAATTGAATCCAAGCGGAAAATGCCTATTAAAGGTGCTCCATTTCTGGCGTTCAGGAGATTGCTGTGTGTCCCATGGGGTGGTGGAACAAGGTCCTGATGGCATTTGAGGGGCTGCTCGTTGTGTGTGGTGAGGAAGGAGAGAAATTTGCTTTTTACAGCTCTATGCTGCATCTCCAGGCTGGAGGAAATCACCTCTGTGCTTTCTTTTTTCTGCTGTGTGTCCTCAGGAGCTGCAGCCCAGGTTTCATAACAAAGCCCTTGGCTCAGGCTGCTCTCACCTCTTGGCACTTCAGTCTTTCCATCTCAGGGAGCTCAGGTGCTGCAGCTCCATGGAAAGCCGTGAACTTTGGCAAACCAGAGAGGGCATGGGATGAAACTTTTAGGAATCTAAGGTGTATTTCTTAAGAAAATATCAAACCTTTCACTGCATTCGGGGTTCGTGAGCAGCAAAAAAACCAAATTATAAATTATTTTGAGATTTTTTTGGGGGGCTTTTGTGTCAATCCTGACAAAATACTGAATGTGAGACTGATCCCCTTGTGTTACAAAAAGGAGATCTCCAAATGGCCAAGTGCTCATGTAAATGTTTTTTTGAGGCTGAGACCTGTGTTTATTCTTAGGGCAGAAACTTTAAGTGATCCCTTGTGGATTAAAAAAAGAACAATTCTTATTGTAACTGGAATGAAAACCTCCATTCTTACGCAATTTGGGGTTGGAAGCTGGTGCAGTGAAAAGGGGGAAGTATTGTTATTTTGAGTTCCCAGGCAGGAAGGGGGGGAGATGCACAGGGGTGAGGTGAGCAGGACACAGAGCAGGGGACACCAGACTCTCTGTGGCTGAGGGGATGTTGTCACTCACACTGTGACATGTACAATCTGATTATTACCAATGAGTGGATATCTCACCGTGCTGCACGTTCAGGAAGCTTTTCCATGATGGTGATGGTCAGCTTTGGTTGAACATGATATAAACCCACTGTATTTGTAGGATTTCTCCTCTCTGCTTTAAATTTTCAAGTCTTCCTTGAAAATGTCCTGATTTTAAGAAGTTGTGTGGTGCAGAAAGAAGTCATTTACTGAATCCCAAATAGGGAGAATCGTGGATGAAGGAGAAGCAAATGAGTCAGATATAAATAATCCTATTATGTCTTGGCTGCAGCCACACCTAGAAACCTTGAGCAAACATTTCTGTGTGGTTATTCCTGTGTTTGATACACTTTAACTTGTTAAGTCCTGTTTTAAAATTGCAGCGTGTAAAAATTGTGTAGGACCAGTTACCATTAGCGTGAAGGACTTGGGAACATTATTTTAGTCATTTTGACCAGAAGCACAGAGACCTGAGTTAATTTGCTCTCATATTTCCCCAAAATCAGAAAAATCTATAACCCTGGAGCTGGTGTTGCCTTGGAAGGCTTTCAAGGCAGTTCTTTTTGCAGTAGGCCTTAAAAAAAAATCTCTGGCAAGAAGAGCAAACAGGAAGATGTAATTACCCTTTGCCTTTTGTGCATCAAATCCTTGTTCATTGGACAGAGCTTTGGTAAAACACTTTTAGAAGGAGCTGCTTGTAGCATGGAAGCTGTAAGGAAAAGCATTTGGATCCAGCTAAGTCATACCTGATGTTCCTGTGATTCCTGTTCTGTGTCTTAATTACTCACCTCATGGTGTGGGTCTCCTCTTTTTTATGGTGGATAAGCTGATTTTTAATAAATCTGAACAAAGCCATTTTTCCAGGTGTGACTTTAAAAAAAAAAAAAAAAGAAAATTTGGACCTTTTTCCTCCCTTCCTCCTCTGATTCCAGTTCCTCTGTTGTAGCTCCTGTACTGGGGGGCCTGAAATCTCCCTTGTCACCTGTGGCTGTTGCTAATTTCGAGATATTAGTACCAGAAATCAGGGTTTGGATTTTAGTTCTTGTCCAAACACATTCCTTTTGCTGTTCTCCTGTACTGCCTGCTCTCCTTTGGGCTTTGTCCTGGGAAATAGGATCCTCTGGCTCAAGAGAGCTGCAGAGGTTTGTCCTGCACACCACGATCCTTCCCTGCAGGATTCCCATTCCTGTAAGGATCCTTCTCATCTATCAGTGTGCAGTGGCACAGCTGATGGTGTTCAACCTGTTCACTTCCCTGTGGGGTGTGAAGGTGATTCCTGGTGTTGAACCCGACGGGGAAAGACAAATAGAAATCAAGGTTCATGTAGTGGAAGCTCTAAGGGATGTGTTTATGGAGGCTCACACTCAACATTGAGTCTTAGACATTTTCTCTTTCGCACCTTCCAGATATTTAATTGGATTCAGCAAAGTACAGGGGAGGGAGGCACAAAATAAGGGGATGATGTTCATAAAAGTTCTCCAAGATGCCAGAACTTGGCCTCTTCTCCTAGCAAAATAATTACTTGTTTATGTTCTCTTGTTTGAAATGACAGAAGACCTTCCTGGGAGTGTTTAAAATGACAGACCAAGTGAAATGATGTGAGCACAGAGGTGTTGTATGGCACTGCAGGGTCCTCTTCCAGCAGACACACAATGATTTGGGCAGAAGGATAAAAGGAGAAAATTGGCTGGAGAACTGGAGAAGGAGAAAATAATCTTATCTGAGAGTTGAGTTTGGCTTCAGGTTATGAAGGTACAGCCAGGAGTGTGTGTGTGTGTGGTTTTCTGGTGCTTCTACCCTGCAAAGTGACAACCTTGGGGCTGTGCTGGTGCAGCTGCTCCAGGGTTTGGCTGCAGGACCTCACAGGCACAAAGAAATTCACAGTATTGCAGTGGAATCCTTGACACCATGAGAGCAGTCTGTAAAATAGTCCAAGAAAGGGAGAAGGAAAGGAACTAGCGAACTAGAGAGACCTGGGAAACGTCAGAGCTGGTTTTTCTATAGTTCTGCTGTCAGGAAGAGCTATTTCAGAATAGTTTTCTGTGGGTTGAAGTGTGACAAGAAAGTCCCCAAGAGGTGCTGTCACATCGGGGTAAGCTTTCAGTTGTTGGATTGTTTCCACCATTCAAAGAGATCGTTTGAAGCTGTTTCATGGATTCTTAGTTGAAAGGTGCATTTCTGCTCCTTCAGCACATTCTGCCCCAAGCAGCTGCAGACAGATCCATGTCTTAACTCACTAAACCAGTTAATGGTGGAGCTCTGAGCACATTGTCTGCTGTCTCCTGTGACATTGTGTTGGGCATGGCAGTGAAACTGTGCTGGCTGTTGCAGGGAGTTCCCTCACCGAGGGGAAAAGCTGACTTGGGTTTCCTGTGCTGTCCTTTCCCTCTGATTGTGCAGGGTGAGAATTCAAAGCCTTAGCCACGTTATCTGTGGATGGAAGCACATCTGAAGAGGAGGAAGGCAGCAAGGCCAGGCAATGAGCCAATTGCTCCAAGCTTTTGTTAGAGACTAAAGGAAACCTATGTCCATTTAGGCATCCCCATGGCCTCTCTGGGAAGGAGGTGAAGGCAGTTTTTGGAAGTGATCACACACTTCTGCATGTCACTGTCCATTAGCTCTCAAGACCCTGTTGGATTTTGAACTGGAAGATCTTGTATTGAATTCTGAGGGTTTTCCTCCAGCAGGTCTGTCAGGAGAGCACTGACCCTGTCTATTGAAACCAGACCATGGGGAAGGATCTGTGTGGAACTGATCCCTTACAGAACATCTGTGTGACTTCCCTCTGCTCTCAGGGCAGGACATGTCTCCAGTGGTCAGGCTGTTTTAGCTCTGAGGAAGGTGCCTCTGGGGTGAACTGCTTTCTCCCTGTGATAAATTCCTCATTCTCAGCTTGCTGCGTGCAGAAATAAAAAGGAGAGACAAGCTCAAGCATCAAAAGAAACGTCAATTTTAAACAAGTGCAACCGAGCAAATTAAAAATGGGCAAGTTTTCATGTTTGGATCTTTACCATTCCTTTTTCCTCTGCATGAAAAGAAGATTTTGGAGTGATTTATGGCTGTCATGCCAGGCTTCTCAGCACTGTAGGGTACAGCACAGTCTGTCAGTTGAGCTGTTGATTTTGACAGGCTGCACTTCTGGGCCAGGGCTTTTTTTTTTTTTTTTTTTTTTTTTTTTTTTTTTTTTTTTTTGTTCCTCCTTTGGGGTATATTCAATCCTGCCTGTTCTCAGCACAACTGATTGAGGTATCACACTTCAGAGAACTCTGACCACAGTGTTGGGTTGTGAGCACATCCTGCATTTGTGGCTTCTGTGTGGTTGTGTATTTTCATGGAGTTTGAGGGCCACCCACCTGTGACCTGGTAGTCCTAGAAGGAATTTTGTTGTGTCTTCTTCCAGCAGAATTAGGGCTAGAGGAAACAGCTCTCCAGAGTTTTCTGGATATATCTGAGGTGCTACAGCCTGCAGGAGTTTTTATGGATGCTCAGACTGGCTGTCGCTGCAGGTCAGCACTGTGTTCTGTAGGAAGATCTCAGCTGGGATTCTCCAAGGAATTTATTTTGTTCCTGTGAGTTTTTTTTAATACAGTTCTGTGTTGTGCTTGTAGAATCCCAGTGCTAAGAAAGAATTAATCCTGTTGTGCAAGAGATGTTGGAGAGAAGTGGTTGTTTTATTTCCCAAACATCATCATTTCTCTTGAAAATGTCTCTCATTGAGAGACTGTTACGTGGCGTGGCATGAATTTTACTTCTGTGAAACACACAGAGTCAGCAGAGAAGTCTTGGAGAACAAATTGGAGGGCGGTGATCCAACCTGGAGCTGTGTCCTCAGTCCTTCTCTTTCAGAGTTTTTTTTTTGCTTAATTGCAGATTTTCTATTTGGATGTTAATCCTTTAGTTTCTCTTTCTTGGCAGAATATCTTGTCTTAAATTATTACTGTCAACACGTCCTTAGCCCTTCCTGCCCCTCCACCCCCTGATTGTGAGTGTTGTCTGTGGTGCTTTGCTGTAAAAGGCCCTGGTGTTTGCAGCTGAAAGCAAAGCCTGCTCTGAATATCATATTTTATCCAAAAGACACAAGCAGCTCCCCATTAATATTATTACATTGACACTCTGGTTTTATAAACAGTGGAATGTTCTGTGGAATGGTTGTTATCCAGTGATTATGGCTCCATTAGGCACAGGAACAGATGGTTCGTGTCCAAGTGCTTTTTTATGTTGTCATTTCTAGCTGGAATAAAAGGGAATGTTGAATTTTCATCCCTTCATTGCTGAGGCTGGAAAGGTCACACAGGCTGTGATGGAGGAATTGTATTAAAATGAGGTTGAGAGACCAAGTAGGAAGTGAACTAATCCATGGAATCATGGAATAGTTTGGGTTGGAAGGGGCCTTAAAGCTCGTCTCACACCACTCTGCTGCCATGGACACCTTCCACTGCCCCTGGTTGCTCCAAGGCCTGGCCTTGGACACTTCCAGGGGTGGGGAATGATGTGGAATAGATTGGAGCAAGGCAGAGCACACGGATGCTGGAATGGGTTGTAGGTCAGTGGAGCAAGGCTGCAATTAGGGTGATCCTCAGATGGGCAAACCACAGAGTTCTGTAGGGTCTCCAGGTTGAGAGGAGGTGGAGCTCCTGCAGTGATGGAGAGGGAGTGGCCTGGGAAGCCTCTGCCTTCCTTAGCAGCCTGAACAGGGGTGGAATTAGGCCACAGATGTCCAGGAACTCTGCCAGGGTCACACTGTGGAGCTGAAGCAGCAGCTTTGCCTGGTGCACCTGTGTCCATCCCTGACCTCCATCCTGCCTTCTTCATCAGGGGTGATGTGGAATTGAAGATCTTGTGGTCCCCACAAATGACTGACAAGTCTAATTTTATACCCTCCACAATTCCTTGCTTTTTCAGGTCATGCATTTGTTACATTTTTAATTTTTTTTTTTGTAGGTTTAGCGTTTTTCTTGGACATTTTAGAGTTGTGTACTAAATTCTAATCTGCCCATGCCTAGAGAGAATTTAGCTGGCAGGATTTTTTCTTGTTGTGAGAACCAGAGAGTTCAAAATTGGGCTTCTGTTTTCAGTGAGTAAGTTGGAAAATTGACCTGTCTTTTTTTGCATAGTAATAAACCCAAGCTAATTCTGTAGAATTAAGTGCTAATGAGAAATAAGACAATAAAGTTTAGTTTGTTATTGAAAGTAATTCTGCTTCCACCTTGGAGGGACATTGGCTATTGCTGAGAGAAACTGCACAGTCACCTTTGCTTGAAATTTAATGCAGAAAGGAAAATTAAAATATGATCTCACTCTCATTAAAATTAAGTAATTGATGTCATCATTCAATTACAAGATTTTTTAGGAGCTTCCTACAAATCTTTTTCAGGTTGTTATTAAAACCTGACCAACCAGGGATCCTAAAATTGGAGGAAATGGGGGTAAGTTCTCTGTTAGGTAACAGAGAGGTAAAGGAGCATCTCAGGAGAATCCCCAAGTGACAAACTCAACCCTGAACTCCTGAAGGCAAAGTGTCCTTCTCCTTCGTGGAGATTCCAGCTCAGCATCACAGATTGCAGGAAATCTTTCATCTCTTGCTCTGGGCTAAAAAGAGATGGAGTGGCAAAGGAGACTCAGGGTTTTGTGCCTGCTTCATCATTTTCAGAGTATGAATATTTAATTTAGGCTTCTTAAGGCTTTTAGCAGATTTATCAGGCTGCTTCCTGTGGTAGTGTATGTGAGGACAACTGGAAGGAGCATTTGGATTCGCTTACGGTATGGAAGTAGGGTTTATTTGTTTTGATTTATTACTGAAATACTTTCAAGAAACTCATCTTGTTCTGTGAGTAACTTCCTCATAATCTTAACCAGAAAACAGAACCAGCAGCTCTTACTTCTCCAGTGCCAAGCAGTGTTTTGGTGACAAGGTGCAGCTTTTACTTGGTTAGGGCTGAAATCTGTTTGTGCTGCTGTTATGTGGTTAGAAGTTTATATAAATATTTCATAATTTTGGGCTTGTTTTTACAACAAGTTTGATCTTGGAGAGATTGCACCTTGTTAGTGCAAATACACCATGGAATTTTTACCTACTATTAGACATAAAGTTCCTTCTTTTCCAAATTCAAGACATTCTGGTCAAGTGAACAGTGCAGGACATGAGGAAGGTCTGGTTGCCTTTCAGCACATGAGAACCCCTTTTGTTTGTGTTCTTTTAGTTTTTGTCAAATTGCTGACTGTGTGCTCTTAAATAATCCTGCTGATTTCTCCATACTTCCTTCCCTCTACAAGCAAGACATTTGAGAAATCAGTTTATTTAAATTGGAAGGGGAGATATTGCACCCTCAGAGAGGCAATGAGAGGAAAATTCTCTGTCAGAAGTAGTTGTGGATTTGGAGACGGCTGGTGAAAAAGATCTTTTTTTACTTTTAGACCTGTTTATTTTGGTTCAAGGTCCACTGGTGTCAGTGTGGAAGGGATATATGTCCTTCCAGTTTTGTGAAAATCCGTTTTGACGGTGATGTACCGATAGAAGGCAAAAAAATCCCATGTCTGAGGCTGTTAGTGATTTGAACAACAGAAATATCAGGGTGATATCACAATATCCTGCTTAACAAGGGCAGTTAATTGACTGCTCTTTCTCTTTAGGGTAAAAGGATTTTTTTTCTATTTAAAAAGGCCACTTTGCACCAAAACCTAAATGTAATTTTTAAAAAACACCCATTAATATGTTTATTAATTAGGAAGAATGGGTGTGCTGGGAGAAAACTCTGTTTCTCCCCTGAAGCAGCCGAGTTCAGTGACTTTGGGGTGAGTTTGCAAAGCACAGCTGAGTTGTTGGGTTCTCCTCTTTGCTGCCGAGTTTGGCTCATTATTTTGATCTTCCACACAGCTCAAAGGCTTTTTCACATGAGAAGGATCTTGCCCACATCCTGCTCTGCAGCAGGAACAAAGCCCTGCTGGAGCAGGCGTTGACTCTGCCCAAAAGAGCCCTGAACAGAAGTCGTTCCTCTCGTGATCCTTCTTGTAAAGAGCCTTGCAGCTGACAGGATAATGGGGTTTCTCAAGCCTGCTGGTGACGTGCCAACAGGGTTTCCTTAGCAGTGCCATTCTTTAAGGAGCTGTGGATGCTGATGTAAACACAACTGAAAGCTTCACACAAGCCTGGACTGAACACAGAGCCTGGAATCTGCTGCTCATGCCGTGCTGTGCAGGACATTTTTCTTCTGCTCTGTCTATTTAAATCTGGTTTCCCAGGCTTGTAAGCAGACTTGAATGGGTTGTGCTGTTGAGTGCAGGAAAGCTGGCCCAGTGTCTGCCTGGAGGAGCTCTCCTGCTCCATGGGGCAGCCTCTCATTCCTCAGATACAGAATCATGTTTGGATGGGGGTATTCAGAGCAGGTTTAAGAGTATTAAACAAGGTTTTTTGGTTCCAAATAATCAGGCTTGAAGGGAATGAGTAGGAAAGCTCTGTGCTGCTCCTGGAGCTGCTGCTGCCTCCGTCGGGAACGCGTCGGGAATTTGGTGGGAGTCTCCGCCAGTCAAATTACAGGTGTCGCACACTAATTGGAGGCTGGTAAAAGTTTAATAATTGTATTGCTTTGCCTTTAAGTAGTGGGATCCTGCTCTGGTGACTAATCCTGTTTAATAGTGACTGTCCTCGAGTGAGCACTTGGGAGTGCAGTGACTCGGGGTTCTGTTCCAGATTTCAATGCTTTGGGAGAAACAACGTATTTTTCTCTCTTGAGCAGCCACCGCTTTCTCTGCTGCTTTTTCTATGGAATGGGAGTAACATCCTGATGAATAAACACTTGGTACTCCTTGGTAAAACCAGGGCAGGAAGGGTGTGGGATGTGTGTCTCACCTCTTGATTTTTGAAAGATTCATTCTTGCAATTGATTCACTACACTTGGTTGGTTCAGTTTTTTTTTTTAGTTGGGTTTTGTTTGAGGAGGAGGGATCTTCTAAGTATCAGTAACTCAACAAGTTCTCTTTTCTTTGTTTCATCGTGCATAATCATCGACCTCGTGGCTGTGACTTGGAATAGCACTATCCCATCTGGAAATATATAATTACTGTGCAGGGTGAGGTGCCAACTGGGTTAGGTTCTGTGCTGTGTTTAAGGGCAGGTCAGAGTTGCTGAAGGCTTTGTGTGAGCAGCTGTGTTTGATCACTAGATAGGGCAATAATTGCTCATGATTTCTTTCTTCTCCTCTTCTTGCATCTTACTCAAGAATCTAGGATTTACTTAGGAGAAGTAACTTCAGGTCCAGCTGGACTGAAGCTGGTCTGTGTATCCAAACTTTTGCCTTTTGGTATGGTGGGATGAGGTGTTGCTGTGGAGTCAGGGTGGCAGGAGAGTTACCAGCAAGGACTCCCTGTGGCACTTGGCTTATATTAAAAATTGAAGCCAAGAGAATTATTAAATATTGACACCTGGGAGCCAAGAAAAGGTGCCTGACAGGAGTCATGCACAGGATTAAAACCTACAGTAACTTCTGTTTTAATCTCTTCAGGTGCCAGCATGGTTTTGTCTTTAATTCCTGGGCTAAAACCAGGCTTGACTTGGAAAATCATCTGTCCACACTTACCTATCCCTTGTGGAAAGTGCAGACTGCCAGAACAGGCAGAGTTTGTGTGCAGTCTCTTGTCGTTGGGCTGGACAGGCAACTCCTGGGAGAGCGTTATCAGCACTCACAGCTCAAATAATTCAATGTGTACCTGGAGGGTGACAATGCTCTACCTGCCTGAATCAAGTTCTGAATCACAGGGCTGTCACAGTTTAGTCATTTCCTGGGAAATTTTGCTTTTCAGTCTGGTGAGAGAGTGTGAGGTCTGCACTTGTGCCGGGGATTGAATACTTGGGAATTTCTACTGGTGTCTGTGAGCTGGAGGTTAGTCAGCAAAAAGAATTATTCAGAATCACTTCAGCTGGGTTATTTAATGCTCTGGGAGTTGTCTTGCTTTACTCAGCTCAGCTGGTTCTTGGCTTCGTGTGTGACACTGTCTGTGTCCCCTCCTGCAGATTGTTCTGGTGCAGGGCTGGTGTTAAAACCCTGCAGTGCTCCTGCCTTTCAACTCACAGGGTTCTCACTGACTCTGTGTTAAAAATAGATGAAAACATTTCTCCTGAACAGATTTTGTAAAATCCTGTTTGTGACAAAGCCTCGGGTTTGTTGCATTCAGGAGGGAAAATGCCTTTCCCCCCAATGACAAGCTGTAGGTATTTAAAAGATTTTTACTTTTTATCCCTAGAATGGGGTTACATGCAAAATTCTTTATTTGTAAATTGGATTCAACTGTTTATGTGCATGTGCTGCACATAAATTTTATGGGTAATGTAAAATTTATGTGGCTGCACTTCAAAACAGAATATCTCATATAAAATTGACTTTGGTGGTTGGATTTTACAGGTGTTGGTTGGAGGCAGTTGAGCAGAGCCTGTGTTTCAGGTTATGAGGGCTGACACAATTAACTGATGGAATTGAAGGTTTTAAGAGTTTATCTTCAAGAACCTTTGGAGCTTTTTAAAAAAGATTTTACCTTTTGGAAAGGTAGATGTTAGTTGTGCATTGACAGCATGATTTGTGTGGCTGATCACAGAATCCTTGAGGCTGGAAAAGTCAAGCTGTGACTGATCCCCACCTTGTCATCAGCTCAGAGCACTGAGTGCCACATCTGGTCATTTTTTGGATACCTCCAGGGATGGGGACTCCACCACCTCCCTGGGCAGCCCCTTTCAATATTTAACTGCCCTTTCCATGAAGAAATTCCTCCTGATGCACGAGTTCATTTCGCATCCCGTTGCCCCAGCTGAGGATCTGAAAGGCAGAGAGTTTTCCTGGAGGTGAAGAAGAGGTGGTTTGACCAATGTACCTGAGGAAATCCTTTAAATAAACTTCAAACAGAGATACCAGGACGTGGTGATGCTGTATGAGCCAAGGTGAGCACGTTCTCATGTCTGCTGTGAGAGAAAAATCAACCAGAGCACAGATAAACCCACAAGAGTCTCTTTTATTCCCAGTCCTAGCTCCCAAAGCCCCTGAGAACTCATTTTGCTGACCCTGCATAGTGCTATTTTCAGCAGAAATGCTCATGATGAGTTACCAGATGTATCTTTGTGTGGAGGAGGGAAGGTCTGTGGCCTCTTTGTCACTGATGCTCCCAGCCCAGGTGTACAGGAGGGGGGACTGAGCCCTGCCCTCAGCTCACCCACTTTGGTGATGCATCACATATGGCCTCAAAGATTACAGCTGGAAATACACGGCCCAGACGGGTGAACCGAGGACACTGGATCTGCTGCAACTCGGAAATGCTGCTGGAAGATAAAGAGATTCTTTGGTATAGTTTCAGGAGTTGGATTTACTGCTTAAAGTTAAAACAGCAACCTAAAAAAAAAAAAACAACAACAAAAAAAACCCTTAAGGTTTATGGTACCCAGTGAGTGATCCAGGGTGAAGAGCACCTTTGTGACCTGGGATGACCCAGATCTTGGACACAGGGGCAGCCATGCCACAAAAAACCTTCATCTTGAATGGAATTCTTTCAAAATAATAAATGTCGAGATTAAAATAGTTCGAATTTGGTAAAAAAACACTCCTTAAGCCTTTTAGAAAAGGGTTTTGGAGCTGTAGAACAGAGCCCCCACAGTGCTGTGGCCAAGTCGGCTTGTTCTGGGTGTGTAAATTAATCTGGAGCTGATCTGTCTGTGAAACTTTTAACACTGAAGCTGGAGCAGTTTAATGCTTATGCCCAACAAACACAGCTTTGTGAGCCCGGCTGGGTTTTCAGTGCCCTATTCATGCTTCTAGTGGGAATACAATGGTGCTGTTAAAGGGAAACTACAGAGCCCAAACCTGTGCTGGTTGTTTGGTGACAAGTACAGTGAGCAAGGTGTTATTTCTCTGAAGAAATCAAACTTTTTCTGGAAGACTCTCAGTCCACAGACCTTGCTATTATCTCCAAGAAGGAAACCTGATATACAGCTTCACCCAAAAGAAGGAGGAGGGAATCTTTGAAGCTGCATCATCATTTGGCCTCAAACAGAAGGAGGCAATTGTCTAAACTTGTTTCAAATGTAGTTTTTGTCCTGCAGTTGTAGCTAAGAGTGGTAGGAGGAGTTTAAGGCCACTGCACAGGTACAGCCTTAGAAGAAAAGGTTTAAATGTTGTGTTTTGGCTTGCTGAAGCCTAGGACTGAGGATGTCTCAGTTTTAACCCTTGGTAAAACCATTGGGGAGCGTGTGGAATGTCCAGAAGTTGCCAGTTCTCCAGGAAAATCCAACCTGGCCTTGGACACTTCCAGGGATGGAGCTGCCACAGCTTCTTTGGGCAATTTGTGCCAGGCCCTCCCCACCCTCACAGGGAGGAATTTTTTCTTTAAGAAAGGTGGGGACCAGTTCTAAGCACATAAATGAGTGATGACAGCATTCTTTACTTAGTCCTGGCCCAATGTTGTGCCCATTTTTTGCCCAGGCCACAAGTGCACTTAACCCTCAAATGTGCTACTTTCCACTCCAGTCACACTTGAAAGGCCTTATCTGGAGGTAGCAAAAGAACATTCTGGACTTTGAGCAGCACTTCTGGTCTTCATTGTCTCGATGTTGGTATTCCAGGCTCGAGCCCTGCAGACCCAAACTCTGCGTTCTGCTCTTTTGGAGATGATAAAACAACAGGGAGATGTTGCCTGTCCTGTGCCTGGACATCAGCAGGGGAGCAGACAAGAAAGGCCAAGTCATCAGGTCATTTTTAGTGGTGAGACCTGAAATACAGATGCATCAGTGATAATAGAATAATTTAATTATTTTTGTTACAGTCTTTTTGTCGCGTCTGCTCTCTTTCAGTGGAGTAGCTGTCTGTGTTTTGGAGCTAATGCAAGTACCAGAAGCACTACTAGGAATCCTTGGTGGCACAAACTGTTGGAAACATCAACAGATTTTTTTTTTTCTTTTAAAGCATACAAACATTTTTTTTAAAACTGCTTTCCAATTGGAAATCTTTTCCTTCCTTCAGCCCGGTGTTTGGCGGCTTTGTTGGGGGAGATGCTGTGCCCTACGTGATCATTTTCCTTAATTTCTCCACTGTAGTAATTATGGTTTTGTTCGACAGTAAATGATTCAGTGTTCTCATTCCATGGGGGAAGGGGGAGCGGGGATGTTGAAAGAGGAGCATTGTCTGAGCTAGCAGGATTAGCGGGTGTTACCACCTTGCACTGATTGAGCACCACTGGTTAGAACAGATCATCAGCGCTAATTGCTGAAAAGCAGCCTGGCGTCACCGGGCCGGGTGGGGAGTGAGGCTCTGGGGCTTCTCTGGGGCAGGATTTGAATATAGGTGTGACATCCAGGCTCATCAGGTCCTTCCCTGGCCTTCCCTGGCCTTCCCTGGCCTTCCCTGGCCTTCCCTGGCTTTCCCTGGCCTTCCCTGGACTTCCCTGGGCTTCCCTGCCCTTTCCTGGCCTTTCCTGGCCTTCCCTGGCCTTCCCTGGCCTTCCCTGGCCTTCCCTGGCCTTCCCTGGCCTTCCCTGGCCTTTCCTCATCTTCCCTGGCCTTCCCTGGCCTTCCCTGGCCTTCCCTGGCCTTTCCTCATCTTCCCTGGCCTTCCCTGGCCTTCCCTGGCCTTTCCTGGCCTTCCCTGGCCTTTCCTGGCCTTCCCTGGCCTTTCCTCGTCTTCCCTGGCCTTTCCTCGTCTTCCCTGGCCTTCCCTGGCCTTCCCTGAACTTTCCTGGCCTTTCCTGGTCTCTGGCATTGCGAGTTCATCCTTTCTCTTGCACTCCCAACGAGCAGGACATTCCAATTGGATTTGCATGATGGGGATCGATTCTGTGTTTTCTCCCAATAAATCAGGAGAATCAGATGATGACTGTAGTGGAGGGGAGGTTGTGTTTACACCTGCTCTGTTCCAGGGCTCTGGTTACCTGTGGAAGATGAAGATGTCACTGCATTAGAGCTGTCACTGCATTAGAGGTGTCAGGAAGGAAGAAGAGCCTCTTCCTCCAGCACAGCAGCAGCTCAGCTCACTCCCATATCTCCTCTAAAACCCCTAAAAGCTGCTTCCCTTTGAGCAGAACCCCCATTTCCTGGGCAGGGCCTCAGCCTGGGGAGGCTCAGCCTCAGCTCACTGCGGATATGGATAAATACAGAGTGAATGGAACAGAAATGGGTGGTGGCTGGGAGGGAGCCAGCAGAGTCTCACCACTGTTTGTGTTTTAATTTCCTCCTTGGGAATGAACAAAAAGCATTTTACAGCTAAATTATCAGCTCTTATTTGCTTTGCTGGTGTTTGTTTGTGGTGCCCTGTCTTGTATCTGCCTGGAGGGGGGTTGTGGTTCTCAGGGTGGGTTTTGAGCTCTCTGAGAGAATTTATTTCCCAAAGTGTCACAGAGTGTTTTATTTGTGGAAGGGGGTTAATGATTGACCAGGTTTATGTCAGAGGAGTGAATGGTTCCAGAGTTTGCAGCCCTGTTGTCCTGGTGCTCTTCCTGTGGCTATAATTTATAATATTCCACGAGGAAGTCCATGTTTGTGTCCAGATCTCGCCATTTCCATTTCCTGTAGATCAGCAGAAAAGGAATAGGGTGAAAGAAAACTTCTCCTTTAGTGATTCTTTTGTGCTGTGTCAGTGGGTTGGTACCAAATTTGGACTCTGCATGACCAGAAAAGAGGTTTTATTCAATAATTTCATTCCACCTGTGCCATATGTACATTTTCTAAGCCTGTGCAGGTGTTTGAGACTGTCAACCTGTTTGTCAAAATAATGGTTAATCTATTTTTTTTTTTTTTTTTAATGTCATAACAACATAAAAATTCAGATGGAATTGGAAATTCAGCACTTGGACAACAGAGCACTGCCAGGGAGTCCCAGGAATCTATCAGCTTTATTATATTTACTGCTTGAATTTTTCTCCTTGGAGTTTCCCTGCCTTTTGCCAAATAGCATTAGGCTTTTGTTTTTTTTTTTATTGGCTTATGGTCAGAAAATCCTTTTTACAACAATAATATTGACAATGTGCACCACATGGCAGCTGAGGATGCAAGTAATGTTGTGGCCTGAATTACCTTCTTGTTTTTCAGTAGTGTGTCACCTTGGCTTCAGATTTCCAAATGGGAGCCCAGGAGCCAAACTGTTTCCATTTCAGTGTGGATGGGTTTTTTTTATTGGTGGGATATTAGTGTGGTAGAAGAAATTAGAGAGAATTCTTCTTCCCAGCATGTAAAACAGAATGGGGTGCTACTACTGCTTAAAGTCCTGGTATTTGTTCATAATGTATTTAGATTATTTGTATATGTTGTATTCTTTAGTAATTCCAGCAATTTTCTGTGGCAAATGTTTCATTATATGTAGTGTGTAACCACCAATGTGAAGAGTACAATTAAATCGTGTGGGGAAATTAATCACAGAGTAACAAGCTCTGAACAGACCTGTGGGTTGGTTTATTAGGAGAAATCCCTCCCCTCTCTGTATTTTCCTGCAGTGTCCATCCCCTGGCTCTGTGTGCCTCCCAAATAAATGGACATGAGCAGCCCAAAGGGTCACCTTGTCCTGGCTCCAGTGTCACTGGCTGAGCAAGGGAGGGGATTGTCACACTCTGCCCTGGGCTGGGGCAGCTTCACCTCCAGTCCCACAATATCCAAAACATCAATACAATTGCCTTTTTCTGCAGAGATGGCAAAGTTTCAAGTTCTCTGTAGGACTGTGTGAAGTTTGGGGTAGCACAATATCAAAAACATCATTTAAAGGTGTTGGAGAGGGTCCAGAGCAGGGACAAGGAGATGAGGAAGGGTCTGGAGGAGAGGCTGAGGGCTCTGGGTCTGTTCAGCAGGAGAAGAGACTGAGGGGAGACTCCTTGGGGGCTGCAGCTTCATCCCAAGGGACAGGTCCGATCTCTGCTCCCTGTGACAGGGACAGGACATGAGCTGTGCAGGTGAGGGTTAGGAGGGATAGCAGGGAAAGATTCTTCCCCCAGAGGGTTCAGGCACTGCCCAGGCTTCCCAGGGAATGGGCACAGAGCTCCAGAAGCATTTGGACACCACTCCCAGGGATGCACAGGGTGGGATTTTTGTGGTGTCTTTGCAGGGACAGGATGATTCTTGTGGGTCTCATCCAACTCAGAACATTCCACAATTCTCTGCCTTAGAAAGTGGAGGCAGACCTGGGCAAAGCTGGTGGGTTGTGAAGCTCCTGCAGTCACTCAGCACATCCTCCTTGGGCACTCAGGAGCTCAGTTTGACCTGGCTGGGGGTTTTTAAAGCTCCTTCAGTCACACAGCACATCATCCTTGGGCACTCAGGAGCTCAGTTTGACCTGGCTGGGGGTTTTTAAAGCTCCTTCAGTCACACAGCACATCCTCCTTGGGCACTCAGGAGCTCAGTTTGACGTGTCCCTCTCCCTGCACGTACCTGTCCAGTGAGTGGGGTGAGTGGCACCTGAGCTCTGCATTGCAATCAGCCACTACAATTACTGCTTTGCTTGGCATTTCAGTGCGTCCTGGACATTCTCCTTTTCAGCTGCTGGATCTGTCTGGACTTGTTGAGCCTTGACTCAAATGCAGTGTTAGAGGAGTGAGATAAAATTCAGTGTGCAGATGCACACCCTGCCCTGAGCAGCACGAGTCAGAGAAGGACGGAATCGTGGAATGCTTTGGGTTGGAAGAGACCTTTAACCTCATCCTGTTCCACTCCCTGCCATGGGCAGGGACACCTTCCACTCTCCCAGGTGGCTCCAAGCCCTGTCCAGCCTGACCTTGGGCACTTCCAGGGATCCCAGGGCAGCCTCAGCTTTTCTGGGTAACCTCTGAGGCCTCGGCACCCTCACAGGGAGGAGTTTCTTCTCATTATCTTATCTAAACCTCTGTCAATCTGAAGCCATTAAGTTTGAGTCCCACTCCAGCTCTGAAACTCCTGGTCTCAGTGTTTCAAGTGCCACTGGCCTTGCTTGGAGTGCCCAGCACTGAGGAGTGGAGTTCATTCCCTCTCCAGGCATTTCACAAATCACTTTTGGAACCAAAACTGGGCACTTATCTGGAATGTTTTAGCAGAAATGCTGGTGGTGTTGGGAGGCTTAGAGCCTGCAGCCTGTAATCCCCTTTTGTGGTGTGGCCCCTGGCAGGAGGATCCTGTTCAGAGCAAACCCTGCAGCCAGAGCTGCTCTGGGGCTGGGGCTGTTCCCTCTCAGTTGAGGCAAAGAAAACATCCTGTTTGTCATCACTCACTTCTTGTCATCGTATAACTGTGGCTTGATTTTAGCTTGATACCAAATAATTCTGTTTTCTTAGTGCTGTGTGTTTGATCACTCCCAATCTCCAGGAGATGGGAGGTTGTAAGTGCCAGGCAGGCTGTGAAGAGGCTTGAAATGCTGCAGGGCTGTTTGTTTTAATCCCTCCAAGGTTCCAGTCTTTCTTGTGGTTCTGATGTAATGTGAGAAATTAAAACAAAAGACAGCAGCCAGATGGTGCATCTCCAGGATCAGACGGATTAGTTTTTTTAAAAGAGAGAAAAGTTTACAAATGCTTATTCTGATCTCTGGAGTAATCACTCTAATAATAATCACTCCAGAGGGGATTCTCCCCCTCTCCTCTGCTCTTGTGACCACCTGGAGTCCTCTGTCCAGTTCTGGGATGTCAGAAGGATGGAAGAATTCCATAAGAAGGATGTGGAGCTGTTGGAGCAAGTCCAGAGGAGGCCACAAAGTTGATAAAGGGACTGGAGCACCTCCCTAATGGAGACAGGCTGGGAGAGTTGGGAATGTTGAGCATGGAAAAAGTTGTGTGGAGACTTCACAGCACCTTCCAGTGTCTGAAAGGGCTACAGGGAAGCCAGAGAAGGACAATTCACCAGGATCTGCAGTGACAGGACAGGGGGAATGGGTTCCAACTGAAAGAGGGGAAATTTAAGTTACATATATGGAAGAAATTCCTCCCTGGCACCTGGATCATGGGCTGTGCTGGCTGGACAGGAGTCTGGAAGTTGATTGTCCATCCTTGTCTCAGTTTCTGGAGATCCCCAAAGCAGCTGCTGGAGTGGACTCACTTTGTTTGCTGTTTGATTAGTTGAAGATGAGGCTCTGAATTTGCACTTCCCCTTCACCCTTTTGGTTGGGAATTATCCCACTTTGCTCGCCTAAGTTGTTTTGTGGTTACAGAATATTTTCATGCACTCCCAGTTTCCCTTTTTAGTTTTTCACTGCTTTGATGTTCCATTTAGATAGCTGCTGTGATCCAAGTTATTGCATTTAAATAGTGGATAGTGTAGGTCTCTGATCCCAAGGGAAACTGCAGAAGTTCTGTAATATGGAGCTTTGAAATCCTAATGTGCTTGGATTTATTGAATTTCAGGTTTTCTACAGCTATATTCAGGTGAAACCTTCATGGCACTGAAAAAAAAAGCAAGCAGACCTCAAATTGCAAAATTCAGATGTGATTTAATGAATTTTCTATGCTTGTTTTTAGGGGACATCACACAGAAGGGGTATGAGAAGAAGAGGGCAAAGCTGCTGGCTCCCTACATTCCACAAACCCAAGGTAGGTCCTTGCTTTGGCTGGAATCAGGATTTTGTAGAGCTGTGCCATTAAAGGCATCTGAGATCCCATTTGCCAGCTCTGGATTATTCTGCTCCACATGTGTTTCCTGAGCTGATGATGACATTGTGGGTTTGGTCTCTAGTTTTTGTGTTCTGTTCAACTCCAGGGATTCCTGTCAGCTCCAGAGCTCCTTGGTGGGAGGGTGGGATGCCCAGAGAAGCTGTGGCTGCTCCTGGATCCCTGCAAGTGCCCAAAGCCAGGCTGGATGGGGCTTGGAACACTCTGGGATAGTGGGAAGTGTCCCTGCCATGGCAGGGGTGGAACAGGATGGGCTGTAAGGCATCCTGTGATCTCCTACATCCATCACATCCCACTCCCTTGATTCTTGAGAGCTCAAGGGCTCTGGGTCATTCATGAAGGTCCTGGAGAACCATTCTGGAAGCATTCTCAAAAATGTTTGAACTGCAGTGTTGGTCTGTGCTGTGTCCTTCAGCCACCTGGAGAACCATTCTGGAAGCATTCTCAAAAATGTTTGAACTGCAGTGTTGGTCTGTGCTGTGTCCTTCAGCCACCTTAATTCCTTGTTGGAGAAATATTGGGATTTTTGTAATTTGTTGCTTTATTTTGCCAGAGTAGCTGAAGTCACGTCCTTTGGGTACAATTGTTTCCTTTGGTTCAGAGATCCAGAGCAGCTCAGCTGGTTGTATGTGAGATAATTATATATAATTGTAAACTGAAGGATGTGGCTGAATGTGTGTTTAATCATTATTTTGGGGCTTACCCGGAATAATTGTTACTGATATGCTGAGATGTTCAGCCATTAAAAACTGATCTGTTTGGTTCTGATTTCGGGCAGTGACTGGATATGTCAGGGA
This sequence comes from Zosterops lateralis, assembly GCF_965231275.1. Taxonomy (NCBI): domain Eukaryota; kingdom Metazoa; phylum Chordata; class Aves; order Passeriformes; family Zosteropidae; genus Zosterops; species Zosterops lateralis. The sequence goes on from NC_139792.1 coordinate 956,734, forward strand.
CTCCTGAATGGACCTATTGGAATTTACTGAGCCTGGTTTACTGCCAAAAAAAAAATTGATAAAGATTAAAAGCTCAAAGTGCATTTATTGCCCATCAACACCACGGGACTGGGGGGAAATGACAGCAGCTCCCTTCAGGCACTTGATGAGGGAACATAAAGTTGTCATGTGGCAAATTCCAGATTCTCCCACCCCAAACCACTGCCCAGTTCCTGCTCTCTACCTGGTTCTCAGGTTGGATTTGGTTATTTATTCATTTCCAGCTGGGGCTCATTCCCTTGTTTGAGATTGGGTTTTATACAGTGTGTTCTGTCTGAGCCACCTGCTGAAGGGAGCAAGGCAAGCAAAAATTGTAATTTAGCTTTCAAAAGGGAGATTTAGTTACAAACAGCTCTCCAAGTGCTGAGGACTCCCTGGAGCAGGATCTGATGGGAATCTCAGTGACTTCATTGCTGCCTATTTATCAAATCTATTTCTGCTACTTAAAAAAAACCAAAAACTAATATACACATGACTAATCCCTCCTGATAAGTAGGTATTTGTTGAGCAGGTTTTACAGTCCTCAGGCTAGCATTTGTGCCAGTGGAGATCTCCAGCCTGAGGAGGAAATGGGGAATCCTCGGGTGGTTCAGGAGCTCTTGGCAGCTTTGCTTTTGTCCCTTCTGAAGTCTGAAGATGATACAACCCTGGCACTGTGCACACGTTTGATTTATCTCAGAAAACGTTAAATTAGGAGGGGGGGGAAAGAATGTTTGGCAAGACTGGGCTGTGCTCTGTTAATTGTGGGGCTTTGAGAGCTGCCAGTGGAGCTGAAGTCCAGGGATGATGAAGGTCACCAATTAACCCAGAGGTTTGATTGCTCTTCCGGCCCAACTCTCCAGCTTTTTATCCATCTCACACCCAGCTGCCCCAGTGTCTGGGAACCTCCTGTTGTAAAAAACCCCGTGGAAATCATGCGTGAGGGATTCGGAATCAGGTCACCTTGGTAATGAGAAGAAAATTAATTTAGTCCACAACAACAACAACAACAACAAAATACTTAGTGCTGGAATTTCGTGCCGTTTCTCTGAGCACTGGCCCAGTGTTGGCTGATGGAGTGTCTCCATTTCATGGATGTGAAATGAGAAGAAGGGAGGGAAGGTGACATGTCAGGGCATGTCAGCAGGATAATTTAGGAGATTCTTACTGCTGGAGTCTGTGCTCCATTCACATGGCCCCTGGGAGCTTGCCTCGTTATTCAGGAATTAAGGCAGCATTGTTAATTACCTAAAAATGCTTTTTTTTTTTTTTTCTGGTGCAATATCCATTAAGGTCCATCTAGCTGCTAATTCCTGAAAAATCTCTACAATCTGCAGATCCCAAAATCTCAAATCCTTAATTCCAGGGAGTTCTCCATGCTGCGGGTCAGCAGCAAGCACAGCTCATGGAGCAGTGCCTGGAGCTCCCCTGGGTTCTGGGAGTGTCTTCAGGCTGCCCTGGAAACCCTGGAGGCTCAAGTTGGTTATATTTCCATATTTTTATAGGTATGTAGCTTGAAAAAAAAAAAAAAATCTTCAAGGAATAGCCAGTCCAGCCCCAGCACTGCTGTTCCATTCTGTTTGCAGACAGTGGAGTGACAGGTTTGCAGCTGCTTCCTTGTGCGTGTGGCACTTGTTCTCCTTGTTATTCATGCAAACATTTATCCCTGTTGATCTTCTAATGGTTCAGTCTCTGAATCTTTAAATCGTTGGCCCTTCACCAAAACGCAGGAATCACAAAGCAGTCAATTCTCATTAGAAACTAAAGACAGTCAACAAATCCGTGGCACCTTTCAAAGCCAATCTAAAACAATTCATTTTTCATCTCTCTGTCATATTTGTCATGTTTCTGCCAGCAGAAAGTGCAGCTGTAGCAGGATTATTCTGAATAAATCACCTGTCACCTGCCAGGCTTGGCTCACTCCTGCTGCTTTGTTGTGTAACCATCAGTGATTTACACTCTTCCCTCCTCTGTGTCTGAACGCTTTGTGAGGCCACTGGAACATGTTACTGTGTCAGAGCAAAATACTGAAGCAAAGAGCTTGTTCTCTGTGTGTCATGTCACTTACAGCCACCTCTGATCTCTTCCTAACTGGAACATCACGTTTGCCCCTGATGAGAGGCTTTTTACAAGACTTACAGAAGAGAACTGAATATGAATTTAATAATTCATTTAAAATAGTGTTAAATCTGCTGCTGACATCTAGTGGGTGCCTGAATTCATAAATACTCAAGTGATCAGAAAACATGAAGCTTTTCTGTTTGGTCTGTGAAGTCGTGTTGTACTTTAGATCAAAGTACAACTGTGCTGGGTTTGGTGAAGGTAAATAAATGCTGCAAAGGTGTTAAACTGGTTATCAATGGGATGTGTCCCAGAGTGACAGGAGGGGACACAAATTTATGCTTTTTGTTTGTGGATGAGCTGAGATTTCAAATTCATAATCTTGCTCTGGAGTCCAGGTCCTGCACCTGAACCAGAGAGATCTCTCTTTCTTTTCCATTCAGCTTTTTGTGCCACTCTCACATTTGCACAGGAGGATGAATGTGTTTTGATAAGCAAATCAGGACTCTGATATGTGTTACTATATCCAAAAAAACACCAGTGGAAAGGGGGAATGATTGTTTGTCCTCCTAATGTGGTTTGAGGATTTCTGGCTAGCAGGAGATCTCCTCTTTAACTAGAAATAAAGGTTCTCAGTTTTTGGCTTGGTAGTTTAAAGAATCATTAATAATCCACAACTAAGTGGGTTATTAGTTTGTTCAAACATTCAATAATATCCCAATAATATTTTGCTCTTTGGGATTTTAGGAGGGACAGGAGGTGGATAAAGGTGAGGAATTAAAAAAGAAAATCTTTCTACAATAGAGAGGTACTGAGGGGCTGGAGTGTGTCCAGAGACAACCCCTCCAGGGTTTCAACAAGAATTGAGCTTCCAGTAGCAACAATTCTGAGTTGCTGTTGCTCAATTATGTAAATTGATAATGTTTATCAGATTATCTGTTTTGCTTCCTGTTTTAACGGGAAAAACAAACTTTTCCTGGATGATAAAGCCACTGATTGGACATGCTGAAAGCCAGAACCAGAGCACTGGAGTTCTCCTTGGGTTTGTGATTAATGGGAACAGCAAAGGCTCTTGCTGCTGGTTTATTATTGGTTTTCCAGTCAATAACAAGCACTGGTCACTGGGACTCTGAGTGACAAACCAGCTTCCTGACATCCACAGTCCTGTCAGGAGAAAAATGTGCTCCAAAAAAGCTCCTTTTATTTCCCACTCCTTGTTTTCCAGGGGTTGATCCAGCATTACAGAAGGAATCCAGACCTCAGATGCCCGTTCCATCTGCAGCTCCAGCCTCAGCATCATCATCCTCCTCATCCTCATCCAAATTCCACCGAGCCCGTTCAGGGGGAGCCAGAGATGAACGTTATCGATCGGGTAAGGGCAGGGACAAGAGATCCCTGGATTCCTCCTCAGGAATGTGCTGGCTCCTCTCAAGGAATCAAAATTATTATTATCACTCTGCTTTGGTGGTTCTCTGTAATGGAACATCAGATGTGAGGTGCAGCTGCTGAATCAAAACCACTTATAAATAGAAAAAAATAACAAATAACGCCACCCTGATTTTCTGGCTTGATATAAAATATTGGGTGCAAATTGTTCACAGAATGGGGAGAAAAACCAACTTCTTTAACCACATCTGTAGGTGATCATATTCAGTGAGGTGAGAGGTAATATCAGTTCCTGGAGCTGGGGATTGCTGTGCTCTGGAAACTTGGAGCAGCAGGAAGGTTTGCTCAGCACCTGCTGAACTCCTGCTTCACTTCAGGAGAGGAGAAGCTGTTGGCACCTATTTTTTTGTTCCCTTGTTTTGTTTTTCACTTTACAATAACAAGAATTAAGTTTTCTTTTCAACACAGGCAAATAAAGTTTATTAAATCTTCCTTCTCCAGTGACACTGTCATATCCCACCATTTCATGGAGCATTAGGAGAGCCTGGTTTGGGTTTTGCAAAAGCAGAATTAAAATACATTAATCTGAGAAATGAATGTAGATGTGGAAATGAATGCTCTCCCTGGTCATAGCTGGTTTTTATTAAGTTGATTTCTCCTCACCAGTGATGTGTCTTCCTTCAAAGAGCTCTGGGGGCTGCAGAGGGATGGAAACCTCCCATCCCAGCCTGTTTCAGTTCTTAATCAGCCTTCATTTACAGCCACAGTTAAACTTCCAAGATTTGCATGTAATCTGCATCCGTTTGGGAGCAGAAGGTTTTTCCTAAATCAGACAACTGTCACTTTATAGACCCAAGTTGCACCTGAGGCTGCACACACTATGTGCGTATTTAAATGGTGCACAGGCAGATTTTAGGATAATCTTTGGTTGAGGGGAACAATCTGCCAGGATTGAGGTTTCTGTAAAAATTGCCAGAGACACGAGGACATAATGAGTTTAATCCAGAAATTTCCAGAATAACAAACCTGGCCCTGCATTCAGCTTGCTAACTTCAGGAACCTCAATTAGTTTCTTTGTTTAAAAAAGAGAATAAAAGGTGATTCTGCCATCCTGGGCTGGCAGAAGGGAGTCATTGGGGAGGTGCTGAAAACAGGGGTGTCATGAACAGGCAGATGGGGATGTTTGGAGGTGTGAGAGCCTTGTGTGTCCTCCTTGCTTTGATGCCTTGGAGTGGCTACCTGGAACAAAGGCCACACAAAGTTAAGAGAATAATGGGGGTATTTATTAAAGGCCTTCAATAGATACACCTTGGGCTGTCAGGAGCCTCCCAGAGGCTGCACCCAAGACAGATGATGGTCACAATTATAAATTCACTCCATTTGCATATCAGAGTTAATTCTCCAGTTACAGCTCCAGGTAATGAAGTCATATTCCCCCAGTTTGCTCTCCCCACCAATTCACTTTTGTTCATACTTTTTGGGGCCTGAGGTTGTCAGGTATCCTTGGATCACCAGCCTAGAGGGGTTATTTTGTCTTAACTAAAATATGAAGACAGTTCACGTGGAGTTTCCAGCTATGCACTAACGATTTGAAAACCAGAAAATCTAAAGATCTTAAGGCATCCCCTCCCCACTGTGCTGTTGCTGAAGGCAGCTGTGCCCTTCCCTCTGGCAGACATCCACACTGAAGCTGTGCAGGCGGCACTGGCCAAGCACAAGGAGCAGAAGATGGCCCTGCCCATGCCCACCAAGCGCCGCTCCACCTTCGTCCAGTCCCCGGCTGACGCCTGCACTCCCCCAGGTGAGGCTGTGCCAGACTCTGTGAGGATTGTACCTCCAAACTGAGGGGCTGCAGCGCTCCTGGTGTTCTTGTTAGTCCTCTCTCAGGGCTGGGAAGTGACCTCTGTTCCAGGAGTTCTTAAAGAACTGCGTGGTGGGAGTCTTGGGATGTCCTATGTGAGGAGTTTGGACTTGGATGGTCCTTGTGGGTCCAGCTCGGGGTATTCTGTGGTTCAGATGGGCTGGACTGAGGCCACTTTTTCTCCCTCACACTTGTTTCTGATGGATAATTCATGTCTTGATGTCATTAATGTTTATTGCTCAGCACACAAGAGGAGGGTTTGCAGTTTGTTGGTTTCTGGGCAGGGACCTCAGAGGGGTCCAGTGGAATTGCAGGACTTGTCTCACCCCTGCCATGTACTGGCTGCAGCAGAATCCCTGGATGACATGGTGTCTGTCACGATGCATGTGCAGCAGATATCAATAACCCTCTGTTTTCCAGCAGCTGGATGCACTCACTGACAAATGAGTCCGTGTGGTTTTTGGCAGTGACTTCTATGTTGTGTCTCATTGTGCAGAAGCATCGCAGCCATTTGGATTGACCAAAGTCATCCGAATGTTATGAATCCACATCTCCTGGTGAATTCATAGCTCTGAAATTGCTCTGCTAGGCCATGTCACTCCTCCTCCTCCTTATTTCCTGTTTTACCACACTTCCTTTTTCCCTTCCTTTTCTCCGGGGGGCTGATGCATGTTCCTGGTGTCTGCTTGGGTCTCAGCTCTGTGCTCACTTGTCCAGGACTGCAGCACATCCTGTGCTGGGGGAGTCACACAAATAAAGGTCAGCTCTTACAGCATGGCTGGAGTCAGTCCTTTGCCTCAGCTCATAACTCTGTTCCACTCTGGCAAGTGGCTAGAACATGATTTAGTATTTTGATTTACCACTCGAGTGTAGGCAGAAAATCACTTTGAAGAACACCTAAATTTTAGGCCGAAGCCACCTGTATGTTTGTATTTGGCACTGTACAACTCAACATCTCAAGAACTGAGTGCTTGCTTCGTGGTAATGAAATAATTAGTTCACAATTTTGGGCCAGCCGAGGTATCTGTGCTCTGGGACACACAGGAAGCAGTTCCTTGCTGTAGATTTCTCTGTTTTGTTTTGGGGTTGGGCTTTTTGTTTGTTTTCTGCAATTGAAAGGGCTCCATTTAGAGCCCCAGACAAAAGCATTTTCTGCTGTGGCCTTGGCACAGTTGTTTCCTGCATTTTCTTTGTTCCTGGCACTTTGCAGTTTGACAACGACCCTGACCCCTCACTCTCCAGTTCAGAATGACCAGAGTTAGGCAAAACAGCATCTGATACTCTGGAATGTGAATGGAAAAGTAATGAGAGTTAAGTTCTAGGCTTGGAGACCCCAGGGGAAGGATGTTGTCTGAGGAGGTGAATCAAACAGGGGTGAGTGTGTTCCCACTGACGACTTCTGCTGCTTTAACCTCTGGTTTGGCCAATGTAACAGCCTGTGGAACAAAACAGATCTTCCTTTGAAAGCCTGTGCTGTTGAAATGTGATTGGAAAGAGCATGTTCAGTGCCATGTGCTTTTCCCTAAGCAGCTAGATTTTCTTTCTGCTTCCACACAGACACGTCTTCCGCCTCCGAGGACGAGGGCTCGCTCAGGCGCCAAGCTGCTCTCTCTGCTGCATTGCACCAGAGCTTACAGAATGCTGAGTCTTGGATCAACCGATCTGTTCAGGGGTCATCCACATCCTCATCAGCATCCTCTACACTTTCCCATGGAGAAGGCAAAGGGACCAGTGGGTCACTAGCTGATGTATTTGCCAATACTCGAATAGGTAGGAGCTGGGTACGAACAGAACGGTCGCTTCGAGTTCAGACTGTGTTGATAAAAAAGCTGCAGTTGTCCTTTGCAGAAGGGAAATTCGGAGTCAGGGTTTAGCTGGTATTGATGGAACTCGCTAGGATTGGTTGGAGTTGTTTTCCTGAAGAATTTCAGAAGGTTTTTGAGGTGGTTGTAAAAGGGAGAATGGGGAGCAGGAGCTTCTGGAAGCAGGGAAGACTCCAGGGACAGTGTGGACAGAGCAGGAGGCACAACTCTCTGTGTCCTGTGTTGCTTTTATGTCTCCAGCTCTTGGGAGCTCCCGTGGGCACAAAGCTGCCCAGGGCAAGTGGCATTTTCATTCTGTGTCCTGACGAATCCCTTAGGGGTGTCTGTGCCTGTGGAGTGGGGAAATGCTGTGTTCAACATCCTCATTTTGCTCTGAGCCCCGATGGTTTTTATTGTTTGTGTTAGATCAGGAAAGAAAATGGACCAAATCCAGCCGTGTGTGTGAACAAATGAGCCTGTCATTAAAAAAACAGGGTTAGAGGAGTAAAGCTTTAGCCCAGCTCTTCCATGACTGTCTGAGGAATAACCAGAGCATCCAGGTACTGAGGAGATGGAGCAAAATCTACAGATCTGGATACCCTGGGCTCAGTTTTCTGAGGCTCTGAGGTGCTCCTTGCTGCTGATGCTTCTGTATGAAATGGCCAAGTTTGTTTTTGCTCTGTGTATGTTTGTCCTTTTTAGCTGCTGGTGAGGAAATTCCTGCACCATAGGACATTGTCTGTATTTCATGTGCTCTCTGCTTCTGCTTAACTGGGTTGGGGCAAGCAGTGCATAGAAATGCTGGTGATTTTATCTTTCACTTATTTATCTTCTTATTGATGTTATTTTTGTTTGTTTGTTTGTTTATTTGCTGGGATGCAAATCGTTTCCTGAAATGGAAAACTGAGGAGATTGCCCATAAAATGTAGTCAATATAATTAATGTTTTTGAAGCAGAGAGGCTGTTTTTAATTGGAGCATGCAGAAGGCCTCATTACCTTTTGCAATGAATTAAGGTAACACAGCTTTTTACCTCCAGAATATCTACTGTCTAATCTAATTAGTGTCTGATGCAAAAGAGAAGCTCTGAATCTTTGTCAGAATTTTATTTGCCACATTCATCCCGTGTTAACACCTGGTTTAAATGAATAGAACTCTCACATACACAGTTCTGTACATCTCTCTCTTGAGAGCAATAAAAAGTCCTGCAGATGTTTGGATTGTACAGATCCATGTCCTTTCCATTTTAGATTTTAGAAGTTCAGTGCATAAGGAATACTCCTTGCCACTGTGTCTCCAAAGGGATGCAGAAATAGGTTATTTTTTCTCCTTAGAAAGAGAGAAATCAACACAGAATCAATCACAAAACCCTCTCAGTGGGAATTATTTGGGATTTGACTTCAGACTATCTGTAAAACCCAACCCATAGTTTCAGATTGTTGGGTTTTTCCTTTGTAAGCAGCAGTTGCTGGTGCTGTTAATCCAGAATAGAATATTCTTGCCCTATCAGATAATTTAACCTGCTGGGTTGTGTAAAGAAACCCCAGATAAGCAAAAATCCCTTGTTTAAGAGACAGTTCACTGGAGAATTCCTGCAGGATGCAGTTGCAGCCTTGGCTGAAAGGCAGGACAGTGTCTTGCAGCTTAAATAGAAGTAAGGCCCAGCTCACATTATTCATTGGATTTATTCTGTAGCTGCTGTACAAGCTCTGTAACCACCCAGCTGGAAGGGATTGAAACCCAACACAACTTTTGCTGATCTGCTTTGGTCAAAGTCCCACGTGTTTTGTTTTCGAAAGCCCTCACTGACAAAAAAGCTAAATAGTAGAATTCTAGCAAGAGAGATCAGTGCATAGGTGAGGGAGGGATTTGTTCTGGACTTTGGATGTTTCAGAGCTCATATGAATCTAAAACTTTAAAAAAAAATTATTTATTTCTTTTTTTTACAGTACTGAATGTCAAGACATTGAGCCTCAAGGTTAGAAACCAAGAACAGGAATTCTGTTTTGCTGAAGCACTTTCCTGACATGGACAAAACCCTTGTGCCTTTGTTTTTTTGGTTTCCAGAACAAATACTGTGCTTGTCCTAGAGCTGCTGAACCTTTAGGAATCAGTGTGTTTAGCATTAATCAGGGTTCCCATACATCCAACCCATTCAATCCTTAGGATTATTGGTAACACTGACACTTTGCTCATTTGAGAGGGTTGATAAATAAAAGGTGTATTTAGCAGCTTTCTTCTTTTTTTAGAAAGTTTCTCAGTCCCCCCAGATGTCACAGCAACTACCTCCATCCCCTCAGCGCGGCCGGCAGCCATCGACCTCCCTCCCTCTGGAATTGTCAAGGGGATGCACAAGGGATCCAACCGCTCCAGCCTCATGGACACTGCAGATGGTACGAAACCTTTGGGGCCCCCAGGAGCTGCAGCAGTGCTCAGAGAGGGTTTAAAATTAAATTTATTCTTCCAACTCCCATTGATTTCATCGAAGCACTTCGCGAATTCGGAACAGTTTTGGCATTAAGGTGTTACTGTGCTGCTGTTGTGGTGTTGGCATTTCTTCATGGAGGAATTTCTTCATGGATAGGGTGGGCAGGCATTGGGACTGCCCAGGGAGGTGGTGGAGTCTCAAATCCCTGGAGGATTCCAGGGAATGAGTGGATGTGGCACTCAGCGCTCTGGTCTTTCCCTCCAGGCGTTCCTGTGAGCAGCAGAGTCTCCACAAAAATTCAGCAGTTGCTGAACACCTTGAAAAGACCTAAAAGACCACCCCTGAAAGAGTTCTTTGTGGATGATTTTGAAGAAATCGTGGAAGGTAATAGCACAAATGATGGTTTTGTGCACGTTTGTTACAATTAGATACTCAGGGGGTTGAGTTCTTTGTGCTGTTGTTCTCAAGGTTGACTCAGATTCACTGTTTGCAGCAGCCTCCATGAACAGTCTGACCTCAAACCAGTGTTTGAAGTCATTTGCTGATCTGCTGAGCTTTGGGGGGATCTCCTCAACACTAAACTTCTTAAAAAAATATTTAAATAGATTTCCCAACTCTCTTCATTTGCTTAGGCTACTTTAATTAATTTCCCAAAGGGGATTGTCCTCACTGGTAATTTCATTTCAGCATTATTTTATTTTCTGCAGTTCTGTGTTCCTTTCCTTACTGATGTAAGCAACATTCTGTGGGAAGACTCTGTTCATGATGTCTTGTTTTGTGCAAGACTTCCTAGGAAATGGGATGGAATGAGTTGTTAAATCCTTTTCCTCATTTCCTTTAGATTCACTTCCAGCTTATTTCAAAGGTGACAAATAGGTGAAGACGAGGAATATTATTTTACTTGGATTATGTGAGAAATACCACAATAGATACTGGAAATATTATTGAATTTTTAGTTCCCCAGCCTGACCCGAACCAGCCCAAGCCCGAGGGCCGGCAGATGACCCCGGTGAAGGGAGAGCCCCTGGGAGTGGTCTGCAATTGGCCTCCTGCCTTGGAAGCAGCTCTGCAGCGCTGGGGAACCACTCAGGCCAAATGTCCCTGTCTGACAGCACTGGATGTGACAGGAAAACCAGTTTATACCCTCACCTATGGTGAGTTGAGCCTCTGCCCTGCCTTCCCCTGCTCAGCTGCTCCTGAGAGCACAGGGCTCGTGGGATTAGACCAAAAACCTTCCTGGTCTTTGTGAGTGTTGCAGACAGAGCAGTGTCACTGTAGGTGGTAAAAACAGCCAAGGTGTGAGCTGTTCTCTTGTGCTGTTTGATCCTTGTGCAAATATCTGTTCTCTGTGTTCCAGGCAAACTGTGGAGCAGAAGTCTCAAGCTGGCCTACACCCTGCTTAATAAACTGGGGACCAAAAACGAACCTGTGTTAAAACCTGGAGACAGGGTAATGATTTTTAGGTCTTTCTGCTTCTCCCTCTGGAGTAAAACGAGGGGTTTGGGGGCTGGAATTTACCACAGACACCACAGTGAGACTCACCCCAGGGACAAGGCTGCTTGGGACAGAAATTGGTGGGATTTTTCAGGAGTTCTGGCTCCTCTTGTGAGCAGCTTCTGAGCTCTGGGCTTTGAAATACATCTGCAGCTCTGAGGGAAGTGAAGGGTTTGTTCTCTGTGTCTTGGCTGTGTGTGAACCTTTCACATGCCTGGGCACTGCCTGAGGAGCTCAGGCGTGTTCCATACACTCTGTGGGAGGCAGAATGGGAAACAACACCAAGTTTTGTGAGTTTTTAAGTCACTCTAGATGTGGATTTTGAAATTTTGAACTTGTGGCTTGCAGGTAGCCCTTGTGTATCCCAACAACGACCCTGTGATGTTCATGGTGGCATTTTATGGCTGTCTCCTGGCAGAAGTGATCCCAGTGCCTATAGAGGTACCTCTTACCAGAAAGGTAACGTTGATGGAACTTGGAGGAGCCATGTGGGATGGAAACCAAGTCAGGCCATCAGCCTCTGACAGCCTTTCACAGCCTCCAGCTGCTGCCTGAGCAGCTCTTTACCAACAAGGACCTTTGGGAGCCTTTTAAATGGCATTTAAAAATGGAAAAACATATTGACCAGAGCTGTGCTGAGCAGCTGGAGATGGTCAATTCTCCTAAACAATGCAGTCTTCACTTCCTTATTGCAAATAATTTATAAAGAACAGATTATAGTGTGGATCTGCCTCCTGAGTGATGGGAGGGAACTCAATCCAGCCTTGCTGAGCTCTGCCAAGCTCTGATTCTGCTGGAGATGGAGGTGCTCAGTGTTCCTGAAGACTTTAAGGCACCTTTTTGTGAATTATTTACTCCACAAAGTGTTTTCTTTACCCTTAGCAGAACTTTTGCACTGTTGCCATATTATTGCCATGTCGAGAACTGTGTGAAACTCTAGGATTTCACAAGAGGAAACAAAAACAAGAGAAGCTCATGGCAAACATGAAGGCAGGAGAGGTGGCAGTGAGCTGGGAACACTCAGGGACACACAGAGCTTTGATTTCACTCTCTGCTCTGTGACAGACTGCTATAGCAACCAAATGCAAAATTAAAACTTCTCCAGTGTTTGCCCAATCAGTTTCTGAGCGAGCCTCCTCATTTTATCATTGTGCAACAGGAATTGGCTCCAGGGGATAGAGAGGTCTCGTTATTCCAGTGTAATTACATGTTTGGCTTTTTTTTTTTTTTTTTTTTTTTTTTTTTTTTTTTTTTTTTTGGCCTCTCAATTCCTCTTTGCAGCATCTGGGTTTCCATTAATGCCAGTAGATGGGGTGTGCTCCATGCCCAAGCTGGGCAGGAGCTCTTTTTTCCCCTGGATTTCACATCCAGTGTGTTTTAACCTTGCCAATGTCACATTTTATGGGGTCATAGGATGGTTTGAGTTGGAAGGGACCTTAGAGACCATCCAGTTCCATCCTTTGCCACGGGCAGGGACACCTTCCAGCAGCCCAAGTCACTCCAGTTGTGATTCTGTGATTCTGAGTGTGTGTGGGAATGGGTTGTTTTCTTCTTTTCCTTGCCATTCCTTCCCCCCAGTCCCCAAAGCATCATCAAACCTTGGATTTTGGCTTTTGTCATCTTTGAACAGGAGTGACTTTTCCCTTCTTCCCTTTAGGATGCTGGTGGGCAGCAGATTGGCTTCCTGCTGGGGAGCTGTGGGATTGCTCTGGCCCTCACCACTGAAGTGTGTCTGAAAGGGCTCCCAAAAACCCAGAACGGAGAAATTGTGCAGTTCAAAGGTGAGTTGGTTATAGATTGGCTTTTCATTGTATTTGTGCTGCAGCTGAAAGGAGCTGTCAGGACTCTGAAGGCACTTTTGGAGGATAAAGGAGCAATTCCTGATTCCACCACCGAAATGTTGCAGGATTTGTGTTTGTGGGTGTCTGACACAGCTGCTCTGGTATTCTGGAGGTCACAAGGAACCACCTCCCAAGCTCAGGTCCCTTCATTTGGCAGGTTCCAAAGCAGTTTTATTCACAAGCTTTATTTAGGAATGCTGCAGGGATCTTCCCTGAGAAGAGGAAGTACCTCGTTGCCCACTGAACTCCCTGATGAGCAACGAGATGAACCTTCTGGCTGGTAGCTGGCCTTGGCTTGGAATTTTGCTTGTGTAAATGAACTTGGACAAATGATGGGGTTTAGTGTATTCTTGCAGAATATAAATCCCTCAATAAATAAACTGACATTAATGTACCATTTTAATTTTGGCTCCAGGTTGGCCCAGACTCAAGTGGGTTGTGACAGATTCAAAATATCTCTCCAAATCTCCCAAGGACTGGCAGCCCAACATCTCAGCAGCAGGAACTGAGCCAGCATATATTGAGGTAAGTGGTGAATGGGGAATAAAAAGCACCTTCTGTGAGCTGAATTTAATGTTCTAATCACCAGAGAAGAGAATAGTTTCACCTCACTCCCTTAAACTTCCCACTTTCCTGCCACTGAAACAAGTCTTTCACTGTGGGCATCCTGCTGTGAAGCTCATTTTAGGTTTCAATCCCTTTGTGGCCTTGAGCACTGCTTGGAATAAGCTGGAGATATTTTTTTTTGTTCCAAAAAGTGAGGGATGAGTTGAGTTCTGAGGTGGTGTTTGATACCACCCATTTCTGACAGTGCTTGAGGCAGCAGCAGTTTGAATTCTCTGTTCTTGCTGGTAATGCTGATTTTTGTTTGTGCTCCAGAAGGTTTCTTGTAGGGATTGCAATGGTTTCAGTGGTGGTTCAGCCATCCTGAAATCACAGATTGGCTTTCCAGTTTGTTACAGGAGCAGGAAGAGATGTGGTGAGCAGCAGTGACAGTGAAATAAACACAAACACATTCATTTTTTTCCTCCCATCTCCATGGAGATTTCCTGTGTGTGTGCCACCACAATAACCATCTCCTCGCCTCTAAGCTTTCACACAGATGGTTTTTTGGGTTTGTCTCAGCAGCTTTAAGAGAAAAAAACTTCTATTTCACGTGGATTCTGTGATTTAACTTCCTTCCTGCATGGGATATTTAGAGCCCTCCTTGACTCTCTTCTCTCCTGTGCAGTACAAGACCAGCAAAGAGGGCAGTGTCATGGGTGTCACCGTGTCCCGTGTGGCCATGCTCGCCCACTGCCAAGCCTTGTCCCAGGCCTGCAACTACTCTGAAGGTGGGTGAGAGTGCAGAACATCAAAGGAATGAAGGGTTTGACAACATTATTTTAAGTGGTTGCTTCTCTGAGTAACCCAATATTTACTTGGAAAAATAAATAAAATCGGAAAAGAGCAGATTAATTCTCTTCGCTAAAGTGAAAATCAGCTGTGATGTTTTTCCATCCAAAACTGCAGCAATTTCACTGCCGTGATGGAGAGGAATAAAAAGTGGGATTTATTTCATGTCTGTGAAGTTGCTGAGTCTGTTCTGGTGAACCAAAAGAGGAGCAAATGAATGAAAAATGGAGCATTTTCAGACAAGCTCGAGTCCCCTCTCACTGTATTGATGACCCATAGAAATGTCTTCCTAAATTTTTATTGCTGTTAATGTGTAAATACCAAAGTTTCTGGGGCTGTGAGGTTTTTTGGGTAGCCCAGAAATGGAGATTGGAAGGTGCTGGTGGTATTCCAGAGGGTTTTGCTGTAGGTTATGGTTTATTCTGGTCTTCTTTTTAAATCAAGCTAATTCCTACATCCATGAGTGAAACTATTTATAGAGCTGTAGGTCACAGAGCTTTAAAATGCAAAATTTGCCTTTTAGAATCCATCACTCGAGCTGAGAGTCAGGGCTTGAATGATGTTCTCTGGCTCCTCTTCCCTCCACTGCTCGTGCATAATGAGCTTCAGACCCTTCCTGTCCTACTGATGGACATTTCAGGCTGGAATGTGATTTCCTTGCAGCTTTCTGGATGAGTTCCTGCTCAGGAATGGACGTGTAGTTGTTAACTTTGCATGACAGGGAGCTCTGATCAGTAATATGAGTAATGAAACAGAGCCCTGGGCTTGCTGGGTGCCCCGTGGAGCAGCTCTGACAGATCAGTGGCAGGTTCATCCCTGTGCACATTCCAGCAGAAATGATGGGCACAGCTGTGCTGGCACATTGCACTTGACAACTTCACCTTTTCTTTTCCCAGGTGAAACGATAGTGAATGTGTTGGATTTTAAGAAGGATGCAGGGCTGTGGCATGGCATTCTAACGGTGAGTTGAAGCATTCCAGAGTTCTCTTTCTTGAGAGATTAATTATTAGATGGGATATTAGGAAAAATTTCTTCCTTGTGAGAGTGGCAGAGTGCCCAGAGATGCTGTGGCTGCCCCTGGATCCCTGAAGTGTCCAAGGCCAGGTTGGACAGGGCCTGGAGCAACCTGGGACAGTGGAAGACATCTGTGCCCATGACACTGGATGGGCTTTAAGGTCCCTCCCAACCCAACCCATTCCAGAATTCCATGATTCTGTGATAACAGCAGCATTTGAGTCCATGGCTGAGGACCATTACCTGTTAAAACAACCATTTCTCTCCCTGCCAGAGCTGCAGTTCTCTGGGGTAACATCAGAATCATCCTGACTAAACCTCTGAATTCAGGATTGGGTGGAAGTTGATGGGGGGACTGAGGGTGTCTTATTTCTAATAATCGATGAAAGGTTTGTGAACCCCTTCCTAACAATCTTTTTTCTGCTTTTCAGAATGTAATGAACAAGCTGCACACTATCAGCGTGCCCTATTCTGTGATGAAAACCTGTCCTCTCTCCTGGGTGCAGAGGGTTCACGCCCACAAAGGTAACTCAGGATGATCCACAACTTCAGCATTAAAATCTCAAATGCCTTAAATCCTTCTTCCTCTTCCATGACAAATCTTGAGGGCTAAGAGTTTCATTAATGTCCAAAGATAGTTGATTTTTATTTTGCAGTTGTAGATAGGATTTTCTAGATCCTCAAGCAGGGCTGGAGCTCATATCTCTAAAACTCAACGAGAGATTTTAAGCTCCCAGTCGTGTAGATACTTGTAAAACTCCTTGCACTGGTAACTTGCCAGAGGCTGGAACAGGAATGTGACAGCTTGGGAGGACAGGGGGCTTTGCCATTTATTTCTGTGCACAAAATCCTAATGCCATGTCAGTGGTGGGGAGCTTGTGACTTGGAGCCAGTTTCTTTTATGAAACCAAGAAAATGGTAGAATGCAGCAGGAGCCCTTGATCCCTGGCCTCCCTGAGGGCTTTCAGAGAGTGATAATGATTTCTGGCCTTTGGAGGAGGAGCTGTGATGATGACAGACCCTGGCTCAGGTGGTGGCAGTGCCACAGCAGATGCCATTGTGTGTTGGGTTTGCTGTTACTGCAGTCTCACTTATTTAAGGCTTAGGTGAGAATTCCCTCATTTAAGGGGTCTCAGATTGTGCATCCATGTGAAAACAACCCTTGGAAAGCTTTGATTTGTCCTGAGGTGTTGTTTTGGGGGTCTGAAACTGTCCATCCATGTAAAAACAACCCTTGGAAAGCTTTGAGGTGTTGTTTTGGGGGTCTGAGACCATCCATCCATGTAAAAACAACCCTTGGAAAGCTTTGATCTGTCCTGAGATGTTGTTTTGGGAGTCTCAGACTGTGCATCCATGTAAAAACAACCCTTGGAAAGCTTTGATTTGTCCTGAGGTGTCGTTTTTGTGTCGATTGCAGCAAAAGTTGCTCTGGTGAAGTGTCGAGACTTGCACTGGGCCATGATGGCCCATCGGGACCAAAGAGACGTGAGCCTGAGCTCGCTGCGGATGCTGATCGTCACCGACGGCGCCAACCCCTGTGAGTGTCCCCAGCCCCTCTCCCTTCTCACTGCAGGATCAGGGATCCCCTGGGGTCATTATCAGCTCCTCTGAGGTGCTCTCATTTGGGGCAGATGGCTTTTGGGGCCTGGGCACAGGACAAGGGGTTTCCGTGTTGCCATCCTTTGGGTTGTGAGAGATTTTGCAAAGCAGGAAAAAGGGAGAGTTGGATGGGGGAGAAGTGTTGATAAATCAGAGAATTGTTCAGGCTGGGAAAGGCCTTTTAGACTATTGAGTCCAACCCTTAAGCCAGCAGCACTGTGTTCACCACTAAACCCTGTCCCCAAGTGCCACAACCACACGTCCTTTAAATCCCTGCAGGGATTGTGATTCCACCACTGCTCTGGGCGGAATCCAATGTTTGAACATCCAGTCTGGGCTTGTTCCAATGCCTCACCATCCTTTGAGACAGAAGATTTTCCTTAATATCCAACCTAAACCTCCCCAGCACAACTTGAGGCCACTTCCTCCTGTAGTTTCCCAAATCTTCCTCCTGACCCTTCCTGTGTAGATGGGCATGAAATCAAATTCTGTGAAGTCCTAGTGGCATCTTTTCTTTCTTCCTAGGGTCTGTTTCCTCCTGTGATGCCTTCCTGAGCTTGTTTCAGAGCCATGGGCTGAAACCAGAGGCGATTTGTCCCTGTGCCACCTCCCCTGAAGCGATGACCGTTGCGATCCGGAGGTAACAAATTGAGTCATCCAGGCCGGGCTTTGTTCACACTTGGGTTGGTCATAGTTGATTTAAGCATGTAATAAACTCCTCTGACATTTACTATGTGTGCTCAGGTACTCAAGTTGCTGAGTTGTTAAACCTCTCTCCTGAGATCCAAGTGATTTCTGAGGTGTGTGACAGCTCAGCAGTGCCCGAGTGCTGCTTTTCCTCCCTGATTTCCACAGCCTGGGAATCAGGTTGTTCTGAATCTGAGATTTGAGATCTTTTGGACATTCTCATACTCTGCTTCTGTCCATTGCTCCCTTCTGTAAGGAACAGCCTTGCCATTATGTGGCCTGGGAGCTGGGGTTTGCCATGGGCTGAGATAATGAGCTGGCAGAGGAGCTGCAGTGCCCAGGAACACAATTCCTTAGGGATTGAAAACTTGGCTCCTTTGGGTGGGGATCCCTACTGCCATCACTGTATGAAATGATTATGCAAAGCAGAGACACTGAATACACCTATTTCTGCTTCTGTGCCATCTAACACTGAGCCCCGGTGCCTGATTGAGTGTATTTATTGATTTTGTGTCCTTCCCAGGCCTGGAGTCCCCGGGGCTCCTTTGCCAGGCAGAGCCATCCTGTCCATGAATGGGCTGAGCTTCAGTGTGATTCGGGTCAACACTGAAGATAAAAACTCTGCTCTCACTGTCCAGGACGTCGGGCACGTGATGCCAGGAGGTAAAAACAGGCAGGAGACTCCTGTGAGGTGTTTTTTGGGGAAGTTTTAGTAGCAGAATTGGTCAATGTTCTCTCCCATATCAACCTTGTTGTGGGAGAGGTGGGGCTCAGTCATTTCTGTCACAATTAAATGTGTCAGTTCTCACGCAGGGCAAAGTTTGGGAGCTGTTTTAACAAAAGCCTGATTTGTTCTAGGCATGATGTGTATAGTGAAACCAGATGGGCCCCCCCAGCTCTGTAAAACAGACGAGATTGGTGAAATCTGTGTGAGCTCCAGAGCAGGAGGAATGATGTACTATGGGCTGGCAGGGGTGACAAAGAATACTTTTGAGGTATGTCTAACAGAATGCATCTCTCCTGCCCCATTTTCTGTGTAAAACTGGTGGTCTTGGGTTTGTAACTGAAGTGTTAATGTTATTTTTAAAAAAACACACACTGGAAAACTCCTTGCAGTTAGAGATACTCAAAATCCCTTCCATAAACATCTCCCACCCTGCCAAAACAAGCGCTGCTCCGAGGCTTCCCTCCCCTTCTCCTCTTCCCTTCACTCACTTCAAATACAATTCTTGGGCTGGGGAAGGTTTTTCTCTCCTCAGGCTGCTTTGCCTCCAGTGTCCTCCTTTGTGTTGCAGGTGATCCCTGTGAACTCCTCAGGCTCTCCAGTGGGAGAAGTGCCCTTCGTGCGTTCCGGCTTGCTGGGATTTGTTGGACCTGTACGTGAGCCATTGGAGCCTTGCATTGCTCTGACCCCTCTGCAGAGTTTTGGGGAGGGAGGATGTGTGAGAAGAGCTCGCTGTGAGTTCCTCACAGGTGCCCCTTCTTGTCTTGCAGGGCAGTTTGGTGTTTGTGGTTGGGAAGATGGACGGGTTGCTGACAGTGAGCGGGAGGAGGCACAACGCCGATGACATCGTGGCCACTGGACTGGCTGTGGAGTCAATAAAAACAGTTTACAGAGGAAGGTCAGCACAAGAAACTCCCCATAAACTGCTGCATGTAATAAACTGGAACAGAAGCTTTAGTTCTTTCTTGGATTTCTCTTTGGGTAGCTCAGTTAAAGTAAACATATTTTTGATTTAGGTAGTAATTGCCCTGATCCTGCCCAACACAGATTTTTTTTTCCCCACTATCCAGCCTGGCTTTTCATCAAGTCTGTGCTTTAGGGAAAGCAATCAAGTAACAAGATAAGTCAGCCACATGGAGAAATTAATTCTCTGTCTCTGCAGAGTTGCAGTCATTAGCTGGTGGCTGGTGCAGCAAGGAAGAGTTTCATTAATGTCCAAAGATATTTGATTTTTATTTAGCAGTTGTGGATCTAATTTTCTACATCTTCAGGCCGGGCTGGTGCTCATATCTCCGAGACTTAGTGAGAGATTTTAAACCATCATGTAGGTGCCTTTAAATCTCCTTTCATTTGTGCTTTGCCAGAAGTTGGAACAGGAATGTGACAGCAGGTTGGGAGAATGGGAGACTGTGCCATATGGAAACTTCATCAGAAAGTGCAATTAACCCCTTCAATACTCCCCAGTCTTTCCTTTTGACTCAATATTAATTGTCTGATGCTTTTCCTCTTTTTTTTTTTTTTTTTTTTTTTTTTTTGCCCCACGATTATTTTAACAAGTTCTGTCTTTAACCTCTCCTTGACTTCCTGTTCCCAAGGAGTGAAACTGGAGTGTGGCTCTTCCCTTTTCCTTAGGATTGCTGTGTTCTCTGTGTCTGTGTTCTACGACGAGAGGATCGTGGTGGTGGCAGAGCAGAGGCCAGATGCTTCTGAGGAGGACAGCTTCCAGTGGATGAGCCGGGTGCTGCAGGTACAGCCTGAGCTGAGAGAATAAAGGAGATATTTTTTAAAAGGTCTTTAAGGGTACACCTTGGGCAGTGCAAGAGCCTGGTCAGGGCTAAGAGAATAAAGGAGATATTTTTAAAAAGGTCTTTAAGGGTACAGCTTGAGGGATGATGCCTTGGGAAGGCTGAGCTGGAACAGAGACTGGACAGAGCTAAGAGAATAAAGTGGATATTTATTAAAAGGATTTAAAGGGCAATACAAGAGGAGAAATTTAAGTTAAATTTTGAGAAGAAATTCCTCGGCCACTCTGGGATTCCATGAAGGTCCTGAGAGAACAGAGGAGCTCTGGCAGTCACCTCTCAGAACTGCCAAACAGATCTGTCAGCTCAAGCTTTGGAGTTGTGCTTTTAGTCCGGATCATGTGGAGCTCAGAGTTTGGCTTTAAAGCCACTCTTTTCTTTAGAAATGCATTTTCAGCAGAGACCAAGTGGGCAGGGAAAGGCCAGGACAGCTGAATGAATGTGGTCCTAAAAGAATGAATAGCAAGTGCTTCCTTTGAGAGCTGCCTGCACTGCATGTGTGTCATTCCAGGAATGACATTCAGGGAGTGAAGTGTGTGAGCTGGGGTGGGAAACCAGGGAAGTACCTGGTGCTCTGAATAATGGATCAGATGCCTGAATGCTGAGGCGGGCAGGAGGGAACAGAGTGTGATGGCTCAGAGGAGACAGATGGATACAATCCCGAGATCAGAATCCTGTGATTCATCAGGCAACTGTGGATATTTTGGGATTTTGGTCATGAAAGATGTAAAAATGGATTTGGTGTCTATGAAATGGGCTGTAAAGGCAGGGATGTACCCAGCACTTCAGGCTCTCTGCAGGACTCACTGGTGGCACAGAAGTCAAGTGGGTTGTCAGTGATTGACTCACTCCTCCTGCACCTCACAAGTCCGGGGATTTGTCTTGAGTGTGTCAGTGCATCAGCAGCAGCAGACTGTGTCCAGCAGTGCCAGGAATGCCAGTGACCATCTCTCCTTTCTCTAGGCAATCGACAGCATTCACCAAGTGGGTGTTTACTGCCTCGCTCTCGTGCCAGCCAACACATTGCCAAAAACTCCTCTGGGAGGGATCCACATCTCCCAAACCAAGCAGCACTTTCTGGAGGGCTCTCTGCACCCCTGCAACATCCTCATGTGCCCACACACTTGTGTGACAAACTTGCCAAAGCCCAGGCAGAAACAGCCAGGTAACATGAACCATTTTTGGTGTTGTTAAACTGGAGGCTCAGTGCCTCAGCCCCAGGAACCCAGTGATATCCTACTCCCTGTCCCACACGCTGAAGACCAAAGCCTGCCTTGTGCCCCGTGGCTGGGGCGTGTTCCAAGCCTCTCTTTGCATATGTTAGTCAGGAATTTTGATTCCCACCTTTGAACTCACTGGGATTCTCCCTCCTGATGAATAGAGACCAGCAATGCCTGCTGAACTCCATCAGTGAGGCTTCATCCCCTGGGGCAGTGGGATCCTGCAGGGGCTCTCTGTACCTTTCCTCTGCTCTTTTCCAAAGATGCTCTGATGTCTCTGCACAGGTGTGGGCCCTGCCTCTGTGATGGTGGGGAACCTGGTTGCTGGGAAGAGAATCGCTCAAGCCTCTGGGAGAGATCTGGGTCAAATAGAAGACAATGATATGGTTAAAAAGGTAAATCAGTGATTGTGACAGCTGGAGAATGGGAAGGAGTTTCCCCTCCTGGGTGTGGAGCAGCAGGGGGAAGCACTGAAGGAGAAGCTGGTGTTGAATTCCTGCCTGTCTCTTCCAGCACCAGTTCCTGACAGAAATGTTGCAGTGGAGAGCTCAAACGACTCCTGACCACCCACTCTTCCTTTTATTGAATGCCAAGGTACAGTCAGTGCTGAGTTGTTGGGTTTTTAAGGTCTACATGTTATCCAGTGCCAGTTGGAGAGTTTAAAATCTTTTGCCCTCTGCAGTGCCTCTCTTTAGTCTCTGTATCAGATTTTGCCCATAGATTTGTAACTTTAAACTTGACCCTTTGACCCTCTAGGTGCCTTCAGCAAATGACTCTCGTGGTTTGACCCTTCATTTTAAAACTGAGCGTGTTTGTAGGTCCCACTGGCTCCTGTATCAGTTAATGGTGTATCCCTTGGTGCCACCATCCCTATCAATGGTGTTGAGTATATTCTGGCAAGGTTCTGGTGCAAGAAGACCTGAACTGACTCCCTGGAAGGTAGAATTTTCTAGAGCAGATCTAACTCCATCTCTATCCTTTGATACTGTAGTGGATGAGTGGCTCACTGGGCGCCAGCAGCCTTTAGGTAGAGATAACTCATAGCTGTAGCCTCCTGCTAGCCAGCAAGCTTGGGTTTATTTCACAGCAGCCAGTTTGTGTTGTGCCAGGCCCTGTTTAGAGCATTTTTTTGTGTGTCCTTTCAAGGGAACCATTGTGTGCACGGCCACCTGCCTTCAGCTGCACAAAAAGGCTGAGAGAATTGCATCAGTGCTGTGTGACAAAGGCCATCTCAATGCAGGAGACAATGTGGTGCTTCTTTATCCTCCTGGTGAGTGAGACCCACTGGGGAAATACAGCCTGGGCTTTCTTTGGAATCTCAGTGGGATGTGGAAATACAGGAAAGGCACTCAGGGCTAGCGAGAGGTGCTCACTGCTGTGTCCTGCCTGACTTTTGAGTCGTTTGACACTCAGGGTGTTGTTTTCCTGTATGATGGAGATGTTTCCTTTGTGCATCCTTTACTTTCCCCATTCCCTATCCCAAGCTTTCTCAGCTCCCTCGGTGCTGGGCTGCTGATATTGCCCACCTGTGCTTGTGGGAGTGTCTCCCTTACCCCAGGGGAGGAGCAGCACTGCCCTGCTGTGCCTCCCTCCCCAATGTCCCCAATGTCCCCATGGTGTCCTTGCAGGCATCGAGCTCATCACGGCCTTCTATGGCTGCCTGTACTCGGGCTGTGTCCCTGTCACCGTGCGCCCTCCCCACGCCCAGAGCCTGGTGGCAACGCTGCCCACAGTGAGGATGATCGTGGAGGTGAGTGACAGGGGCAGAGCCTGGGGCTCCAGGGGTGACACCTGTGTCACAGGGAGTGGGGCTGGGTCACTCGTGGGCTCCAGAGGTGACACAGGAGTCACACCGAGCGTCGCTGCTGCAGAGGTGACACAACTGACCAACCTTGTGCTGTGTGACAGGGATTGAGGCACATTTGGGGCTGAGGGACAGTGTTGTCACTCATAAAATGCCATAGAAAGCCCTCTCCTCACAGACAGAGTGCAGGTGCTTCCTGAGAACACCAACATGGTGTTGCCACCCAAAATTTCACCTTATTGCTGGGGAAGTTCAAATCCTGCAGTTAAGTGACTTCCCAAGCCCAGTAACCAGGAGATACCATGGCTGGATCTTGCTGTGACACCTTCTCACCTGCTCTAGAGGTTCTGACAGGGTCTGTGCAGCCTGGGCTGCACTGGGGGTTTAATGAAGGGGAAGCAAAGTGTGCTAAAGCCAGAGGAAGAAATTCAGATTTGCTGAAAGAAACTGGCTACAGATGATAAAAGAGTCTCTGAACATCAGCTCTTGAAGTTGCAGAGCTGCTGGAACTCTTTGTTTAAATGAGTGTTCATCTTTGCAGGTCAGCAAAGCTGCCTGTATCCTCACAACCCAGACCTTGATGAGGCTGCTCAAGTCCAGAGAGGCAGCTGGTGCTGTGGATGTGAAAACCTGGCCAACCATCATCGACACAGGTGAGCTCCTTGGGCCAAGAGGCTCCTCAAAGTTCTGTGCAGGGGTGACTGGTGATTTCCCAAAGGGACTGTCCCCTGTTTCATTGAGTGGCTCTTGAAAATTTTATTTGAATATGTACAAAAGCTATCCAAGATGTGCCCTTGTTCACTGAGAACTCTTCTGTATTGAGCTGTGTATGGGAAATGATTGCAGTGGAGACAACTTTAATCTGTTTAAGGCAAGGGCAAGTTGGTCTTTTCTCTCTTTTCCTGAGAATAAATAATTTTCTGTGTGGGAGCTTTGGCAAGAGTTTTGCCATACACTGGCCTGTTTCTTCTGGAAAGAGAATTAATAGAAAGCTTTATCTTCCATCTCTGCTGTTTTGGAAGTTGTGTTCTCCTTTCAAAGACCAGTCAAGTAACCAAAATTAACTCGTTTATTTCTCTCTTGCACAGATGACTTGCCCAGGAAGCGACTGGCCCAGATCTATAAGCCACCCACACCTGAAATGTTGGCGTATCTTGATTTTAGTGTTTCTACAACAGGCATGCTCACAGGAGTAAAGGTATAGTAACGGATTAGGAGATGGGCACTTGTGTCTTGTCTTTGTCCAACCCTCTGAGCCACCTCCAACTTGTAGCTTAGACAAAGACCCTGATTTTCTTCTAACAAAGCTGTGGGCTTCAGTTCACTGAGTTCTGCCATAGAGGGAAACAGGTGTCCACAGTGGGGTCAGGAATTCTGCAGAGCTGCCTTGGCACAGCAGCACAGCTCTGAGCTCTGCTGGCCTCCACCAAAAGCAGAATAGGGATGCAGTCAGAAAAAAAGAGGGTAAGAAACTGAAAAGGGAAGCCTTAGATTGTTGGTAATGCTCATGTGTGTTTGGAGTGGGGGAATCACAGGATAGTCAGGGTTGGAAGGGAACTCTGGAGATCCCCCAGTCCAAGGCAGGGTGACCCAGAATAGGTGACACAGGAACATGTCCAGGTGGGTTTGAAATGTCTCCTGAGAGGAAGAAGACTCCATGACCACCCAGGGCAGCTGTTCCAGTGTCTGCCACCTCCATGGAAACTTCTTCCTCCTGTTGAGGTGGAACTCAAACAACTGCAGCTTCAATTTTAACTGTTGGTGTCAGGGCTCTGCAGTCTCTGCTGTGGAAGCTCAGGAACCAAACCACGGCCCTGTGCTCTCACCTGCCCGTGCTGGGGAGTCCCTGGGTGGTGTCCTGGGCTCCCAGCAGTGTCCCCTGTGTTGCAGATGTCCCATGCTGCTGTCAGTGGCCTGTGCAGGGCCATCAAGCTCCAGTGTGAGCTCTACTCCTCCCGGCAGATCGCCATTTGTCTGGACCCCTACTGCGGGCTGGGATTTGTGCTCTGGTGCCTTTGCAGGTAGGATTTTTTTGGGGGAAAGGGGCAAATTAACTCTTGGCTGGTTGAAATAAATCCTTTTGGGTGTGATTAAAGATGTGTTGACATTACAAAATGATTTAATTTACAGTAAGGAGGGGGGTGAGTTTGTTTTGGAACTGACAACAACATGTTCCCTTTTGCTGCACATTAGCAGGATGTTATCCCATCTTGATGATGTGTGTTTGTGCTGCCAAATATTCCTGGCTTCAGAATGTTTCTCTTGCCTTTCTTCCTTGATTACATGTTGCACTAAGGGAGGTTTTGTTCTGTGTGGGGTTGAGCCAGTTCTCTTCCTTCACTGTCAATGTGTGTTTGTGTGGGGATAAATTGTTATTCTTTTACAGTAAGTTGCATTTTTAAAATGCTGCTGCTCCAGTTTGCCTCAGCTGCAGTCCCACAACCTGCCTTTGGACTAGCAGGAATGTAATGTGCAAATAGAGTAAATATTAATTTAAAGATAACTGCAAGCTTCACTAAAAATGTTTTCTCCCTTAATGTTCTTCACAGTGTGTATTCTGGACATCAGTCAATTTTAATTCCTCCTATGGAGCTGGAATCCAATCTTTTTGTCTGGTTATCTACTGTCAGCCAGTATAAAATAAGGGACACTTTCTGTTCCTATTCAGTCATGGAAATGTGTACAAAGGGACTTGGAAACCAAGTTGAAATGTTAAAGGTAAGAAACATTTCCTGAGTGTTATATTACATAAATTAAGGAAACTCTGATAGTAAAGCAAAGTGATACAATCATTAAATACAAACTTTCCTATTGCACAAAATCTCCAGGCCAGAGGTGCTCCAAAAACAAATCTCCAAAAAAGCTGCAGCTCTGAGAGAGGGGAGAGGATTGGGAAGGAGCAGGAGCTCTGGCAGTGCAGGGAGCACCTGCCAGGGAATGCCAGGACAGCCCTGAGCAGGGAGGATCCCAGTGCTGCTCTGCAGCAGATTCCTTATGTAACAGTCTGCAGTGGAGGCTCAGACCAGCACATGATGGAAAGCACATGTCAGGAGAGCTGCTCAATGGAGGTGTGTTCTCCTTGGAGATGAGACAAGGGAAAAAAATAGCTCCATGCCATGCCTGAGGTGGTTTTTGTTTTTTTTTTTCCCTGGGATTTCCTGGCTCTGTGAGATCGAGGCTCAGCCTTGTTTTTTGGGTGGCACAGAGCTCTCTGCAGGTGCCTGGGCTGTGTCACCAGGTGAGCAGCACATGGGAGCTCCTGCCTGGTGCTGCTCAGAGCATTCACCAGAGAAATAATAATGGATTCAGGTCCCAGTGTTGTTGAAGAGTCAGTGCAATCCCAGTGGATGACTTTATTCTGCCTGGATTTGGTTTCCATCTGTATAAGCAGTGACTCAGAGGTGTAATCTCAGCTGAGCAGCTCAGAAGAGGGAGCACTGTGAGTCCATGTCTCGCTCTGGCTGCATTTCCAGGCTCTGCTCAGGCAGGATTTATAATTACAAACAGAATCAGAAAAAGGCAAAGTAACTTGGAACACAAGGACCGAGTTTGTCCTGCATTTCCTGAGTAACTTCAAGGGATGAGAAACAAACATAACTTCTTGAGAGGGGACAGATGAACACCTCCAGCCCTTTTCCCTCATGTTTTGTGTGCAGGCCCGAGGCATTAACCTGTCCTGTGTCCGGACCTGCGTGGTGGTGGCAGAGGAAAGGCCACGAGTTGCCCTCACTCAGTCCTTCTCCAAACTCTTCAAGGACATTGGGCTCTCATCCCGAGCTGTGAGCACCACCTTTGGCTCACGGGTCAACGTGGCCATCTGTTTACAGGTGAGGCTTCCCAAGGGCTCTTTTTTTGTTGTTGTCACTGACACCAGATTGCAGATCTGTATTCCTCACTCCCCATCTGCACACATTTCTGAAGCCCAACATCTGCCCTGTAGAGAACAGCTGGCACAAGATTTAAGCAGCTTCTCTCATTTTTCAGCTGCCTGATCATATCACAGATGCCCAAAAGGAGTGAAACATGAATCTGGGCTGTTTATTTCCACATTAACATTGCCTGATTGCTGAGAGAGCTTTGGGATGTCTCTCCCCCATCTCCAAGGCTCCTTCCCACACAGGTGTTCCAGAAAGTCACCCACTTATTGAAGGGTTTCCCTTAGTGCAGCTGTCAAGGTGGGGGAATATGAGTAGGAATTCTGCTGCAGGAAACATCTCTGGGCTCAGGCAGGAGTTACCCTGACTGCTCTAAATAAATATTTTTTAAATATTAACTCCTCAGGGAACATCAGGGCCCGATCCCACCACGGTGTATGTAGACCTGAAATCCTTGAGACATGACAGGTACTGTAAGTCCACTTAAACCAATTTATTAACTGTATAAAACCCTGCAGTGGTGCTGAGTTTTCACACCACTCCAGACACTTCAGCTCATTTTATTTTTTTCTCCCTGACAATGTTTTTTTCTTTACCTTCAGAGTCCGTCTGGTGGAACGAGGAGCTCCACAGAGCCTGCTGCTTTCTGAGTCTGGGAAGGTAATTCCATATTTCCCTATTTCCCCAGCCCTTGTGCTGTAGCTGGGAGGGGGTGGCACTTGGTTACACCGTCCCTCTGGAAAGTCAGTTTGATTTCTAACGAATTTGATTGATTTAGGAGTGTGTTTTGCTGGAAATCCTGGGGGGATTGGTCGCTTTTGCAGTAAATGAACCATGTCAGAAGTGTGAGCTCTGGTTATTCTTGAAATCAGCCTGTATTTGGGATTTACTGTCTTATTCCCTCATAGTTTAGCAGAAAGAGGTTTGCCTGTAGTTTTTTAGCTGAATTCTTCAAAATCAAGGTCTAGCAACATATTCAGGCCCAGAATATCTTTCCTGTGTGGCCCTGGAGCCATGGAATACATCCATAACCTGATCTTGCCTTGCTGGACCTGTCCTGGCCTGTTTTATCCCTGCTTGTGATGTCCACGGGTGAAATTCTGCCCTGATTGAGCAGCCTGTGTGTTTTATTATGCTGAAAATAATCCAACAGGGATTGCACATTTCCTC